>NW_026652284.1:55122780-55453564 GCF_009828535.3 Hylobates moloch
GTTCTCTGTATTTCCTGAATCTGAATGTTGGCCTGCCTTGCTAGATTGGGGAAGTTCTCCTGGATAATATCTTGCAGAGTGTTTTCCAACTTGATTCCATTCTCCCCGTCATTTTCAGGTACACCAATCAGACGTAGGTTTGGTCGTTTCACGTAGTCCCAAATTTCTTGGAGGCTTTGTTCATTTCTTTTTATTCTTTTTTCTCTAGACTTCCCTTCTCGCTTCATTTCATTCATTTCATCTTCCATCTGCGATACCCTTTCTTCCAGTTGATCGCATCTGCTACTGAGGCTTCTGCAATCTTCACGTAGTTCTCGAAACTTGGCTTTCAGCTCCTCCATCTCCTTTAAGCCCTTCTCTCCATTGGTTATTCTAGTTATCCATTCTTCTAATATTTTTTCAAAGTTTTTAACTTCTTTGCTATTGTTTTGAATTTCCTCCCGTAGCGGATTGAGCTCGTTTTTAATTGAGCCATTAAATTATGATTGTATTTTTTACTTATTATTCTCATTTAATTGAGAACAAGAACAGACATGCAATTAGTTTGCTGAAAAGTTAGAACTCAAACCTTCTGGCTTCAAGTCTTTCCCTATTTTCTTTATATCAAAACATCAAATAAAATTTTAATTAAGCCCTCTAGAATTCAGGTATCAATATGAAACAATATTGACAGTTAATTTAATAAGTATGCATTTTGCATTATCTTTGAGGCGGATAACATGTTAAAACTACAAGCTTAAAGATGAATTAAACAAAACCTTTCTTTGAGAAACTTTTGAGAATTGTATTATCTAATGGAGGATTCGTATACCAAATAAAATAAAGTGAAATGAAGAAATGTTGGTTTATAATACAGCATTGAGAACCATCACTCTTCAATACACATCATAATGTTTTTCATTCCTCTGCTATTCTGTACTCGCCTGCAGTATTAAAATTTGTAAAGGTCTTTCTTCCTTGATGGTTTATCAAATAGTCACTCATTTGCCCTAATAAAAAACATTTCAGATATTTCTTACAGTTTTAATCAGGTAATGAATTCGTCCCACCATTCCTCTCTATTTCGTTGCATCTTCTAGAATCTTAACCCAGTTTCTGATTGTGTTTGATGTAGTCATTGTCAAGTGCATTTGATCTGCCAATGCAAATAGGACTGAGGTGAGCCCGTTGAGTATACAAAATACTTTTTCCAATGTCTTTGACCAATTAAATAGTTAAACAAAATGGTGCTATTTTGTTTCCTTAGCGACTTAGGAATACATTGTAAGTTTTAAAAGATTATATCTAAAGTGTCTTGAAATTTATTTCTACAATTATTGTGAGTATTCTGGCTTTTTTAGGCCACTTCAAGTTATGACTAAAGAAGAAAGTAATAACCCCAAATGTGTTTCTTTTCCAGGAGCGGATGAGATTTTGCCAACTATAGGGGAATCCCTGGGTTCAGATGAAAGTTAAAGTCTCAGGATCAGGTCTTATTAGAAATAAGATTCATATTCTTACAAACTATCATTTAATTTGTTCACCCCATTTTAAGAGAGAACAGATTATTTGAAGAAACATTTTGAAGTTTAAAAACCAAATATGTTTATAAAATTGAGCTGCCTCAGATTAGTAAAAAGAAGGTTAAAAAGCTTTCTTTAATGAAGCTTATTTTTCTATTAAACTTTACTGGATGAATTAGTATTTGGTTTTTGAATTTCTTTAAACCTTTTGTCTCTCCAGGAAAATTGCTGCATGTCAGAGAAATGACGATGAATACTTTCCCATTTAACTTCCCTTCCTTTATGCTCTTACAGTGGGATTTGGGTACTTTATCATTTACAATTTTGATTTCATTTCAACCATTTAACTGCATTTTAAATTTCTCCTTTGCTTGCACTTTCTGCCTCAGACTTTATTTTTAGGACCTCTTACAGTGGAACATTCAAGGTACACATTCAAGATAGATGTTGAATCCAGTGAAACACTTTGTGTTGATAAACTCTGACTTGCCTAGATAGGAAGGAGCTAATGGAGCCCGTGCAATTGTGTAGTCAACCGATGGTTGTGAAAGAGATGCCTTCTTTTAAAAATCCTATTATAACATGGAAGATATTTTCAAAAATAAGTATACCACAGTAGTATATTGAATGCTACATTATTTAAATGCTAAGAAACAATTTTTTCATTATACTTAATAATGGTTAGAACCTTTAAATTATTATATCCAAGTTTGGCAACATGTAAAATTAAATGAGTATAGGCTATAATAAAAAAGGATAAAATGATGTAAAATCAGGGAAAGTAATAAATGAAAGAGTTGAGTTGCTGAGCCTGGAAAAGAGGAAGAGATATGGCAACTTAGTGACAGTGTGAGGAAGGGGTGGGGGAGGGGCACTCTGATGTACCGATTGCTATTAACGATTTCATCTGTGTAGATTTTTAAGCAAAAAAAAGTTAAAATTTTACTCACGGAAAATTTAGATAGATATAAGAAATATATTCTTTGTAATCCAAGTGCATTATTAAGGAACAACACTGTAGATTTCCCACTAATTATAAAATATGATGAAAATCTTGGATGGTTGGAGAGTTAACTTGACCATGTGGCATGAATCTATCATAAATAATCTCCAGATGTCTTGTTCAGCTGTATTTTCTGATAACCAATTATACTGTAAAAAAAAAAAGTGGTGTATTTAAATACTGGATATATTGCATATCAAAATAATATTAATGATATTGGTAATTCAAAATAAAACTGATTATTATATTCCAAATACTATAAAATGGTTTATATGCATAATTTCCATTCTATTATATTTTTATACAAACCCACACGGTGGTTTCTTGCAAACATTTCAGGTGGAAAACATGGATTCTTGGGAAAAGGCCCCGTACATTTCCATGGTAGGATTAGAATCTCCCTGTTTGTTTTGCCAAGAACATAGAAACTTATTGGGAGAGAGGTTACCACATAAGGAAGGAATGCCTACCTTGGCTTGACTTTGCCCTCAGCTCCCTAATGAGCGTGGAGCTTCTGGTGCTACCATTCAGGAGGACCATAACTTAATGGATCTGAGGCAGCCAAATTTCATCTGTACCTTTGTCCTTTTATCTGGGTTTGGCCCAAGGGCGATGTTTACAAAATTATATTCCTAAAATACTATTGCCATACTGTTGCCATCTACACTTTATATGTAACTCAATTCAGGTTTTGTAAGGGTAAATACCTTGGCCACAGTTGTCATATGGTGAGTAGTGAACCAGCACTCAGGTATCTCACACACTGTGCAGCAAAATTCTATGTGAGCACAGATAACTCATCGTACAAGCATGAACTCATTATTAAACCACACTCAATCATTGTTTCCTTCCACCCTTGTTCAGTGGGAAGAATTCTTTCTCATTGCTGTGTGAAAACTTTGGCAGGCCTATGACTTTTTCTGATGACTCTTAAGTAACATGTAGCTCTACAGACACATTAAATCACAAACATAATCTTGATTCAGAAATTAAAATGTCAATTCCATGCATGTAATAAACTAAATTACAAACTTGAGTTAAACCTCTCCTCCACAGCTAGGTCTTGCACTGGGCTGGATCCTGGGGTCAGATAACATTTCATCACGGCCTTGACTTTGGGAAACATCACAAACTCTCAGCTGGTCCTATGAGAGCTACTCTCTAGTTTTGGGAGGAAAAAAGTAAACCCTCACTTCCCCTTCACCCTTGAGATGTGATGAGTACTCATAGTACAGTGACTCTTCAAATACAGAGTCTCATTATTTGCATTGGTTTTGTTCTGCAAAGTCGCTGGGAACACTGAATTAGCAAATACTGAGCCATTGCTCCTAGCGGAATTACAGGGTTAGGTTCTTGCATCTCTAGTCACAACATTTTTACCAACCCATCAATACTTAGTCTTGTTTTCTCTGCGTGTCTGTTTGAAGACACTTTATTTAATAAACATTAATAATTCATTGCCATTGAACTCACAGCCAACAGCCCTGTAACTCAGGCTGAAGGAAGCTTATTTAACACACGTCTTTTTCGTAAAGCACAACACTGCCTTCTTATACTTAGAACATCAGAGACCTCTTCAGCACTATGCTTGGGGCCATTTTAACAGCAAAGTCAATAGAAATCACAAAAAGTGAGAAAACCCAGCACGAAATGTACTCTGAAAATGAGCCCTGTTTATAGCACGAGAGCTGAAACGAGAAGGCAGGGTGTTATCTCGTTCAACCTCAGCTGACAACACGAACATAGGATGACTCGAAATTTTCACTACTCTGCACATGTGCTATACACAAAAGTGCAGCAAGTATTGATTTGGGGGTTGCAAATAAATCTTAGTAAACAGGCAACTTTGCAAATATGAATGAATAATGAGGATTGGCTGTAAATATTTTCGCAATATCCTTATCAGACTTTCTCCTGGTTTTTTTGTTTGTTTTGTTTTGTTTTGTTTTGTTTTGTTTTGTTTTGTTTTGTTTTGTTTTTGAGACAGATTCTTGCTTTGTTGCCCAGGCTAGAGTACAGTCCGTGATCTTAGCTCACTGCAACCTCTGCCTCCTGGGTTCGGATGATTCTTGGGCCTTAGCCTCCTGAGTACTATTACAGCTGGGATTACAGGTGTGCATCACCACACAGAGCTAGTTTTTGTATTTTTAGTAGAGACGGGGTTTCACCATGTTGGCCAGGCTGGTCTCGTTCTCCTGGGCTCAAGAAGCCTTAGCTTCCCGAAGTGCTGGGACTGCAGGCGAAAGCCACCATGCCTGGCCTCTCCTCTTTTTATGTCTATATTTTTTATCTGGTTTAAAGTCCACAGATTCAGGAACAAAGTTTTCCCTTTGTAAAACTGAGCATGGTGATTAGGAGTCTCACTTTGGAATTTGACATGTTGTCTTTCAGCACCTCTTAGAAACATAGATTTTAACATTAGGTGAAATAGACATTTGAAACTGTACCAGTCAGGATTTGTTATTTTAAGGAGCAGAAATAAAATCTAAGTGATTTAAGTTAAAAATACATTTATTAAAACGATATTGGGGAAAACAGAATCTTGGGAAAAGCTGAAGGACCTGGATTGGAAAACAGGCAGGAATAACGGAGGTTGGGCTGCTGCCAGGACCACAGTCAAAAAGGGGTGATGAATGCAAACCAAAAATAAAATTCTAAGCTCCCCCAACCAACTGATGGATGGTCTCCCTGTCTGCCAAGGGGATTCCAAAGTAAATGTGAAAATCTAATTCAGGCCATGATGGGAAGAAGGGGGTCAGACATGCCTCATGATACCCTTCTCCCTTTGAAATTCAGGCACAACTGACCAGCACTAACATTAAAAGAGATCTTAAGACTGATGAAACAGACTCTGTAGCAATAAGGCACCAAATTCCAACCAGATTCTATAGCTTCACATGAAAGATAGCAGCAGGCCCTGAAAGAAATTGAAGTGTTTTACCGTAAAATACATTTCTTTGACATATTTTGAGATGGTCCTGCAAAGCTGTCTCTTGTGGGAAAATATCTGAATTATGTAGAGAATCTCCTTCCCTTTCCAGGTCTTTTTTTTTTTTTTTTTTTTTTGATCCAGAAGAAAATTAACTGAGTCTGGCACTTTTTTAAGTCAGACAAGAAACACTTACAATCTGTTCTCTCTGAAACGGGCTACCTGGAGGCTTCCTCTGCATAATAAGAAATATAGTCTCCACACCCCTTATCTTAGCCATTCCCTTCGATTGGTTCCAGGTCTTCAGATAAACTATTTCAACCAATTGCCGATCAGAAAATCTTTGAAGCCACCTATGACCTGAAAGCACCCTCATCCTCAGCTTTGAATTGTCCCAGTCTTTCCAGACCAAATCAATGTACATTTACATGTATTGATTGATTTTCTACATCTTCCTGAAATATATAACATGAAATTGTAGCCTGAGACCACCTTGGGCACATGTTCTCAGGATATCCTAGGGCTGTGTCATGGGCCATGGTAACTCATATTTGCCTCAAAGTAAATCTCTTCAAATATTTTACAGAGTTTGAATCTTTTCATTGGCATAAACAAGACCAGCATTGCTGACGCAGCCCATGGCTGAGCTGGGGCCACTGCCCATGGATATTGCTTCTGGATCTGATGGAGCCATCTGCTTCTGTCTGCTGTTGCCTTGTTAGCCCGTGATACAAAGTTCCCAGCAGGTACCTCAGACTACTGAACTGAGAGTATGGATTCTGTGTCCTCCATGCTAGGAAGGCTATAAAATGAGGGGGTTGGCAATTTCAGTTTTTGTAGGGGAAGAAAGGCTCTGTCTCCCACAAAGACTTATAAAGTGAAAAACTTACCATGTGTAGAAAGAGAGTTCAGATATTTGACAGCCAGAAGAGCAAATGAAAATGAGGATTCATGCTTGTAGACTTTAATGACTTCCAGAATTGGAAGAAAATGCCAAACTCATCTATTTAGCTCTATCTCTCTTCCAATTGAGAGAGTCCCCTTCAGAGTGTCCTAGAAAATACACTTAGCCTATGCTTGTATTTATAAATGATGGAGAGCTTTTCACACTGTGAGATAGTATGTTTTAATCCTCAGTGACTCTTGTCTGAAAGATTTTTATTATGATTTCTAGTTCATAGACTCATTTCTCATGGTTTCCTTCACCATAGAGTTTGCCTTTATCTAGATGTATTGTAGTTTCCAAATATCTTGCCTTTGATATGGTACTCAGACTGAGTACAATATCATCCACATGGACTGGCAAATGCAAAGACTATTTTTTTTCATTAATTGAACCTGAGATTGTGTTGGCTCTTTTATGCAACCATAACATAATGACTCATATTAAGCTAAAACATTTAAATATTTTCATAAGAACGACTGCCAAAGCCAGTCCTACAACTGAGCCTCTAAACTTAATTATTTAAAAGATGAAATTGAGGTTTTTACATTTATTCCTGCAGCTTTCACCTATTTAGTTTTAGCTCAGTGATCTGGTTTGTTGAAATAATTTTGGATTTTAAGATTTTGCTGTCTATCATAATATGTGATAGTAGGATTTCCTTTGGGGATTGTGCCATCTGTTAATTTGCTTGACACATCTTTTATATTTCCATCCAAGTCATTGATGAATTAGTAAACAGGAAATGACAACAGAACACTGTGCCATTGCACCAGTCTTTCTTCGAGGTTGACACTAGGTCTTGAGCAATCGGTTTTTAATCCCACTGCTCAAGCATCCTAAAATAAACCTAATCTTCTCATTACCTTGCTAAAAATTGTTGATATCTTCCTCTTGGTCTTACTATAAAGATCATAATTCTTAATATGGCTCACAGGCATGGCATTGTCTGGCCCATGCTTTCTTCAGGTCTGTATAGGGCCACTCCCCCTGTTCTCTGTGTTTTATCAACAGGGCAATGCAAATGTAATATACCTCCCTTGCTCTTCACCAATTTGCCTCTTAGGACTGACCCATGGGAGCCTTCTCTAACACCACAGATTCTGTCAGTTTCCTTTGTTAATCTCATAGAATCAAACTGCATTCCTTTAACGATCTCTGTTTGAAATTGAATATATATCCGTGTCATAATTTCATCTGACTCCACTAGACTTAAGCTCTATAAAGAACGAACAAAGTCCATGTTTGCTAATCATTATATGATCAATGCCTGGAACATTGTAGGTTCACACAAAGATCTTGTAGAATGAATGATAGAAACTCAACAAATAATGTGCCCATCAATCCTACTGAGAATGTAAACTGCAAATGAGTGAAACTGCTTTAGTAAATAAGTCCTCTCCCACCAATCACCTGTTCCGTGATTCTTCCGAGTTTTTCAGTCTCAGTATTATTGACCGACATTTGGACTAGATATGTGAATAGTGTTGAGATTGAGAAGCTCAGAGAAATAATACAACAGGGTGGGTGGTGGGAGATTTATTTTTATCCTGAGGGATGGGAGAGGCATGTCCTATGCATTGTAGGATAGTTAGCAACACTCCTGACCTCTACCCAGTAAATGCCAGAAACATCATTTCTCCCAGTTGTGAACAACCAAAAGTGTCTTCAGAAATTGCCAAATATCTTGATGTGAAGGTGGGGGCAATACTACACTCAGTTGAAAACCTCTGCTTTGACTATAAGAACTTTACCACATGAAGAGGGATGTATGATTTGCTTAATTGTAATTACAGAAAAAGTGTATCTAAAAGACTTGGGCTGGGCATGGTGACTCACGCCTGTAATCCCAGCAGTTTGGGAGGCTAAGGACGGCAGATTGCTTGAGTCCAGGAGTTCAAGACCAGCCTGGGCAACATGGCAAAACCCTTTCTCTACTAAAAATGCAAATAATTAGCTGGGTGTGGTGGTGCATGCCTGTCATCCCAGCTGTCTGGGAGGCTGAGGTGGGAGGATCGCCTGAGCCCAGGAGACAGAGGCTGCAGTGAGCCATGATCAAACCACTGCACTCCAGCCTGGGGCACAGAATTAGGCCCTGTCTCAAAAAAAAAAAGATGCGCAAATTGTAAAAATTAAGTGATACACGTCATTATTCAATAGAAGAGGATGTGGTCGGAAGTGTTCATTCATATTTTACTACAACCATGAAAATTTAATAACTACTCAAGTCCAAAAATATCTCTCATTTCAACCTCATAGGAAATCACTTAATTTGATAGTTAATAAAGAAGTGTTTCATTCAAATTTCCTGTATGTATCTCACCAAATAAGCAGTATTTCCTAGGATGTTATACGAATTCTAAAGCTCTGCTAGAGGGTTAGAGGACTGACAATTTGTTGAACACAGAGTTGTGATTGTAAGGTGTGGCAGGCAGTCTTCAAGATGTCTTCCAAGATCCCATGTTGACTTGGGAAACTAATCAGACTTCCATGAAGATGAAGAAACTCTTAATGTTCTTTGGACATCTCTCTCTCTCTTTTTCTTTTTTGCTTGTAGGGAATGACATGGTAAACGAATGACACAGGGCGTAGAAATATCATCATCCTAAGGAGGATGCTGCCGTTGTTAAAATATCCTCTCCCTTATCCTCACCACTAATGCAATCCTGATATGACATGCATCTCTCTGGATATTTGTTATGATTGGGAGATATCAGATTTTAATAAAGAGATTGCCGTCCCTTAATACTATCAGGGACAAAGTTTATTATATATTGAGCATTAAGAAAGTATAGGTCTGAAAGTTTAGCCTATTTTGTGCCATCTATGATGACATATTAAATTGTTACAGCAAGGAAATGATTCATATACTACAGAAGAAGGACAAAAGAGTTACTGGTTGCCCAATTGGGAGAACTAAAAACCAGGAGCATTTTAATTCTTTTTATTATTTTTGGCCATTCCTGGAAGTATTTCTCCTCAGGAGCAACATTTTCTCACTGAAATAACAAGAGTAACAATGCTGGCTTCTTGCTTAATTATGTCTAATACATTCAGTAAATTTATTCTTCCAAGAAAAAGTCAGGAAGGTAGAAACTTTAGTGCTACCATCAGAGCATGTCCAATTACACTGACGAGGAAAAAAATGTTACATTTCAAGACTTAATCTTTGTGTTCATTGGCCACAGGCCATTAGAATAAACCAGAAAGGTATATGTAATTTCTAGGTACTAACTTTGCACTCATACGTGGAATTTAAAATGGAGAGATTACAAAAAGAACAAAAGCAATTGACTCAAAAGTAATGAGACTTTTAGGTCTCCAAAGCATAGATGAAATATGAAGTGTTAGAAAAATGTTTAAAGAGACCTGTAATACCAGTCAAGTATGGAGATATCACTTGTCGTGGCACATATTTTGCTCTGGTAATAGGCCAATTCTTATCAAACTGTTCCACAAGGCTAGAAAAACCTTGTACTAATGTCTTCCTCTCCAATTTGAAAAGTTGCATAAAACATTTAATCTCTTATTACTAAAATAAACTGGCAAGAACTTTCACACTTCCTGAATGATGCAGTGTACTTTATAGCTGAAACAGATCAGACCAGATTCCTGGCAGAAAGGATAATCCCTAAATGCCATTTGTACTGCTACTGGAAGGTGGGGATTAGTTCATAACCTTTACCTGAGACACGCTGGGGTGATGTTCCATAATAATTATGGAATTATGGCTTAAAATCAAATCACTATTGTGGACATTTAAGTCATGATTCTGTGTTACTAGGAAGCCAAACTAGTGAAGAAAATAGTTCTTTGTACTTGCTAAAGAAAGAATACTGTTTTTGTTTTGTCAGCCAATGGCAGAAAAATTCAATGTAATTGAGCCACACAGACTGTATTATTGTAACTTAATCGATTGGTCCAGTGGGAGAGAGAAAAAGCCAATTCTGTAAAGCAACAGAATTGACAGTTTAAAAAATGGAATCGACTTGCTCATTAACTGGGTTGACTAAATGGACTTTTTTTTTTTCCATTGTGTGAATGGTTTTTAAAATCAAAGACTATGATATAGGGAGCCATGAGAAACAACATTTTACAAAAGGATCATTTAAGCAATGAAATAATGCTTATTCTCCTGGTATCCAGCTGACCAAACATCTTTTGCTTTGGAATCATACTGGTGGTGAGCTCACTTAAGTCATGGCAGGAGAAGGGAAAGAAACAAACAAAAATTAAATGGAAACCTACCAGGGAAGATTTTGTATGTTTTGGGTTGTTTAACTTCTCCAGTTATCTTCTAGGGTGAATCTTGGACATTTTACAAAGCAATAACAATAATAATTTTGAGCTCCTGCTATAAACCAAGTTATCTGCTAGGTGAAATATTTATGCATATTATTAAATGTTATTCCATCAACAACAGTTAGGGGAACATTATTATTCTGACTTTACAGATAAGGAAGATGAGGCTCAGAAGGTTAGTTTGCCCAAGGTCAGCAACCAGTAACAGAGCTGAGACTCAATACGAGATATATTTCGTTGTACAAACTATACTGCCTTGACACAGCTGTTTTAATATATATCTATGTGAATATATATGCACACATTTACATATGTAGAGATATATGAACATATGTAAATATATGTTTATGTATATATTATTATCTACAGCTTTTTGGCACAATTAACTAAAACAGGTGATCATGTAGCTCTAATGCTAACTGTTCATATGATCTTTTTGTGTCTTTGGCTTTGATTTCTTCAGGTTTCAAAATTGGAACCACTTGTCACCAAATAATGTTTAAAACTATTTGAGATTATTGGCTTAGAGTAGCTGTCAAATCCTAGGACATGGCAAGGTCAAGGGGAAATACACCCCAGGAGAGAGAACAAGTTCCAAAAGCTGAGAAAAGAGGTTGAGGAGGTTGTGCATACTTCTCCAGTCTCAGCAGAACCTTTTGAATAGCGAGAGAAAAGATAAGTAAGTACGTTCTTCTGCTTTGCTCTGCATTGTTTAGTATTAACAAAACAGAGTTTGATGACAAAAGATCTTTTTTGCTCCATCTTTCTTCCCTTTCTTTTCCAATTTTTTGAAGGCACCAGTATCTTGGAAACCAGTCAATGAAACTCAAAGGGCCTACTTGAAAATAAATGGCTACCGTCATGAATTGCATGCAAGGAGAGTCCATGAATGTGTTTATTTACAATGATGCTTTCTAAAACATGAGAAATAAATTCTTTACACTGGGACCACAGAGGGACTCTGTTTTCTGAAAGCAAGCAGTCCTAATGCTTGTCTTTATTTCCCTATTCTCGGTTGAGATGAAA
Organism: Hylobates moloch; assembly: GCF_009828535.3. Lineage (NCBI taxonomy): Eukaryota > Metazoa > Chordata > Mammalia > Primates > Hylobatidae > Hylobates > Hylobates moloch. Next base: position 55,134,486 of record NW_026652284.1, read on the forward strand.
TTCAGACACGGGGGCTTGGGAAAATCCAGCGTGTGGTTTGTTTCAATGCATTCTCTTCTAGGATTCTGGTGCCGGCTTGTAGAACAGTCCCTTTTCTCCCCTTCCTGCGACCCCTTCCCATGCTTGCACCCTGTGGCCGGAGAGCCAAATACTATGAGTCAAGAGTATTTTCAATAGAAATACCAGGAAAATGCTGTTTCTAATGGCATAGAAAAAGCAAACAGAATGAAAGCCAACGTCATGGGAATCTTAAACCCAGACCTCTGAAGAAGGAAGGTATAAGCACAGTCGAGTACAGTAGGAAGAACGTTCCTGCTTTCCAACAGGGAAAATCAAAGGTAATGTTTCTTGTCACATTTTGTATTTTTCAAATGAATACCTCCAGAGGAACTTATCAGAAATTATATTGTAAGCACATTATGAGTAAGCACATGAATGTTTTAACTTCTTTGCTCAAAAGATAGTTACTAATTGCATGCTAATGTGTGAAGCACTTTTGAAGGTATACTCACTCCTTTTTGAGGAGAATTATATAGAATTATCACATCATATTGTCACTATCTGTGCATACATGCGACTCTTCCATCAGATAAGGCCTCTCTCCAGTCAAGGGAGTGCCCATTTCACTTTTCTGTAACTCCAGGCATGTTCAGTGGTTTATAAGCCTCAGATTCCAGGGACTTACCATCATGTCAGAGAGATAAACGTTTGTGCTCATAAGCATGCAACTAGTTATGAACTATTGAGCCTTGTCAATAGTGTGGCCAGTCTGTGTTATTACAGTTCAGAGATAGCTACTGAGTTGGAAATGGGGTGTGGGGGAGGATCAGGAACTGTTCAAAAGGGAGTGATATGCTGGGCCCTCAGAGACAAGTAAGATGTGAGTAGGTAGAGAAAATAATAATAGCCTGAGATAAGATGGGGGTCTAGGAATGGAAAATTAATTTTATACTGTGAGATGAACTTTCCCGAAGTTCAAATCTGAGCATGATTTAAAGTCGCATATTATAGTGAAAACAATAAACGAATGATCATTTAGTTTTATTGTCAGATGGATACAGCTTCTATCTCTGCATTGACTCTTACCAGCAGGCTACTACCTTAGGTCCGCTGCTTAAAGTCAGTGAGACTGATGTCTCTGGCTATAAAATGAGACTACTGTATTCTGTTGATTTATCTTATCCCTACTGCCTTGAATATTGCTTTTCATAGAGAAAGAGGTTAAAATAAATATTTGGTGAATGAATGGCATCAAAAAAGCAGAATTAAATGAAATAACACGGAAGTGCCAAGTACATAGTATACACTCAATGCATATTGGTTCTGTAGCGTCCTCTCTTTTTCTTCCTGTTTAGAAAACTTTATTGCCTTTGCATTGCATAATCTAGCTTCCATGTACATTTCCAAATAAATTCCCCATTATTTTTCTCTAAACAACTTACACTCCTACCAAGTATGTTACTCACTGATACTTGTATATTATCCATAATCTATTTTAACTTAAACTATTGCCTTTTTCCATATTATTCTTTACTTTCATTTTCATATATTTAAAAACCAGCCCATTCTGCAAGGTCCAGCTTAGATACTAGCTTTATAAAGAATTTCATGTATTCTCTTCTTTCCTTTCTCTAAAATTTCTTTGCTATATCTATACATTTTTCTTTGTGGTATGTAACATTTACAATTTTGTGTTATGTTTATTCATTCAGCTATTTGTCTTTTCCTCCAGTAAACTTTATGCTTTTTTTATTTTATAACTTTTATTGAGCATTTATCATATTCAAATCACTATGTTAAGTTGTGTATTTGCAAAAGCAAGTAAGACGTGGTCATTATTCTAAGGGAGTGCTCAGTATATTACACTGGATATGCAAGTCAATAATTACATTCAAAAATATTAAGTCTACTTAATAATATCAACTATTTCACGATACAGGATAAAGAGATGTCAAAAATGGCTTCCAGATAATATGTCATTTTAATTGAGATCCCAGGAAGGACTAGTAATTAGGTTTTTAAGTAATATTATAGATCTACCATCTGAGAAGAATGCATATCCTTGAATTATACATGTCTTGTTGATACACAGCTACTTTCCATATCTTCAATAATGATTCTTCAACTGCTACAACATAGAGTACTTCATAATCCTACAGCACAAGCAAAATGCTCTTTCCCTAATTATCTGCCTCAGATCTAATATTATGGCATAATATTTATGAATGGCCAGATACTTCCTTAAACAAACATTTTCCAGTTATGCTGTTTTCCTTTCCTTGATTCAGTTATGTTTTGTATAACACATCTGGTATTTCCATGTCTTTTTTTTTTTTTGAGATGGAGTCTCACTCTGTCGCTAGGCTGGAGTGCAGTGGCGCAATCTCAGCTCACTGCAACCTCCACCTACCGGTTCTGAGCGATTGTGCTGCCTTAGCCTCCCAAGTAGCTGGGATTACAAGTGTGCCACCATGTCCAGCTAATTTTTGTATTTTTAGTAGAGACTGGGTTTCATCATATTGGCCAGGATGGCCTCGATCTCCTGACCTCATGATCCGCCCCCCTCAGCCTCCCAAAATGCTGGGATTACAGGCGTGAGTCACTGTGCCTAGCCCCTGTCTTCTAATAGAAATCTGTTCCAACTGATTTAAAATTCAGAAAACATGAGCAAGATAAGCTCTGACAACTTTTCTGACTCTCTTGTAGTTGTATAACGTTGTGGTATTGAGAGAGGTTTGAAGAGGTAAGAACTGACAGGTCACTGAAGTGTGTGAAATCTCAGTGAGAAATTGTCTCTTTGAGTCATGATGGACCCAGAGCCTTGTCTGGGCCCCATTGTGTTGTCTATAAAATCTCCTATGATGCGTTAAGATAGGTAGCCTGTCCTTCAGTCTCAGTGTGTTTTGAAATAGAGGAAAAAAAAATCCTACCATAGCTTTTTATTTTTCCTACACTGAAGTATAAACTTCCAATAGCTCTTTTCTTTCTTTAAAATCAATATTGCTTTTATTTATTTATTTAAATTTTTGTTTATATTTTAATCGACAAATAATACTTGTGCGTATTTACGGGGTACATAGTGATTTTTTGATTCACACAGTGCAAAGTTATCAGATTATGGTAGTTAGCATATCCATCATCTCAAACGTATACTTTCTAAGAATAGTGTTCAGTTCATAATCATTTTACATGTCCCATTTGGTCAAAGCTAGCATTCTGCAGAGAGCAGAAACTGAGTATTATTTGAGGAAAAAGTTTCAAGTTCTGATGGAACTTTAGTTAAGTAGTTGGAAATTTTTTTGACACTTGAGATATACATTTGAGAGTCTTTTTCAAATAGATAAATAACTATTATAAGAGAATAGTTGAATTATCCAATGGGGAGTATTTTAAAAAACTAAAGAAAAATATAGCTGAATTGATACTTTGACGTAATAAACCAGCATGGTGCAGTCATTATTTCTTCTCTCTCATATTCCTACTGAGATATGCAATATGATACAGAATTAGAGGGAAATCTAAATCAGTGCCAGCACTAGAAAGTAGGGCAGCATGCTGCTACCTGTAAGAAATTGAAAATATTGCTGTTGTACTAGAATATTCCCATTATTCTTCAACCATTTTGTGTTCTTTAGGGGTCTCCGATGAACAGAACCAATAGGATAGTTATACATATATACACATATATGCATATATGTATGTACATCTGTACATGAGTACATATATACACATGCATATGTGCATGTATATGTGTATGTGTATGTTTTTTTGTGTGTATATATACACATATACATATATGTGTGCATGTGAAGGTGTGTGCATATATGGTATATATATTTTATATATGTGTGTATGTGTGTATATGTATATATAGACAGAGAGAGAGAGAGAATGAGATTATGGGAATTGATTTGCATGATCAGTTGTAGAGGCCAAAAAGTCCCACTATCTGCCATCTGCAAATGAGAGAAACAGAAATGCCAGTGCTGTAATACAGACTGAGTCTGAAGGCCTGAGAACCAAGTAAGGGGTGGGATGCTGTGGCACAGACTGAGTATCCTTTATCCAAAATGCTTGGGACTGGAAATATTTTAGATTTCAAATTTTTTCAGAATTTGGGATATTTGCATTATACTTACAAATTCATCATCCCAAATCTGAAAATCCCAAAATGAAATGCTCCACTAAGCATTTCCTTTGAGGGTCACGTTAGCACTCAAAATATTTCACATTTTGGAGCAATTGGATTTGAAATTTCAGGTGAGGGAAATTCAACCTGTACAAGTCAGAGTCTGAAGGGCCAAGAACCAGGAGTTTCGATGTCCGAACGCAGAAGATGGATGTCTCAGCTCAAGAAGAGATAGAATTCACCCTTTCTCTGCCTTTTTGTTCTATTCTGCATATTGCCCACTCACATTTGGGGAGGGAAGATCTTCTTTACTCAATTTACTGATTTAAACACTAATCTTTTCCAGAAACACAGTCATAGACACACTCAAAAATAATATTTTGCCAGCTATCTAGTAATTCCTTAGCCCATTCAAGTTGACACATAAAATTAACCATCAGAGAACGAGAAAGAAAACGATTGATTTATTTTAAAGAATTGGCTCATGCAATTGTACGGGCTGTCAAGTCGAAAATTTGTAGGGCATTCTGGCAGTTTGGAAATTCAGCTAAAAGTTGATGTTTCACTCTTGAGTCTAAAATATTCAGGGCATGCCAGCAGGCTGGAAACTCAGGCACAATTTCTATGTTGCCGTTGTGAGGCAGAATGCCTTCATCTTTGGGGAACCTCAGTCTTTGCTCATTATGTCTGCAACTGATTGAATGAGATCCTCCTACTTTATGGAAGGTAATTTGCTTTACTTAAAGTGAACTGATTGTAGACATTAATCATATCTAAAAAAGTACAACCACAGCAGCATCTAGACTGGTGTTTGTTCAAGCACCAGAGCCTTGCCATGTTGACCCATACAATTAACCATCACAAATAGTATTAGATTAATGGAAACCATCTGCCTGGAAGACTGATACATGACCCTGGCACATCTGCAAAAGAATGGGAGTTGAATTGAGCAATGTGCTGGGGATTCACTCTAGGTTAGAGGGCTAAATGTTAGAGATAGGAGTGTCCTGAGAGTTAGGCAGGAGATTCACTCCACATTCTCCATCTGCCCAGCATTGACTAGCAGACCTCGTGCCACTCAGCAATGTATAAATGGTGTACAGTGGGCGATTGGCAATTGTGCCAACACTGAGCAGAGACTGATCCCTACAAGAGGCCAGTTTGAAGCAATCCTATTGTATGAGAAGCATATATTGATGATTATGTTTTATTTAGTTATACTTGGAAAAGCAACCTCATCTGTGATTCTTCAGCCTGTAAAGTTTCACAGGAAACATGCTGAGTCATGTTAAGGACTGCTGAAGATCCTAGCCAAAAATGTTCAAGAAGGTACTTCCAGGTTCAGGCCCAAAGAATAAATAATCTGTGACGAGCTCCTCCTTGGCGATACAGCACTGGGGAAGGAGGGAGAGTACGGGTGAGAACTGTAGCACAGAGCTTTGGCACTGCGATGCTAGTGGAGTGTCCGAAGGATTTGGCTTCTCATTTTAGAACATGGAAAGTGGATCACCTGTTAGAAATAGTTTTAGAAAACAAACAAAACAATAACAAAATAATAGGACTTTCAATAAGAATATCAATAGAGTTAGATAAAAGGAAAGGTTAAGAACCTGGACAAGAAAAATGAAAAACACAGTTGCCAAACAATAGGAAACAACGAGTCAGGCTAGATGTCATGGAAAATAATACTGGTAAATTTCTTTTTCTGGAAAGAAGTACACAAACAAAATAGGATAATAGTGTTAAAGTGAGAAGTATAGAGAATTCAAAGACCCAACACGCGGATGAAAGAATAGAAACGAATGAAACAAAAACAATGAGCTCAGGAATAGTAGAATATTTCTTTAATAATAAGGTGCACCAACTGAGATCCTAAATGCAAGTTACACCATATTTTCAGCCCTAAGGGAGAGAAAATGACACTGAAACCTGCCGTGAGGCTCTGTCACGCCCATGGAAGGGGCAGGGTGACAATTGAGATGTCTTCTAACGTGTATGCATATTCCCAGTGTCAACCTGGGGCAGGAGATGATGGCAGAGATGTGGATTTTAGATAGGATGAGAGGTATACCTCTTCTATTTCCCAAACCTAACCCGTAAGGCCTAGAGATGTTGGTATGGTTCTGGTGGTAGCAGATGAAAGACAAATCAAAGTAAGAAACTCAGGAATGAGATAATCATGGTTAGAATCATTTGAGCATTGAAATAAGCACATAGAGGTAAGTAACGAAATGACCCATTTTAAAAAAAGAAGTTAAATATTTTTAAAAAAGAAATTTGGTCGTATTTACAACTTTAATTGAATTTGGAAAATCTGGTAAAAGAGAGGGGTAAAACAGAAGACTGAAACTACACCTTTAATTTAAAATTATTTATATGTTATTAGCCTTGGCATTTAGTTAAAAACAGATTTTTAAGAACGTCTTTGAGAAAATTATGCTGCTAGAATTGGATGTCTAATAGCACACACACATATGCTGAACTCAAAAAAATGACAAAAGAGAAAGAAAACATTGAAAAGAAGACCATAATACAAAATGACAGATGCAAGAATGAATATAAAAATATAATAGATGAAAGGATCAAAATTTTAAAAGTAAAAGTGTTAATCCCAGCACTTTGGGAGGCTGAGGCGGGTGGGTCACGATGTCAGGAGATCAAGACCATCCTGGCTAACACAGTGAAGCCTTGTCTCTACTAAAAATACAAAAAATTGGCCAGGTGTGGTGGGCACCTATAGTCCCAGCTACTTGGGAGGCTGAGGCAGGAGAATGGCATGAACCCGGGAGGCAGAGGTGGCAGACAGCCAAGACCACACCACTGCACTCCAGCCTGCATGACAGAGCGAGATTCTGTCTAAAAAAAAAAAAAAAAAAGAGGAAAAGTGTTAGATTGTATTAAGTTAATTTCAATGTTATGCTTGCTACTCGAACTAGTTAAATAAACTTGAAATAAACAAAATTCAAACTTTAAGTTAAAAAAGAATAAATGAGCAAGGATATACAAAATAATAAGGAAAAACTAATGTTAGTGAAAATAGACATAAAGTACTTTTTATTTCTAAAGGGTAAAATTCCTAAGGAAGACTCAACAATCATGAGACTCAACATTCATGTACCTAGAAGAGCATAAACATGGACAAATCAAAAGTTATCTGAAATATGAGGAGAAACTAATTCTAATGAAAGATTTTAGAACGTATTTTTTTTTTATTTTTCATAGTTTTTTTTTTATTATACTTTAGGTTTTAGGGTACATGTGCACAATGTGCAGGTTTGTTACATATGTATCCATGTGCCATGTTGATTTCCTGCACCCATTAACTCGTCATTTAGCATTAGGTATACCTCCTAATGCTGTCCCTCCCCCCTCCCCCGACCCCACAACAGTCCCCGGAGTGTGATGTTCCCCTTCCTGTGTCCATGAGTTTTCATTGTAGAACGTATTTTTAATCTACTACTAATCAAGAAACCCAAAATAGATCCTTCTTCAGTATATTGCAGAAAAAGTAGATGCATGATAACATAGAAGATGAAAATTTTATTTGGTAAAGTTGATTAATTAATAGGTATAACACTTTTCTCAGCAAACTGCAAAATTAAAAAAAAAATGCTTCTGTTGTCCATGGGACATTTACAAAAAGATTACAAAGAAAATCACAATAAACTCTACAAAGCAGTAATGGTACAGGCCACTTGCAGAGATTAGCAAGTGACAACACTGGGAACTTGAGAGAGTGACTTGGGTTTTCTCCCACAATGCTGATATGATTGTAAATCACGTGAAACTTTCTGGAAAGCAGTTTGCCAATATCTATCAAGAAGTTTAATTATGGTTTTATCTATTTAAGAGTAATTCCACTTCTAAGAAACCATTATAAAGAAATGTTTTGAAGTATAGATACATACTTTTGCCAAAGTTTTTATCAACATTTTCAACAATAGAGAAATTATTAAGATATAATATCTCCATATGATGGCATGTTACACAGAAAGTAAAATAATATTTACTAAGATGTATTAATGACATAGGAAAATAAAAATAATGTAATAAAGTGTGAAAAAACTAGAAATAAAATTATACTTAGTATTATCGGAGAGACAGAGAAAGAGAAAAGAGAGAAAGAGAGTAGCTAAAGAAAGTGCACCTAAAATATTCATCATTACACTTTTGATTGCTATAATCATAGTGACATTTAATTTCTTTTTTTGTAATTATCTGTATTTCCACTTTTTTTCAAGATGTCTGTATTTAAAACTATGAAAAAGTAACATAATAATTATTTATTTACAATGCATAAGCTGTCACTTGAAATTGATTACTTTCATCCCTGTCCTTCAATAGTCACAGGTCATTGGCTCCAGGAGCTCTGTGGATACCAAAATCTGCAGAAGCTCAAGTTCCTGATATAAAATGACATAGTATTTGCATATAACCTATACAATCCTCCCATATGCTTTAAATCATCTCTGGATTATTTATACCTAATACAATGGAAATGCTACGTAAATAGTTGTCATTCTGTATTTTATTTGTGTTATTTTCTATTGTGGTATTGCTATTTTTATTGGGGTTTAAAAAAGTTTTTGATGTGAAGTTGGTTGAATCCATGGATATGGAACCTACAGATATAAAAAGCGCTGTCTGCATTGTTAGGGCCTACACTTTAACATTGTTAGCCACACCATCTTTAAATGCTTCCTGTTTAACTCAGTTTTTCTATAAAGTGTGAAATCATATTGTCTTGTGGTCTTAGAATATTACCAGGTGGAAGCATAGCCATGGAGCAGGCATGTTGGTGGCAGTGGTAATTACCAAGGGACCCTCCGTGGAAAGGAGACAGTTTGGAGAGAGGGGTTGTGGCCATGTTGTGAACTGATCCTTCCTCCACAGATGCATTCGTGAAATGCAGATCAAATCATGCACAACAAGTCTAAAACTCACTAATGGATTCCTTATTGCTCTTAGACCAGAAACAAAATTCCTTTATTCATAAGTTGACCATACTTTCCAATTAGTCCTATATAGTGTCATTTTACATCACTGTCTTGGTGAAATTATTGATAGTGTTCCTTTTTACTCCTGAATAGGGTCCATTTGGATAACAAGTTATACCTCACTCCATTTCTATGAAATACAAAGATAAGGCTGTTTGGCTTCAGTATGCGTCCCTAAGCTCAGTGCTAACTCCACGTTTCTCTTCTGCTGCAGCCACTCCGGCCTTCTTTGACACCTTTTCACTTATTAGACTCTGTTCATCAAGCTGTGATTTTTGGTGGGAAGGTGGTTATATTGTGCATTGTTGGAGAGGGTGATAGGGAAACTGAGCACAATAAATGAGCAGGAGAGAATTATTTTTCTTCGTTACCTTTGATGGGCTTTGGACACAAGATATGCTCTGCTGTTTGAGTTTGAGGCAAGAGGGGCAGAGCTGAAATGGAAAGCAGAGGGCTCTACATATTTCCTAAATATAGTTATGAAAATTGATAGAGTGTCACCAAGGGTCTAGGTGTGTAGATTATGTAGAGAGGAGTGAGCAGGAAGGAATGAAGAAGCCAGACCCATGGGAAGTGGGAAAACCTACCTAAGAGGCTGGCCCTAATAAGAACAGCAGAATGAGCAATTCCACAAAACACACTGAGTATGAAATATCAGACCTAGTTCAAGCTTCCATGAATATAGGAAACAATCAGCAGTGGTGGGAGATATATTTTTACAAGGCAGACTCATGGAGACAGCATGCCATACTCAGGTAATACCTGTGATTCACAGGAAGAGAAACAGGAGACAGAATCCAGCCTGTTGGGGAAGGAGGCTGGTAGAACAAGGAACAGTCTGGGCTCAAGGCAAATATTCATTCTGTTACCAGAAAGGGGTCTCAATCCAGACCCCAAGAGACACTTCTTGGACCTCGCACAAGAAAGAATTTGGAGCGAGTTCATAGAGTAAAGTGAAAGCAAATTTATTAAGAAAAAAGTAAAGGAATAAAAGACTGGCTACCTCATAGACAGGACAGGGCTGCTCAACTGAGTATGCTTATAGTTATTTCTTGATTATATGCTAAACAAAGCACGAATTTTTCATGAGTTTTCTTGGAAAGGGCTGGGCAATTCCCAAAAATGAGGGCTCCTCCCCTTTTTAGACCATATAGAGTAACTTCTGGACATTGCCCTAGCATTTGTAAACTGTCATGGCCCTGGTGGGCATATCTTTAGCATACTAAATGCATAATAATTAGCATATAATGACCAGTGAGGACGACCAGAGGTCACTTTTGTCACCATCTTGGTTTTGGCCAGCTTCTTTACTGCAATCTGTTTTATCATCGAGGTCTTTGTGACCTGCATCTTGTGCCAACCTCCTATCTCATCCTGTGACTAAGAGTGCCTAACCTCCTTGTAATGCAGCCCAGTAGGTCTCAACCTTATTTTACCCAGCCCCTATTCAAAATGGAGTCGCTCTGGTTCAAACACCTATGACAATCCCTTAAGGAGAATGAGCTTGTCAAGCAGGAGCATGAGGTAGGAACTGTGCCCTAGGTCATAAGTGGATTGGAGAGAAATCATCCAGAATCCTGAGGCTGAAGAATAGAGTTGATATGGGCCACCAGATCTAACTTTCAATACTCATTAGATACAGAATATGGGACTTCTGATGTACTCAATGTCCCAGTCTGGAATGCATCTGGGCCCATAGGGAGAACTGAAAAGATCCTACTGAGGGAACATGGGTGGGCAAAAGTAAAGGAAACAAGGTAGGGGCTGGCAGTGAGGAAAAGGAGAGAAAAGGGGAAAGAGTCCTAGGAAGCTTTTAGATAACAGAAAGTGTTAACAGAGATTTCCCCTTACCTAAAACTAAAAGGTCATAACTTGTAGAAACTAAACAATGAAAAAACTGCTTTTGATCCTATATTCCTTTGCTTTATTATTTAAATTAAAGTTCAATTCTATGAATGCAAAACGGAAAGCCCAATCTTTTTCCCAGTATTGTCATAATCGTTTTTAAGCACAATATTAGGAGATAGGATTAAGTAAACAGTGTTTTTTTGAACAGATTTTTTTTGCTACTCTGCCTGGGAACAGCTGATATATATGAGGGTCTAGTCTAAAACCAAGTTCAAAAATAATATTTTAGTTGGACCAGATACTCTTATGATTTACACCTAACATCGGCCTTAACTCTGACTAAAAGCCAAATTTTAGTAACAAAAAGAAACCTAGTGTAATTTCCTGGTTCTGAACAGCATTGAAAAGCTCACACAGAGACCAATCCAAAATCCAAGAGAGCTTTCCCATCATGTCATCAGATATCTGTGGGTTGATAAATTCTAGTTCTAACTCTTGAGATCTGTATTTTCCCATGTATATTGCGAATCCACTGGTGATAAGTAAATGAGTTAAAAGAATGAATCACATATCTCTCTTCATGAATCTTTTGTGCATTTTCAGTAATGCTCAAAAGAAGTTGAGAAAGCTAGGTTTTAAAAATATTAAGCAATTCATAGCTTTTCTCATGAGTTCCCTATTTTTCTTGTTTCTTGAGATTTCATGTGGTCTCTTGAAATTCTGAACTCTTGTTCCTATACTTTACATGTTGTAGCTTCTCTTTGGTTTTCTCAGAATGTTTTTCCTAATGTCAGAACTTGCTCCTTGACAGCTTCTGCAACCACCATTCCGTTAAATTTTCACATTCAACTTATATACAAGAAGTTACTTGCTGGATGGACTTTCTGTTTGTGTGTGGGAAAATCTGAATTCTTTATTTGGACTGATCCAATTCAGGAAGAAAACATTAATTTTAATTACTTGCATAAACAAGAAATAAGAAAATAAGCCTTTTACATTAAAAAATACAAAAACAAATGTCAAGCTGAATGTAAATTATTTTTGTTTTCGTCACGATTTGGATTAGTTATACTACATCTTACTTCTTTTATGCAAATATTTCAGAATTAAATATATTGTATTATAGATCTGTTTTATCATCAAATTAATGAAATGTAAGTTTCTTTTTATTGGAAAAAATGATACTCATCTTAAATTCTGAGGAAGTATTGAGGAAAATATTTCTTAGATGGATACAAATTCCTCATGTTGCTTAACTGACTTTGGAATAGGAAGAATTATGCCCTTCTTCCAAGCACTTTCAGAATGCAGTGTCGGGAGTCAGTTTAAAAAAAAAATCACATCAATTGAAGAAAAAAAGAGAGGGAAAAGAAATGGAGGGAAGGGTTTAAAGAGCCACTTACAGTGCAAACTTTAATGCTTAAACAATGTAATGGTGACATGATGTATGGGTCTACATTAGTAGAACATCAGTTTAAAAGTAGTGTTAGTCTTCTTTCCATATTTCAGTAGCTTTATTCTCCCCCACAACCCTTATTATTTCCAATTATTTAGTCATTCAGATGTGAAAGTGTTTTTGTTGTTGTTGTTTGAGACGGAGTTTCATTCCTGTTGCCCAAGCTGGGGTACAATGGCGCCATCTCAGCTCACCACAACCTCTGCCTCCTGGGTTCAAGCTATTCTCCTGCCTCAGCCTCTTGAGTAGCTGGGATTACAGGCATATGCCCTCATGCCTGGCTAATTTTGTATTTTTATTAGAGATAGGGTTTCACCATGTTGGTCAGGCTGGTCTCGAACTCCCGAACTCAGGTGATCCACCTGCCTTGGTCTCCCAAAGTTCTGGGGTTACAGGCATGAGCCATCATGCCTGGCTGAAAGAATGAAAACATTTATTGGTCAATCATTTATTTCCCTAAGTCATTTATTCTTCTAGTCACTGATTGCATTTGTTTAAAAGTCAGTGTTATTTTCTTAATAGAATCTACATAAAAACAACTCACAAATTAATTTGACATATCTAAGTGGCTGCAGTAAGCTTGATTATGTTAATCTCTTGCTAGTGAACTTTTCTGAGGTACATTTTGTGGCCTGGCCATTGTGTTTGCTTTTTAGATACTCATCTTACTACTCTTTTCGTTACTGTCAAACAGAATGACCAATTCTTGAAAAGACTTGAGAAGAAAATTTATAAGTTTTATATAGACTGTATTATAAAGTTAGTGCATTTTTCCCTGCAAATTTTAAGTGTTTTTCCTTAATATTTTGTTTGTTATCCCTAGCCCAAATAATCCTGTGAGAAATTTTTGGTCTAGAATAATTGTAAATGTTCCCAGTACTTTATTTATATTTTTATTTATATTTTTTGAAAGCGAGCAACAATTACTTATCAAATGAATAATTGTCCTTCAACCTTTAGTTTTTCTGGGGGCAGCCAATATACTATTGCTTGGCTATTGCCTATGTCTGTGACCACAAGCAAAAAATCCAATTGGAAAATATAGCTTCCCAATAATGGAGATTTAGGATTAGCAATGTGTAGAGCTCGATAGATGGTTTGGAATTATTTAGCAGGCAAGGTTCTCATAGTTATCCAAAACATATCAAACAATCTCTCATTTTGGTCTCAAAAGAGACCTAGCCATCTAAAAAGTTTTCAGTTATACCCAATTCAGCAAAATATAATCTGAAAAACGACTGGACTTGGAGTCAAAAGAATGTGGCTGGAATCCCAGCTTCAAATTTATTAGCCTATTTAATATTTGACAAGTTAATTTACCTTTCGAAACCTTAGTAATAACAAATTACCTTAAAGGGTGATTTTCAGGATGGTCTAAGCACATATTAGATGTTCAGTATATGATAGTTCAATCTTAGTCTAAGGCCAAGTTGATATAATGAAAATATCAAATGCAATTGAAAATAGTCAATCTTTTTTTTGTGTATTATTATTACTTACTTTGAGTCATCTGAAATATTAAATTTCATTGACATAAACGCATTTGTTTCCAAAGTTAAAATTATTTATATTTGGTTTAAAGAATTAAGAATAGTGAACATTTGTTTTATCTATATCTAAATCCATGGGTTTTAGATAGATAATTATTACTATTGTTTTCAATCTTTCCATTACCATTTCCAGAATTTTAGAAGATTTTAAGCAATTTTTGTTTCTTGCATCTATGTTGTCAGTAGAAAAAATGGACCAGTATCACTAAGATAATGATGTGATATTATAAAATAAGAATCATGATTTGTCATATTGCTAACCCTGGATAGCATTAGGGCAATTCTATTTACTATGATGGGAAGAAACTTCTCTCATTTTAAAAGAAGATCTTACAGCCGAGCCTGGATATGAAGTAAATTAGAGAATGTTACTGACTTAATGTCTATATAAATATTGGAATTTTTCTTTTCACATTTTCTCTCCTCTTCATTCTTTTTCTCAAAAATTTCACTATATCCCCTGCATAATAAAGAAAAAATTAGTGCAGAGAAACTAACAATCAACCCCCAAACATCACCCAACTCCATTCTTCTCTGCCCTAGTCTTTTTACTAATTTCCTATTTTCTTCAATTTTTCAGTAATAAATACATAGAAATTTCTATAATGTACAGACTTTCACAGCATCCACTTTTTTTCATATTCTCTTTATTTCCATTTATATCTATTCCTTAGGACTTATTCAACTTCGGGTCTACATTTTTTGACTCATTTTCCAAAACTGAATGTTCATTTTCTATTGCTGCTAGGCAATGTCACAGACAAGATTAAGAGTTCATTATTTATGTTATCTATGTGTTTGCAGTCTGATAGAAAAAATAAAGTACATCACCCAAGGAACCATGTGTATAAATCGGGATTCTACAGAGAAACAGAATCAATAGGAGATAGATATAGATAGATAGATTGATTGATTGGTTATCAGTAATTGGCTCATGCAATTATAGAAGCTGACAAGTCCCAAGATCTGTAATTGGCAAGCTGGAGACCCAGGAGAGCTTGTTGTGTAGTTCCAGTTTGCAAGCTGGTAGGCTCAAGACCAAGGAAGGGTAGATAAAGACCAAAAGTCCCAGAAGGCAGAATAAAGACCAAAGTCCCAGCTCAAGCAGTCAGGCAGGAGGAAGACCCTCTGACTTAGTCATTTTATTCTAGTTAGGTCTTCAGCTGGATGGATGAGGCCCATCTATAGTAGGGAAGACAATCTACTTTAATTAGTCTACTGATCTAAATATTAAACAAATTAAGAAACACTATCACAGGTACACCCAGAATGTTTAACTAAATGTCTAGGCATCCTGTGGCCCAGTTGAGCTGATACATAAGTTAACCATGAGCCACCAGTGAGCTACGGAATATAATCCATTTAATAGCTCTGAATAAATGATGCTCAAATCAACTTCAGCAGCCCTGACTTCTCATCTGTACTCCAGTCTTATATTCTTTACTTCCCATAAAACACCTCTATGTGGATATTCTTTGTTCACTCAAAATTCCTTATGTTTAAATAAACATAATGTTGCAATTACTTTCTTATCTCTGTGAATATCTTGATTAGTGGCAATATTAATCTTTTTCTTTTCCTGGCTTTATAAACTCCTCTGGCACTTTTTGCATTCATGTTCCCATGATCATAACTACTACCAGATTTTATTAAGTTTTACTTTTTAGTGTCTCAGATTTACTCACTTACTCCCACTCCCATCATGTGAGGTCACAATTTTATAATTCTACATCTGGATTATTACAACAGCATCCAGATCCAACCTTGTGTCATTAATTTCTTTTAATGGTAATCCATTTAAATATCAGACCAGCCTTCTTACAGCACAATTTCTTTTTTGTGATCCTTTAGCCCCAGGAAATGCTCAGGGCTTACTATGGCCAAACCTGTCATGCCTGCTCTTTTCATGAAATTTTTTAGTTTCTCAAAAATCTGACCTTAGTTATTGATATGGTTTTGCTCTGTCCCCACACAAATCTCATCTTGAATTGTAGTTCCCATAATTCCCACATGTCATGAAAGGGACCCAGTGGGAAGTAATTGAATCATAGGGGCAGGTCTTTCCTGTGTTGTTCTTGTGATAGTGAATAAGTCTCATGAAATCTGATGGTTTTATAAAGGGGAGCTCCCCTGTATTCTCGCCTGTCACCATGTAATATGTGACTTTGCTCCTCATTTGTCTTCCGCCATGATTGTCAGGCCTCCTAAGTCATGTGGAATTATGAGTCAATTAAACCTCTTTCCTTTATAAATTACCCGGTCTTGAGTATGTCTTTATTAGCAGTGTGAGAACAGACTAATTCAGTTATTGATTTATTCTTCTCTCCAGTCTTACTAACTTAAGCCTTTGACATGGTCTTCACAATTGTTCTTAATTCCTCTTTCCACCCCTCCACTATAGACTTTCCTTCCTTATCATTGCTCATGATGCTCTTTGGCAATGCCCTTCCTCTTTAATCATGGACCAAATTGAATTCACTTTTTAAGGCCAAACATTAATTAAGCCAACCTCTCTGCCTCAATGAAAACTTTGACTATTTAGATTCTCGATCATCTCTGAATTTTTATAGCATTTATAACTTGTCTCCCTTGGCACTTCATCATATATTTCTATGTATTACTACATTAATATTTCATATTTATTTGCTTTGCTCCTGAATACAATGTCGATGTATTATACTTAATAGTAGATGTAAATATTTAATAAAAGTGTTGATTAACTGGTAAATGTGCTTTTACTTTCTCAAAGCAAAATATCACAGAACTTTTCCAAAGATAATTTCATATATTTGGACTGTGGTACTTGTGTTATTTTAAACCTCTTAGTATTCTGCTCCCAAAATATAATACTCGAGCGGGAAATGACCTACAGTATCTGTGTATATAGCTCATGAGTCAGGAAGATATGAGGTAATTTCCCAATGGAGGGAGAAGACTAAATACCAACATCTGGGATTTAGTTAGTAAATGAAAGAGAGAATGAAGGTGGGAAAAATACCTTTATATACTGTGTTTTTTCTCCAGATTCTCTGGATGAAATTGAATGGTATGTGATCTACATATTACTAACCAGCAGGACACATCTAAAGTATTTATAGTATGCTTTATATGCTAAAAATTTTCTAAATGAACAGTTAATAAGATGAATTAAAAATGTAAGCAACCTAGAAAAAAAGATCATGAAACACCACTACTGATTAGACTTGTGGGCCAAGGCAGAGGAATTCCCACTTAAATTGAAGGAGATCATTAACAAGTGTGCTGTGAGTTGCTCAGATAATTATCACAACATGAAAACCACCTTTCCAGATAGGCTTGCTGAAAACCAAACTGAGCCTTTACACCCCCAGCAATAATCTACTATACCATTTAGCAAAATTCAAACATAACCTTCATTTCTGTGTTAAATGTGTATGTGCCATGGTTTTATGTTTTTTGTTTTTTTAGGATGTTCGTGTTTTAATTATAATTAAAGTTTTAGTTACCTCTACTATTATTATCTAGTTAAATAATTAAACAGAAGAAATATTGTTATTAGACACCCTTTAAAATATGTAAGAATAAGCTTCTATGATTCAGGAAATAGATAATTGGGTGAGATTTTTCTTTTCCTATACGCAAATGAAGCGGCAATCTTGATTAGTTTAATTGCATTAGTAGATGGCACATTTCCACAAATATATATTATAAATCCATCTTTGTATTTATGCTGTGTGTGTGAGTTAGAACAGATTGGCACTCCCTAACAGTCAACAACAGGAGGAGCCAGATTTAGGCTTTAGTGGAATTAACAGTCTGCCAGGAATAAGTGGCTAGTCTATCCTCTGTATCAAGAAATCTCCAAGTTGCTTCCTCAAAGGCCATTATAACATTCCTGACATTTTTTGCACTTACTTCAAAGTAGGGATAGCTTCTGTTGTCCTTGCACCAGGTCTGGGCTTTTCCCATAGACTCTTGACAGTCACTCAAGTTAATCTTGCTACCCAAAATCACAAAAGAAAATGTCTCAGGTTTTTGAGAACTGCATAATGTATGAATTCTTTCATATGGTTGCTTGAATTCTGGAAGCTTTGGGTATCATCCACAGTAAAATTAAGAAGGCTGCAGTCAGATCCTCTGTAACACAGGTTCTTGGACTTCTGAATTAATTTGCTCAGCTTTGTCCCAGTGTGCCTGGGATAAAGGTGCTCATCTACTTTTCAATTTTTATTTCAAAAATTTGTACTTACTGGGTGAAACACCTGCATATATCAATTGTATTAATTACATATTTATTCATAAAAGAACTCTTCACCACTCCACTAACTCTGAGAAAAATTACTTTAAAATTTTTTTTAAAAAAACAATTGCTTGTCACAAAGTGACAAGAACCAAATTAAACATTTCCAGTACTTTGTATCCCTTCCCGTGAATTTGAGGTTCCATCAGGTATCATTTCCTTTTATCTTGAAGAACTTCCTTAATTATTACTTACAGAGCAGGTCTGCCAGGAGTAGATTTTTCTCAAGTTTTTTTTTCTGAAAGTGTCCTCATTTCCACCTTATTTTTGAAGAGTGATTTTAATAGATACAGAATTTTGGATTGATAAGGTTTATTTAAAGCACTTTAAGGATGTCCTTTCATTGGCAACACCCAAAATGTGACGCCGCAAATAGGAAGTTGTAGAATGCGAAATAAAAGTGAAAGCTGCTAAGATCAAGGAATAAATATACCAAATTATTAGGATGTTTTCTATGAAGATGAAAGACTCTCCTATTATGGTGCCAGAAATCTGAATGGAAAGAAAGACAATAAATCAAGTACTACTTTCTCAGTGACTAAGGGTGAGTTATGAAAAGGTCAGAACATGACAGTAATGAAGAAGGGAGAAGCAAAATGTTCCTTGGTTTTTAAATCCAATACTCTTTTATTAATAGTTTTAAATAACTTTTTTTTTATCCAAACTATCTATTGGGAATCCTTTGAGAGCGGTCTGCTTTTCTGCTTTGGGCTCTTTCTCTAGACAATTTCCTTTTTAACTGTGATGATTTCCCTTGACATCTTCTAACTTAGCAGAGTTGCCCCATCAGTTGGGTTTTATATTGAATAGTGTGGTTCTGCTGAAAATTTAGGGGTAACTTTCAAATCTAATTTTAACCCAATAATCTGCTTTGTAACTTTCTGTTTATTGATACTATGTAGCAATAATCTTTTTTCATCTGATCTTATCCCATTCCACACTCGAAACTAGAACAAAGACTAGTAACTTATTGCTCACTATTTATCATTTGTTTTCCACCCATCTGGGTTATAAACATGTTATCTTTTCTATAAGAGTGTCCCTTTAACCTATCACTAAATCTTCCCTAATTCATTAATCCCAACTCTATGTAAGTTAACACCCTTTGTGAAACATTTCTAGATTAAACTTCAATGTCATATGATATCAAACAAATTCTGGTTGCCCAATTTAGTCTCTCAGCACCTTGATTTGCCATTTTCTTTGTATCACATTGTTTTCTTTGAGGTTGTTGTTTCTTTGGAGTGCATGGCTTGAGATTGTATCTTAGATTTTCTCCTAGTCTCTTATCATATTGCATGTATCCGACTGCCTTCTTATCATTCATAGCCTATCTACAGATAAAAATGGAAGAAACCTTCAGAAGCTTCTATTTTGTTTACTTTTTCCATTTACTAACATTATTAAGCATGCATTATATGTAGTTTTTATAATATGAAGAGAAATTTAAATTGAATTGTGTAGAGATGTTTGCTTGCCTTCATTTCCTCAAGTAAAATGAGATGAAGTAATTCCTAAGATAATTTCCACCTGCCACATATAATTGTTTAAGATGAATGCAAAAGAGGTCTCCTATCTTTCTCTAAAAGTACCATAATTTTCCATCTTTAATAGCATGCAAACAAACTAATAGCTTTAGCTAATCAGTTATTGTTCTTCTATCACTGTCCGCCTAAACTCATCGTTCAGACTAATTTTGTGTGTTACCTTCTTTTTGTGTAACCCCATAACTTCTTCTAATACTTTGTGGACATTAACAGTCATACCCAAAGTGCTCTTTAACATAAAAAATATATATTTGACAGGCAGGTCTAACAATGTATTACCAACCCAGTCAGCTGTACTTATCTCAAAAGAAGCCTACATCTACCATCTTTGTGATCTCTTCATTCCTTGAGTTAACTCACTGAAATCTAGTTTTTGTCCCTATAATTTATTGTTGCTATTTCCAAAATATTATAAAAGAATTTGCTATTTCTAAGTACAATTGTCCCTTTTCAAACTTGACCCAACATGACCAAAACTAAATTTTGACCCTCCTTCCCCAATCAGCTTTTCCTCCTGCATTTCATCTAAGAAGTCTTTTCATTCAGCTGTTGCTTGAAATATTCCCCTGCCTTTATTTCCTTTATTCAGTTATTTTTTATTAAATTAGTTACCTTAAGCCAAGATTTTTAGAGTTTGTCTTTCTGAACAGCATACTCTTACTGTCTAAGTCATTCATGGTCTGTCACCTGTACTATTATAATAATTCTTTAAAATGCCTTCTTGCTTGTTTCCTTCTCTCTAGGCCCATCATTTATGTTGTCACGAGGCATCTTCCTTGAATTATTTTCATGCCATTTACTTGATCAAAACCTTCAATGCCTCCTCACATGGAAAAAATAAAATTCAAATTTCTTAGCATAATATTAAGGCGTTTCTGTAATTTGGACCTAATATTATTTTCCAGCCTCAACTCCCCATCCTCTCCTCCTCCATACAGTTCAGCTTCTAATCTGATTATTCTGCTTTCTGTGCCATGAACACTTCAGCTCCTGTAAAGCCTCTTGCCTTTATTTCTGCTGTTGATCTTGTCAGAGGCATGTGAATGAGAGCAATTCCATCTTGAATAGGAGGAGCTAGGTAAAACGAGGCTGAGACCTACTGGGCTGCGTTCCCAGATGGTTAAGGCATTCTAAGTCACAGGATGAGATAGGAAGTTGGCACAAGATACAGGTCATAAAGACCTTGCTGAGAAAACAGGCTGCAATAAAGAAGCCAGCTAAAACCCACCAAAATCAAGACGGCGACGAGAGTGACCTCTGGTTGTACTCATTGCTACATTCCCACCAGTACCATGACAGTTTACAAATGCCATGGCAATGTCAGGAAGTTACCCTACATGATCTAAAAAGGGGAGTCATGAATAATCCACCCATTGTTTAGCAAATAATTCAGAAATAACCATAAAAGTGGGCAACCAGCAGCCCTCAGAGCTACTCTGTCTATGGAGTAGATATTCTTTTGTTCCTTTACTTTCCTAATAAACTTGCTTTCACTTTACAGACTAGCCCTGAACTCTTTCTTGCGTAAGACCCAAGAATCCTCTCTGGGGGTCTGGATCCGGACCCCTTTCCTGTAACAACTGAAAAAACTGCCTTTGCAAAAATTATATCAGTGAGAAAAGAATGACAGTGAAAGAGATCTGAGCTAACCCACCCACCAGGCGTCTTGCCTTTCCCCTAATCATTCCTGGGCTATAGTGCCAAGCTAACTTTGGAAGACATTTAGGCTATAGTTTCAATGATAATAGGCCTTGCCCAAAACTCAACTGCTTTTATAAAGCTAATGGGAGGCCATCAGGCTGGGGAGAGGAGAGGAGCCTGAGTGTTGCTGGGGTGCAGACATAAATGATCGTCAGTCATTATTGCAGAGGTTATAAGATATGCAACTTCCCCAGTTATTCCTGCAAATAACACCCACTATTGTAGATTGGTCTTTTGAGATACCTTCTCAGGTTTTTTGCATGCCTGACACCCATGGCTCTACCTGGACCCACCAACCTCATTCCTGTGGCCCCATTTAGAAACAATTCAGCCCACAGGAGGACAACTTCCACTCCCCATGATTTCATCTCTGCCCAACCAATCAGCAGCAAGTACCTGGCCACCCCAACCCCTTCTCCTAAACTGCCTTTGGGAAAATCCCTAACCTAACAGTTTTGGAGGAGATGATTTGAGTACAAACTCTATTTTCCATATGGCATGGTCAGCCTCATATCCATTATATTCTTTCTCTACTGCAATATTGTGGTGTCTTTATGTAACAGGCAAGGAGAACCCCTTGGGTGGTTACAAATTACTCTTTCTCTACCACAATGCTGTGGTTTTTCTTTATGCAGTGGGCAAGAAGAACCCACAGATCCATACCCCTCTCTGTTGAAATTCTATTTTTCTCTCATGATTCTGATAAAATGCATTTTTTCTATGAAGTTTGCCCTATTGTGGTAGTTAGAAATGATCACTCACATACTTGATAATGCTATGTTTTTACTTTTAAAATTTTGCTGATTAACCTTTTCTTGAGCTATGACTACTGTGTATATCTTTTGCCTTACTCAAGCATGAGTTGCTTGAAGGAAGGGACTGGGTCTATCCATGTGCGAATCTTCAGTGGCCAGCATTTATTTATAATTCATTCATATTTATAATTCAATAAATAATTCAATAAAACCTTTGCCAAAGGTTTTATACTGCTATTTAAATTATACTTTTCAAAGGTATCATATTCTGAAATACATATAAAATATATTTGGCTAGAAATATATTAAAGATAGCTATGTATTGAAAAACAGCTGTACTAATGATCTTGATTTTACCTAAATGATGTGTGAAGAACATGTTAGAGTAGGTAGCTAGTGGGCATGAGGAGGGCAGGAGAGGGCTGCCCCCCACCCCACTAGGAATGTGAGGCAACCATCAGGTGATGGTCAGGCAGTTTTCACAGTGGCTCTCTAAAATAATAACTGGTTGCAGCCTGCTCCAGCCTGCTTTTATAATAGATAGAAACACCTGTAACTGGTGACCAGCAACTTCCCAGTAAGATCTCAGGAGCTGGGCCTGTAGGCTGAAGCTTGTTCACTAAGAGGCAAAATGGTGAGGTTTAACTGGTATGTGACCTTCTGGGGACATTCCACTGGTAAATGGAAGAACACCTCAAGTGAGCATGCATACAACTCCAATAAACACACTGTACATGCTCCCTTCCCAAGTGCTAGAAGGCCATTGCACATGCACACAACCCCCGCCAAGGGAAGAATCAGGGAGAAGAGATGCAAGACCCCAGAAGTATGCCACCATATAAAACCCAAGTCAAAAGGTCAAATCCTGAACTTGTCCTCCAAGATGCCCACTTGGCCCTCTTTGAAGTATACTTTACTTTCTTTTCATTCCTGCTCTAAAGCTTTTTAATAAACGTTTATTCTTGCTCTAAAACTTGCCTTGGTCTCTTCTCCTACCTTATGCCCCTCAGTTGTATTCTTTTTTCTGAAGAGGCAAGAATTGAGGTTGCTGTAGACCCATACAGATTAACGGCTGGTAACTCAGATACCTGCCACCACTAACAAACCGACCAACATATAGTGCCCTTTTTACTGTAGATAAGACAAGGGCAGGCCCATGATGTGGGTTTTGAACCAGTTCTATGGGTTCATATTTAGTCTTTGCGCAAATTAGTGGTGTTTAGGAGTGGTTAGAGACCACTGTTTTCTATATTGAAAGAGGGCATGATTATCATACACTATCACAATATCAAGAGAAAAATATGTCACTTCAGCTCCTCTTTCCCCGTTTATAATTTTGCTATTTTCTTACCTCAAAAACATATCCTACTAATTTCTTCCCTTTGGTAGCAT
Organism: Hylobates moloch; assembly: GCF_009828535.3. Lineage (NCBI taxonomy): Eukaryota > Metazoa > Chordata > Mammalia > Primates > Hylobatidae > Hylobates > Hylobates moloch. Next base: position 55,158,140 of record NW_026652284.1, read on the forward strand.
CACAGATAGAACAGTATATACAAGCCAAGAAAAAAAAAAAAAAGGCAGCTGCCCTTTATACTTTTCAGTGCTGACAAATTTATTTTGGTTGCATTTCCAAATGTGCAAAGCCATTAACACAACTCCATTTGGCTAAAATCTCATTAGAGATCACTTCTGACATGAGGTCCAACTTCAGCCAGAGAACTGATTTGGGAAACTTCCAGGGATTATCTTGTCATTTGAATATCGAGGAAGGAGAGGTTGGGTGACCCAAGACTCTGGACCTCCTTTCCATCCTAGAGCTCAGGATCTCAGAGCTTTTGGCTCAGAACCTCTGCCAGAGTGAAGTTGTGGTTCTCTGAGAGATGGGGTCATTGTTATTATTATTCCAGTCTCCAAGGCAAAATACATTGTGTGACCAGTGATGTAGGTAGTGCCAAAAACCACCTGGAAAAGACCCATAGCTGTCACAGGGCCACATTGAAATGTGAATCATTGAAACTGCTGAGCACTACAAAACCATGACAATTTTGTTTTTTACCCTCAGCCAGATGATAGTTAAATAAAAGGACCAAAGGTATTTAGAAGAATTCAACTTGCTAAAAGTGACATTTATTTTCTTCTGACTTACTATGGCCCACATGATGTTATTCTAACTGACCTATTTAGAAACATTTAAGAGTAATATAACAAGCAGTTGGTGGAGGATTGGCAATTTTCTTAAGCTGGTTCATGCGTCACTCTGCTTTTGTTTGTCCAGCTGCCAGTATAAATTATGATCTGTTGAAGTGGATCTTGCTTGGCGTTCTCTGAAGTTGGCCCGAACATTTGGACAATCACACGGACCTCTTTCTGAACAAGTGCATCATTCGATGGACTAATGTAGCTCAGATGATGCACAGATATTCTGTGAGCACAGAGGCAATCACTATTGGTGGGAAAATGAAGCAAGGAGAAAGACCAAAGGACACTTGTGTTTGTCCAGTTCTAAATGTTACTCAGTGTGCTGGGACAGTGTGACACTCAGACCTCACTGATGTGTCTAGACATCTGGGATTTCACAGATGTTCCCACTGAATCTCTTGACTGCCTATTAACCCTACGCCTGCCTTCTTCCCTTCTCCTTATCAGTTTCTTCCTCCACTTTTCCAAGTATCCACCTTCTTCAGGAATTGGCATGGGGTCCTCTGGCAGCTGGTCTGACCACCTCACACCGAGGCTGACAATGGCATATGAACAGTGTGGGAGACTGTGACCCTTAGGTATAGAGTTGTTTCCTTTCAACCCATTTTTATTCTCTCTTTCACTACACTAAGTTCACTTTTCTCAAAAATGTAATTCTATTACTCCCTTTATGATGACCTTCTCAACTACGTACAATTTTTAAAGTTAGAAAATTGCCAGAACATGTTTCTTCTCCTCTTCCTTCAAAAATCTGGACATTCTCCTTCCTTTCATCCCTTGCCCTCCCACCTCCTCACTCTCACAATTTCCCCCCACACCCTCAGGGTTCTTGGACACCAGCAGAAATGCCCTAGATGTGCTATGTCATATGTACATGTGTGTATAATTGTGTGCCAAGTGCTGTTTGTAGGTTACTTCTTTTTAATTCTCACAACAACCCAGGGAAGTAGATTATTATCCCTTTTTTAAAGAGGAGAACAAAATTAGGTTTAAGAAGGTTAGGTGACTTGCTGACAAGCCTACAGCTGGGAAACAGTGGGGCTGGACATATGCTGGAGGTGGCTGTGTGTTTCCAGAGGATGTGCTCTCAACTGCCCTGCTGGGCTGCCTTTCACTTCCCTCCCCCAGTATAGGAAAAGATTGTGGTAAATGTGAGGCTGACACTTGAATAAGCTGGATATATCCTAGAGCTAGTAAAAAAGAAGAAAGAATTCTTATGGCTTAATTGCCACCATCTCCTGGAAAAGAAAAATATATTTTTCTATGTTATAGGTTTTTTCAGCTTTTGGGTACCACTTGTTACTTTTCAGATCCTTGAAAAGTTGGCTTGAGGATGTGGTCTTTGGCCAAGTATACAAGTTTGGGGGAGTTAAGAGATTACGCTGCTGACGTTACATTGTGGTGGGAGTATGTACACTTGAAAAACCCTCTGTTTAATAAATGACTGAAAATTACAAGAAAAGTGGGTAATATGGGATGACTTTTCCACCACAATGTTGGGAAACTGTACTCTTTGTTTTAGTTACTGTTAATCAGAGATAGATATTGTGGCTTGTGGAGGACAATTTGACTTGAGATGTTAAAGGGGCACACACAAAAGGTACCTGTCATTCGAGTTTTTAAGAGCTTAGTTTAATCAGAATACAAAGATTTTTGTATCATTTTCTTTCACTCATACTAAGGTCATTATTGTCTTTAACTTTTAGGTGTATAGATAACTGAACAACCAAAAAGTATTTATTGAGTCTATATTATGTACAGATTACTTTTCTAGATACTATGGGGGCAGAGACGATTATAGTCTTTGTCCACCAAGATGAAAAAAACATTGTGGTTGTGTGGTAGTTAGCAGATTTATCCACATAAAACAGAGAAGGAATAATAAAGTATTTAGTCAAATACAAAATAGAGTGGTGTCATCTATAGGATAATTCAGAGAAGTGAGATAAACATTGGTTTGCACTACTTCATGTTGTCTCTAAAAAGGTTTTGAAACAAAAGACATGAGACAACTTGTGGAAGTGTTTAGATAGCTTGTAGAAAAGATCTGCAGAGGTGAAGAGAGAATGAGTTTACACCACTGGGGAGACATACTGTGAAGGCTGGATGACAGCACATCAGTGTACAGCATGGCTGACTGAATATTTTAAGCCCACGATTGGGACCTACTGCTCAGAGGAAAAGATTTCCTTCAAAATATTACTGCTTATTGACAATGCACCTAGTTACCCAAGAGCTTTGATGGAGATGCACAAGGGGATTCATGTTGCTTTCATGCCTGCTAACACAACATCCATTCTGCAGCCCATAGGTTAAGAAGTAATTTTTACTTTCACATCTTATTATTCAAGAAATACATTTTATAAGGCTATAGCTGCTGTAGATAGTGAATCCTCTGATGGATCTGGGCAAAGTAAATTAAAAACCGTCTGGAAAGGATTTATCATTCCAGATGCCATTAAGAACACTTATGATTCATGGGATGAGGTCAAAACAATCACATTAACAGGAACTGGAATGAGTTGATTCTAACCCTTATGGGTGACTTTGAGGGAATCAAGATTTCAGTAGAGGAAGTAGCTGCAGATGTGGTAGAAAAAGCAAGAGAACTAGAATTGGAAGTGAAGCCAGAAGATGTAACTGAATTTCTTCAATCTCATGATCAAATTTGAACAGATGAGTTGCTTCTTATGGATAAGCAAAGAAACTGATTTCTTAAGATGAAATCTCTACTCATGGTAAAGATGTTGTGAATATTGTTGAAATGGAAACAAATAATTTATAATATTTCATAAACGTAGTTTATAAAGCAGCATCAGGATTTGAGATAATTGACATCAATTATAAAAGAATTTCTACCATGAGTAAAATGCTATCAAACAGTATTGCACGCTACAGAGAAATCTTTTGTGAAAGGAAGAGTCAACTGAGGGGACAAGCTTTATTGTTGTCTTATTTTAAGAAATTGCCACAGCAACCCCAAACTTCAGCAACCACCACCCTGATCAATCAGCAACTGTCAACATTGAGATAAGACCCTCCATCAGCAAAAAGATTACCATGTCGCTAAAGGCTCACATGATAGGGAGCATTTTTTTAGCAGTAAAGTATTTTTAAATTAAGGTATGCACATTTTTAGGCATAATGCTATTGAACATTTAATATAATATAGTATAGTGTAAACATAACTTTTTATATTCACTGGGAAAACAAAAAATTCATGTGACTCATGTGACTCATTGATATCCACTTTATTGTGGTGATCTGAAACCGAATCTACAATATCTCAGATGTATAGTATACCTGTAGTCTATTCTGATATTATTGAGTTTGAAGTTATCTCTTAGAAAGTAGTGTGGAGTATGAGGTTGGAATTTGAGTGAAAAGTTTAGTCTGAAGATAAAAACCTTTAGACAACTTTCTTAGAGAAGTACTATTGAGAGATAAGGGACCCAACGCCTGAGATTTAAGGCAGTGGTCCCCAACCTTTTTGGCACCAGAGACTGGTTTCATGGAAGACAATTTTTCCACAGACCAGGGAGGGGGTTGATTCAAGTACATACTGTACACTTTATTTCTATTATTATTGCATTGTAATATACAATGAAATAATTATACAATTTACTGTAATGTAGGATCAGTGGGAGCCCTGAGCTTGTTTTCTTACAGCTAGATGGTCCCATCTGGGGTTGATGGGAAAGCCCAGTGACAGCTCATCAGGCATTGGATTCTCATAAGGAGTGCACAACCTAGATCCCTCACACACACACTTAACAATAGGGTTCACGCTCCTATGAGGATCTAATGCTGCTGTTGATCTGACAGGAGGCAGGGCTCAGGCAGTAATATAAGAGATGGAGAGCCACTGTAAATACACACAAAGCTTTGCTGGCTCGCCTGCCGCTCACCTCCTGCTGTGCGGCCCAGTTCCTAATGGGCCATGGACTGGAACCAGTGGGGGAGCCCTGATTTAAGGGATACCAAAAGTTACAAGGTAAAAGTGAGGAGGAGAAAATTAAACTTATTCAAAAACTGTTCTGAAATAGTAGAACTTGTGAAAAATTTGAGTCATGGAAAAGTAAAAATTGTAGAGAATGTATACTGAAAAGGCTGGAAAGGGAAGGAATACTTGTAGATGTGATATGCTTCATTGTGAGTGAGATGCCTCCCTTCCACATTTATTTCTTCCAGAAATGCAGGAAATCAAGGTTGCAAGTTTGAAGATTTAATTTTAAGAGAAAAAAAGATGTATTTCTCTAAGAATGGGGGTGAGGGATACTAAATTAGACATAAGCGCACACACATACACAATGCTGTGAGATAGAAATGGGAGTAAATTTGTTCGTTTATTGATTAATTCAGCCCATGCTTATTATTGTGCTAGGTATGTGTCAGCCCAGGGGGGGTCCAGAGATAAATGAGACAGTCTTCTCCTTATCATATTACCTGGTGAAGGAGGTAAGTGTGAAATTAACTGGCGACTATAACTGTATGTAACAACAAAATTCTTCTAAGCCAGTTGTTCTTGTGGTCCCCAGACCAGCAGTGTCACCAACAACTGAGAATAAGTTAGAAGAACAAATTTTTGAGCCCACCCCAGTCCTACTAAATCAGAAACTCTAAACCAGTTAATGGTGTGTTAACAAGCCCTCCAGGTAATGCTGATAAATGCTCAAGTTTGAGAGCCTCTGCTCTAAGAGAATTGAGAAGGTAAGGCCAATTACAAGGTGCGGGTGGAGTGGGGATTGAGAGGTCCTCGGGGGGCAAATCATCTATGACTTTCAAGGTGTATGTTGGAAGAATTAACTTACAGTATCTGTGTATGGATGGGAAAAGGAGGTGGAAAGTATCGTAAATGCATTTTAATATTGCCTTTTGTACACATTTGCTTTGCATTTCTTGACTGTGTCATGAGGGACTCTAAATTTGGGCATTTTCATTGGTGAAAGGGCAGGGAGGGAGGGGGTGAATAGTGGGGAGATTAGGTAGTAAGTAGAATCTTGAAATTTCTTCAAAACACATTACAAATAGTCACTATATATCCACGGATCACCAGCCTAACACAGTGACATCTTCACAATATTCAAGGCCATTATTTCTAGGATATTATATTATATAGCTTATTATACTATATTTATTTATTTTTATATATCTTTAAATGCAGATAAGGTAGAGTGAAACATAATGAGTATGATCATAGTTACAAAAATGTCAACATAGTTCCTTCTTCTTCTCTGTCATTCTTTCATTTATTTCTCTTGATTTTCTTTCTTTTACTTCCTAACTCCTTTCATTTTCCAAGGACTGTTCTCTGACCTATACATTTCTCACTCTACCATCACTTCTTAAATGGCTAGTAACTGTTCAAGAATTTTATGAGCCTTTAAATATTAGCTATTTTATGTATAGTATTTTAAGAGTATTTTTGAGAGTCTAATGCTCTTTATAATAATCATAGCTTCCGAAATCTCATGGGATGCAGTCTTTGTTTGCTTCCAAATGTACACACTTTTATCTAATGACTCCTCTATAGTTAGCAACATATGACTAGGGCCTCAGAAGAGAGATTGTATATTCTGATTTTGCTTTTTTTCCCTTAAATTGATTTCCATTTCTTTCTCCCATCCATACAGACTTCTTACATTTTAAATCAGTTTCCTTGCCTGAGCTAAGAAGATGTACTTACTTATTCACACATTCATTAACGCTCTGGTGTTGAGTGGTTTCTGGACAGAACCTGACCTTCAGTGTATTCTATGTGTTCGTCTCTTCTGTCCCAGTGTAATAAATCCTGACCATTACTCAATTCCCAGTACAATGTCTCCAGCTCTACAATTTGGTATTTCCAACCCAATATCATTTTAAACTGAACACATGCAAATTTAAGCTTCTCATTTTATTCTTCAAATTTATTACCCAAATTCTTGGTCAAATTTTGTTTCCAAGCATCTAGGCTTAGAACTTTTGAAGCATTTAAACCTTATTATCAATCTACTTAATATATCCTGTTTCTTGGATATGCCCAATCACTCTGCCCCCACAAAACACTGTCTTTTATTTTTGTCTCTGTGCTTAATTTGTAACTATTTCCTTTATGTAGAAGTCTCTGTCTTCACCATCAATTTTGTTCTTAGCACCCTTCAGATTCAGCTTAATTTTCATTTCCTGAAAAGAAATGCCCAGTTGACTTAATATTTGCAGATTTCCTTTTATTTTAAAATTTCCAGATGACTTTCTTGTACTACTTAATACATGAACATATTTAGGTATAAATTCTCTTCTATGGTCTTTAACAAGTCATCATATATGTCTTATTTCCACAACTAATATATAAGACACTTAAGAACACAGGCAGATGGGTTATCATTATTATTATTACTACTATTGTTGTTATATTTAGTGCTAAACAAATGACTGAAAATAATTAAGAATGTAATCATTGTTTAACAATTGATGATTTATTTAATCATCACTTAAAAGGATTTTTAAGTGATTCTGCTTTGCTTCAAATTAATGGTATATATAGCAACGAGGAAATTGGGTTTTTCTCTTAGATAGAGGTTTGCATCCCAGCTGAAGCATTTTCTAGCTTTGTGAATTTGAGTAAATTGCATAATCTCACTAAACCACAGTATTTTTAGTAGTAAAATAGAAATCTATAGAAACTTTCTCAAAGGTTATGAGTTGTCATTAGGATGAAATTTTATCTTAGAAGAGTTTCTGTCATAGGAAGCCTCAATATGCCATGGCAGCTATTATTTTTATCATTATTTGCTGTCATTAAAGAATATTGAGTAACATATAAAAATAAATCAGAGCAATATTAAAAGGAAAAGCAATAATTTAAAATCAGGACCAGCAAGAACACAAATAGATCAGGGACATAAAATCTGAAGGATAAGTAGATATGCAATCCAAGAGTGGCAGCTAATGGGACTTTCCCACTAAGTTCATCCAGGCCTTCTTCATAGTGAAACGACTGGACAGAATTGATGATTCTGGCGAGAGTGCACATGGCTTTTGGACAGCCTAAGTTTATCCTGGCTGTGTGCCCAGGTCTTGGATTAGAAAAAGGCCATGCTGATATAGCTTTTGTTTATTTATAAAATTTAACAAACATCTTTTGAATGCCTACTATAGGCAAAATCTGAAATGATGCCATGAATAAGTGCGTTAACATCTCTCAGTCTACTTGACCATTGAATATACATCCTATTGGGCTTTATTTTGACGTATTCTTGGCCTGTGGAAAACAAATAACCAACCCCTGTGTCACTATTGTTTTTCTTTTCTAGCATCGACTTAAAACACTGGCCAGAGTATAACTTTATGGCTTATCATTTCTGTAGGGCAACCACATAATTTCTGCATGATCCTAACATCCTAGTCTTTTCCCCTCCACCATATGACCAACACTCATACCTCAACTCCAACCATCTGCCCTTAACTTGCCTTTGGTTTATCATGGGTTTCACCAGATATAACCAATATTTCCTATCAGAATTGTCCATGGATACCATAACTCATCTACTCACTATGAATGTGATTTTGCATATTTTCTAAGCCAGATGATTATAAATTCAATTATACAGTCTTTCAAACCTTTTAAAGCCCAGTGGTTCTACAGTTCTTTTAGTGGAGAACAGCATAGCTCTCCAACTGTCTATTTTGCTGACAGCAACACAAATGCACTAGCTACTTGAAGAGTTCCTTCATGCTTATTCTTCTTCAGGGCTGGCAAAGTCCAGATTCATCAAATTTAGTTCAGCTTTGAGATTCTACTTGACCACCAGACACTGCTCTTTTTAGGAGCCTTCGGTTTATTGCCCAGTCTTTCTGAAGGATACCTAGCAAACAGAGAGAAAAAGTGTGTGCATTTTAAGTATTGATTAGAAAACTGAAGTGTGAAGGTTACCCCCTCTTTATCTGGGGCCATGCTACTGTACTGAGGAACAGCCATATACATGCTAATTCAGGGCCTCATTTCCTTCATTGAACTGGAAGATAAAAGGGTAGTCTCAAACTCAATAGAACAAGAAAGTTAGACAAGGATCATTTAACACATTGAAGGGTTATTTTCAGAGTAAGGCGACTGAATTAAGATTAAAGCTCCAGCCAGTTAGAAACTTCTGTAACATAACCAAACCCAATGAGAGAGATACCAGGCAAACTCAAATGTGGTTTCAGTTTTATCTACATCTCTAGTTCTGTTATTTGTTTATTAGTTCATTGAACATACTTTAATCTGCAGTTTACCAAATTAATTTCTATTAATTAGTAACTACCTTTTATGTTAAAGTTGCAAATGCATATAATATTCAAAGTCAAATAGTTCTATAAAGTTAAAATAAAAAATACAATAATCCCATGTTGCTCACTCCCATCTATATTTCTGCTTTCAGGAAGCAACCACTTTTACCTCTTTAAAAAATTTCTTATTGGTAGTTAACTCCATATTTCCAAGTAATATAGATATTTCTTTATTTTTTTAGATAGCTATTTTCATTAAAAATACTTTCAAATTTTATTTAGATTTGGGGGTACATGTGAGGGTTTTTTACACGGGTCTATTAAGTGATGTTGAGGTTTGGGGTATGGATGATCCCATTACCCAGGTAGGTAATTTTTCAATCCATGGCTCTCTTTCTTCCTCTGTGGACTCCAGTATCTATTATTCCTGTCTTCATGTTCATGTGAACTCAGTGTTTAGCTCCCACTTATAAGTGAGACCATGTGGTATTTGCTCTTCTGTTCCTGTGTTAATTGGCTTAGGATAATGACCTGTAGCTGCATCCATGTTGCTGTAAAGGACATGATTTCATTCTTCTTATGCTTGGGTAGTATTTCATGGAGTATATGGACCACATTTTCTTTATCCAATCCACCACTGTTGGGCATCTAGGTTGATTCCATGTCTTTGCTATTGTAATAGTGCTGCAATGAACATATGAGTACATGTGTCTTTTCTGTAGAATATATTTTTTTTCTTTTGGGTATATATCCAGTAATGGGATTGCTGGGTTTAATTGTAGTTCTGTTTCAGCTATTTTCCAAAATTTCCCTGTTGTAGCCAGCCTTCAAGATGACCCTCAATAATTCTCAATTACTGGTTCATGGCTTTGTGTAGTCCTCTCTCACACTGAATAGGTTCGAGTGACCCATGTTAACAATAAGATGTTGTGAAAATGCTGGTGTGTGACTTCTACAGATAGGCCATACAACATGTTGTATCTTCTATCTTGCTCCTGCTTGGATCATTCACTCTGGAGGAAGCCAGCTTCAATGCGGTGAGGACGATCAGACAGCTCAATGGAGAGGTCTACGTGGTGGGGTCCGTGTATGCCGGCCTCCTGCCAGAAGCACTCAGTTGCCAGTCGTGTGGATGAGCCATCCTGGAAGTTAATCCTCCAGCCCCATTTAAGCTGCATGCATAGGAATAGATTGTAATAAATATATATTTTCTAAAATTTCTCAAATATTTTGGTAATACAGTATTTTGGCATTTTATAATTATATATTTATTATATAAATGTATTATATATAATATGTAAATATGTAATGATATATAATATATTTATATCCTAAAATATATAATGTGAATTACACAGAGCACTCAAATTTAAGAATATGCTTTGTGTGTTAATAGTCAAGGCTCTTGTAAGGCAGGTCAAGGCAGTTGAACTTGGCCCTGTGGACAATGGAGAGCCAGTAGAGAGTTATATGTGGATGAGTTAAATGATTCAGTTTCTTTTATAGGAAGGTAGCGGAAAGCAGTGTGAATAATGGAATAGGAGGAGAGTCACTAGAGTAAGAAATATCAGCTAGAAGGTGATTATTCTAATTTTAGAAAAAGATAATGGCATTAACTTTAAGCAGTCACAATAATAATGATGATGATAAAAAGGGTAGATTGGCAAAACAGGTCAGAGATAAAAATACACTTTTTCCAGAGTTATTGATTACATGAAACAAGGTGAGAGAGTGAGGAACAAAGGGCCTCTGTCTTAGGGAGACAGAATAAAATAATAGCTTTTTATTTATATGCCACATCACAGTTTATGAGCCCTTTCAGATATACTGCATTTTGTTGTTTCAGCAATCTTGTGATGAATTAATATGTATTAAATTAAAAATATGCTTTACATAGTAATCTTGCAAAGGTTCTCACCACTGCTAAAAACTTCTTTGTAAGATGCTGTGTGTTCTTTTCCCGGTGTTTTTGTTTTGTTTTGTTTTTGAGACTGAGTCTCCCTCTGTCACCCAGGCTGGAGTGCAGTGGTGTGATCTTGGCTTATTGCAACCTCCGCCTTCCAGGTTCAAGCAATTCTCCTTCCTCGGCCTCCTGAGTAGCTGGGACTACAGGCACTGCCACCATACCTGGCTAATTTTTGTATTTTTAGTAGAGACGGGGTTTCACCATGTTGGTCAGGCTGGTCTTGAACTTCTGACCTCAGGTGAATCCACCCACCTCGTCCTCCCAAAGTATTTGGATTACAGGAGTGAGCCACAGTGCCCAGTCCATTTTTTTCCATATAAAATAGAGGTTGACTTGTGTTCTCCACTTCAAAGACACTTGGGCATACCTCTATTGTCTTTAATTCTCTCCATGTTATTAGATAGATCGACTTTTCCAATGGCTGATTCAGGCATGTGTGCAGTAGATTGTGTCTCTGTGTCTCTGAAAGAAAGTGATTTAGATAGTACTTCTCAAACCTTAATGTGCATATGAATCATCCGAGGTTCCTGATGAAATGAAGATTCTGATTTAGTGGGTCTTGGCTGGACCTGAAATTCTGCATTTCTAACAAGCTTCCAGGTGATCTCAAGGGTACTAGTCCACAGAACATATTTCAATTAGAAAAGAATTAGACTAAAGTCAAATGCATATGTGGCACATACACACATACACATACACACACACACACACATCAAAGTAGCTTTGCTTAAGCAGGTGTACCATTCTGGAATGCTTACATCTGATTTCCATTTTTAAATAACAACCATTTTCTCACAGGTTTCAAGACGCTGCCAAATATATATGTATTTCTTCTCAGTAATATAATTACATTCCATTTCTGTCTCTGTTGGCAAGCAGGACCTAAAGGTTTCAAAACATGTCAATGGTCTTTTTCAAGAAGAGTCCTCATAAAAAAAACCCACCTCATTGTTAGTTGTTCATTAGTAGTCCTCTTACTGACAACTTGGATGTATGCCTCTAATTTTGCAAGTATTTTAAAATTAAAATTACTTCCAAAGCATTTCAAATACTTCTTCTAGCAATAATGTCTGCTTGGAAGCAGAATTCTTAACTCTCCTGCCACAGGTCTTTTCTTTTATGATTCCATAGTCTTGTGGGTTTCCTTAATAGTCTGAAATTCCACAATATAATCCATGTGTGCTGAAAGACATCTGAAATCATTGACATGCCTCAGGGTCTCCGGATTAAGCAAGCATTGGCTCTGCCCTTATGTAATTGGACTCAGAGGTGATCTGCTGTTTAGATGCATCTCAGAAATTCCTTCTCCCCATCCTCCATCCCGCCACTTCCTGCACTTAAAGGAAATCCATTTTTGGTTTAGACAAGTTTCTCAAGCATCACATTTTTATCCCTATGGAAATCTTTCAAGTCAAACCCCAAGAGGTGGACAATACCTCTTTGTGTATATGACAAAGGGTGTAGTCTTAAATATAACTTTCGATTCTTACGAGGTTCTAAGCAAGAACTCATTCACCCTGGAGAATGAAAGGCTCATGACTGCTGTTGAGGTATTAAAAGTCCTTTAGTTCCTCAGATAGCTGGGAAGCTGTATGAGGTATGTAGAGAGTAAAGGCTAATGTGTGCTGCCACTAATTTCTTAAAAAGTCCACAGATCTTAGAGCTGGATGGCCTACAGAGAGTTTCTCATCTAACCTCTAATTTAATTCAGGAATCCCTAATATAGCATATTTGAGATTCATTGAAGGTGCCATGAATACTTTCCGAAGTGGTGCAACCCTAGTTGGACAGCTCCACTTGTTAAGATCTGCAGCTGTGAACAACCATGTGAATTTCCTCTAGCTGCTCCAATGTTTCATAATATCCTTGCTCATCTCTTGAGTTTATATTATCTGTTTATGTCTTTTCAATTTTAGTATTAATTCCTTGTTTAAAGCTCTCAATGTTTCAGCTATGGCTCTCCTAAAATGATTTCACTTTAGTTAGAAGTTGAATAGTCATCAAAATGTGTCAAAACCTGAACTTTGGTACATATTATTATAAAGTCTGTATCTCATCACTGTAGTTTGAATTTTAGTGACACTTCTGGTATACCTCACTACCCTCTTAAAGAACTTGATGACATCTGTCTCACCATAGAACGTGAATCCTTTCTCCCCCATTTTTAGGTGCACCAATGAAGAGTTAAACAGTATGCATTTGACCACACATGCTACTCATGATCCAACTGGGAATATATCCTAGGAAACTTGGCTCCCTGTCCAGTGTGCCACATGACCATCATTTCTGATGACTGTAAATTCACATGGTATTTCTTCTGCTGAAACGTGTGGGAGACAATCACATTAGCAAGCCGGAAAAAATCAGTGTAAGTTAAGTAAGTTTCTAAACTGAAGAGTGTGTATTTTCCAGGATTCCTATTGCTACTGACTGTAAATGGTCCACATTTTGTTAATGAGATCATAACGCATTTTGGGGAGGGTTCTTTCATTATAGAGCACCAATGTTCACATTCTTCTTCTTGCTTTGCCTGACATAGATTTTGCCCCTATGACATCCTCCTAACAAGGCACTTCTAATTGTTGGCAGCTTCTGCTCCTGTTAAAATTCTTCATGGCCTCTGTCTTGTGCCCTCTAAAACGTTTCCTGAGAGGCCGAGCTATTCTTTGCTTAAAATTTCAACTATATGCTCTAAACCTAAAACAGATGTTATCTTGGCTGCTGTCATTTGCCATGAGCTTCTCTATTCACATTTTATACAAGGCAGGTAAAAAGCAAGTAATTTCTGACCTCACTCCGTAGAGAAAGAAAAAAGGGAGAGAAGGTAAAATAAGAGAGAGAAGAAGAAATATATAAAGTTCAGGAATGCAGCCACTTGGAAGCAGAGAACATAGCCACTTGAGCATCTATTATCCTAATATCATATGCTATAGTTTGGTTACTACCGATTTGCCTGGCATCCCTCTCTAATCATATTTGTGGCCACCCAGATCAACTATGTTAGCTGATCTCTTGATTTAATATCAGCTTGTTCTTTTTAGCTCCCATGTCATTTACTGTCTTGAAAAAATGTACTGCTTGTTACTCAACCGTCTGTGTTTTCATGAACCCACAGTCTTTTTTTTCTTCTTTGTTTCTTCTTTTTTGTATGGGAACCAGGAACTAGAAAGCATAAAATGAGAGAAATTACTCACAGAAAAGGTGGAAGCCCAGAGAAAAAGGGGTTTGTCTTTTATGGCTTGTACTTTGTAAGCTGTGGGTGTGACTCAATTTCCTCACCACCCACATAAAAAGGTTGCCACCCAATCACTGTTTTTTTCTACCCCAAACCCCTCCCCTTTGATTTTGGCTAAGAGAGACCCTTAGAAAGACTGCCCTTTCTGGACGTTGCAAACTGTGACATATAAAAGCTGTTAGCTGCTCCTGTAGCCAGCTGCATTCAAACCTTGCAGAGCTTTGCTCTCAGAGAGTGTGTAATAAGACACACTCCTCTTACAAGAGTTCATGCTACCACATAGCAAAGAACCTTAAATTTTTGGAAGAACAATATATTCATTTTGGCATTGTGCAGAGGTAAGCTATTTAGCTCAACAAGTTTATATTGCATGCATTGATTTTAAAGTAGCTCACATTTTTTTTAAAGAAATGAGATTGGATTACTATGACTCTTTTGTATGTGTCTATCACTTGGTGTGTCTATATGTCTGGCAGACATTATCAGCACATTCTCTGTTGTTACCTGTGATTCATTTTTTCTTCACTCTCAAGGTGAATTTCAATTTCTGAAAATTTCCCACTGAAAATAAATATTCGGTAATGTATTTTGTGGTTCAGACATTTGGGGCAAATGGTTCACATTCATTTTAGGGTTAGTGGTCATGCTGTTTATTTTTCTCTGCTGTGCAAATTTCCTCTTAGGGGTCTGCCTCATGACACTAAAAAAATGAATAGAGATTTTACTGTAGGTTATCTCCTAGGCTTGAGTTCAACATTTGTTTGGATTTTTGGAGAAAGTCAAATCAAGCAATGCTCCCAAATGATGACTTTGTAAATTCATACCCTCTGGCCCTATTTTTTTTCATAGACCCTAACTCTACCTTTCTGCTTTAAAGCAAAGTAAACTCGGTGGCCTCTTCTTCTCCACCCCTCAAAATGATAGCAATCTCTGCCATCAGCAGTGCACTCCTGCTCTCCCTTCTCTGTGAAGCAAGTACCGTCGTCCTACTCAATTCCACTGACTCATCCCCGCCAACCAATAATTTCACTGATATTGAAGCAGCTCTGAAAGCACAACTAGATTCAGCGGATATCCCCAAAGCCAGGCGGAAGCGCTACATTTCGCAGAATGACATGATCGCCATTCTTGATTATCATAATCAAGTTCGGGGCAAAGTGTTCCCACCGGCAGCAAATATGGAATATATGGTAAGAAGAATTCTTTTTTTTTTAAGTTCTGAGTGAGAAAGCTTTATATTGTACATTAGCAGAATATCAAACGACCACGAGTGTTTATATGTCTGGGTATATGGACTTTTTGCATATTTTAAACTAAGGTTCTTATGTGCCTAATAATGTTGAGTACTGTTGCATCATAGAATCAGAGAGACAGAGAGGTCCAGAGAGACAGAAACAGACAGATAGAGAGAATCTATGTAGACTTTCTTCTGTGAGTTCCATAGCTACTGGTGAATTGTATCTTATGTAAGAATCATAGATAAAAAGTGGGGTATGTTGACTGATGACATTTGGAAGGTCCACTTAAAAAAAAGTCACATGAACTTTTTCTGTGCTTTCTTTATCTCATAGTCATATTTATCAGCTATAACATTTCTTGAAAATACTTCTTAAAATTATAGGTTTCATATGCATGATTTATTCTGTGGGTAGGTGTCTTTTCCCTTTTTTGGACAAAGCTCTTACTGACGCTAATCTATTTGTATTCTAAGAGAACATGCTGACTTTTTTCTCCTTGTGATTTAATGCTTTGCTGTCCAGATAACAGTGAAGCCAGTGCATTTGCACACTGTTCCAACTTGCCGTGAACACATTTTTTGCTCTTTCTTAAAAATAGACAATGTTTAAATCATTTTACTTAGAAAGTAAAAAAAAAAGTATTGAAAGGAAAAAGTCTTGTTAAAATTTTTATTTGGTTTTGAATTTATGCAAGGTTATGATTTACAGTCCAGCGTCTTACGGGAGCAGAGCTTGGAGCCTGTTTAAGGCAGTGAAGACCATCAATATGGTATTTCCAAATTGGGGTGAGGGGAGGGGGTACCACTAACAGTTTTATATGTGCTGAATTAAAATTTGAGATTTTTATCATATTGTAGATTCACTTGTTTTATATAAATAAGTTTTATGTTAAAAAGTTTGGCTAGTTGCAGATGCCAGTGTCGCAGGAAAACTAAAGACTTGCTAAATGATGTAACAGAGTCATATTTCATAGAAGTACAATTTAGACTCTATGAAAATGCATTTTCCTAGAATTTATAAAGAAAGAGAAGATGTAATCAGTCCTGGTGTGTGAGGAGCACTATAGTCTCATGATTAAGAATATGGGCTATGTAATCTAAAGGCTTGGGTTTGAATCCTAGTCCTGAAGTATATGCTGAATGAACTCATTACCACACGGTTTCATTTTCATCATCTCTAATATGAAGATAAAGGTGGTATCTGCCACATAGCATTGTTGTGAGAAATGTATGAGTTGAGGAGTAATCAGACCAGAGCCTGTCGCTAACTAGATGTTCAACAAACATTAGTTTTGATGGGTTTCTTTGAACTTCTTGTGAAAGGCGCCCAGTGAAAACTCATTCAAGATCTAAAGACAAAAAGTTGCCCATACAGAAGAGATGATTTTAGAAGGCGATGTAAATATGTAAAAATTAGATGAACAAATACATTTTTAAAATTACTAAAATGATTAAATAAATATGCCTAAGATACCACGCAAGCTCAGAAAGGCATAATATCCCAACTATGAGTTTAGAGAATTTGTAGCAATCACATGACTCTGAGAAAGAGCCAAGACTGCCGAGCCAGCTCTGACGGTGAGCTCATCTGGGTTCAAATCCTAACTCTGCTGCTTACTTTGTGGCCTTGCACAAGTTATTTAATGTGTCTAAGACCTAATTTACTTATCTGTAGAATGAGAATAACAATACATGTAATAACCAATCAAAGAATGCAATTCACTATTTTTATCCTATTGAGGTCAGAGCGTTCACCACGAGGAAAGGCATAGTTAGGTAAACGCAGTATACGTAGGCTGAAAAAAGCCACATTTTTTCTAGCTCTATTTTCCCTTACTTATCAAGAATTAATTCATTCCACATGCATTTATTTAATTGCTTCTGTATGCCAAGGACTTGACTAATTGTTTCCATAGATGATCTCATTTGATAGCTCACATTCTCTGTGTGAGGTTACCATTGTGATCTTCATTTTACAAATGAAATCACTGAGACCCAGAGATGTTAACGACTAGGCCAAAGTGGTAAGCATAATGAATGGCACTGCTGGAATTAGAATTTAGGTCTGTGTAATTTCAAAGCCCATGCTTCTATTGGGGAGCATCTTCTCATTTGCTGCATTAAGGAAATGCCCCATGGCAGGACCCCTGAAGATGTCAAGGTATCTTTCTTTCCTTCTTTAAAATGCCAGCTGAAGTCCTATAATATTCATGCTCTATTTATTATTCCATTCTTATTATTTTTTGAATATCAGAACCATTATATATGATTTATTTTGTAAGAACTAGCTGCAATGCTGATTACATAGTAGATGCTTTGTAAATGCTCCTTAATTCAGTAAAAGTAATGAGAACAGTAAGTGCTAGAAAGTAAAATAGGGCTTGTTTCAAATACTCATGTAAATACTGTGCATACACTTCATTCACACCTGTATTTGCTAATTTAATATTTATTAAATATTTAATATTTGTTGAGCATTGACTATATGTTAGGCTACATAATTGGGGATACATTCATGAATAAAATAGACATCTTTGGCTCCCTGGGTGGGGAATCAGACAATAAGCCAGGTAAATAAATAAGTTACATAGGATGTAAGATGATAAGGTTATGAAGAAAAACAAAGTAGCTTGTGGTGAGGGTTTGATTTTTAATAAGTGGTCAAGGAAGAGTCACTGAAAGTGTCTGGAGGCAGGCGAGGGAGTGAGCCACTCTCAAAGGTGAAGGAAGAGTGAGGAGTCTAGACAAAGGCCTGGAGGTGGGAGAATATCTATCAGTTCAGTTAGAAAAATGTGCTCAATTGAGTGAAATCAGAAGGACTCTTTGAGTAAACTGGCCACTGGAAAGAGTTCATCTAAATCCCTCATGACGACCCAGAGGAACTTGGAGGGAAGTACAGTATAGTAGGTGGCTTGGAGATTGAAGCAGGGACTATAAGTGACTTGAATTCTCTAGGCTAGATGGAAAATGCAGATCTTAGTTTGATACTATTACCTTTAGTTAAACTTGTTCAACATTGATTTGGATTGTGAGCATGTGAAAGATAGTAGAATTCCTAACCTGTTCTATGAACCTCAGAAACTTAAGACACCCCTCACTTGATACCTCACAAATATATGTGCTCTGATCACCAGCTGTGTGTTCAACTTTTCCTCAGTGAGTGATATCACCCAAGGGAACTTAACAGGAGATGGTCTTTGGCTCAGGGCTTCTAATTGCATCAACCTGGTTTGTAATTTCTTTCACCTACAACTCTCTGAGCCTTTTACCACTCCATTTTCTCTCCCTCTAAAGTCTCTTCCTTAGTTTATTCATTTATTTATAATACTATCCTTCAAGCTTTTGATACCAGAATGCTTCTAATATCCATGACCACAGATGATTTATCCCAGTTTTGAGCTGAGGTAGCTCTTCTTGTCTACTCTCAACATGTCTTGCTCTCATGAAGTGATTTACAGTTACTTTGTGTATTTCTCGCAAACTTTTTAATTTTGAGCTTTCTGGGTGCTGTGTCTATACTTATTCATTTTTGTATCTCTGTTTCCTTGGGCAATTTCTTGTGTATAGAAAGTGATCAACCATTACTTGTTGAATTCAGGTGAAATCCTTGTGAATTGTTATGTGTTTATAATTAGCATTAATTTTGATATTATAAATGGCTTAATAGAGTTTTTCTCATCATTTATAATAATATTTGATTCCACACCTGAATTAAAAAGTTTTTCTTAAATTCCAAAAAAAAACCCATATAGATAGAACTTAAAATTTGCAAGTAAAACTTTTTTACTCTTGGCTTCTGTTCTACAATTAGTTTATTGACTAATTTCCAGAGCTTCTTGGACACCAGCTGTTTTTTATTCTTCCTGAGGGTAGCTTAAACCATGACTCTAAACCACAAACCACACTAGTTTCTTAGAATAAGAATTATCTCCAAAAGAATAAAACTGCAAGACCCACACATAGAGTAAAATTTGTAGGATGTTCTCTGAATTTAAGTCAATTGAATAAATTAATTTGAAAAACTTTGAGGTCCTTCCATGAGAGAAAGAGATCCAAAGAAAACAAACATTTTTGTCTTTAAAGTCTAAACAATGCAGTAAAAACAAAACAAATGGAAAAAAATTCCGCTAAGGATACAATTCAGTATAATATACTGCTGTATAAGATTGATGTAATAAAAGAGGTACAGACAAATACCATGGAGGAGTTGAAGAAGGGAGCGATAATCTCTAGTTGGCAGATCATGAAAGGCTCCTTGGAGGAGGAGCATGTGAAATAGATGCCCAGGAAGGGTCAAGGTTGGCTGTTACAGCAGGTAAAGCAATGCATGAACAAAATCTCCAGCAGAGGAAAACCATGACACTTGAGCTGTATTTTTGAAGAGTTTGAGAAAAGGTTGAGGATTCCTTACTCCAAAGGCAATTAGGAAGACTGTGAAGATTTTAGAGAAGGATTAGGGATGCATTTTAGAAAGATGATCCTGGCAGTTGATGGAGCTGATATTGGCAGTGAAAGTGACCAGAGAGGTGGTAACTCCCGAGTAAGCAATGCCAATCCTTCAGCCAAAGATAAGGAAGAACTGCACAGCTGCTCCAACATAAAGTGGCAGGCAGGACAACTCCCTGAAGTGTCATGGGTGAGATGGCAGCCTTCACAGATGGTGTGGAGTGGTGGAAAGGCAGATGAGGGACAATGTGAATATAATGAAGGAAATGAACTGATCACCTTAAAACTGAAAAAAAAAGGTATAATGTAATTTTAAGAAGCCAAAATAACTATATTGATAATACAGTATCTATTTTATTTGTTTGATGCCTGCAAATATTATTTGCAGAGCTACAGATATAAGGTTTCCTATAGTTTTTTGGAAAAAAGAAAAATACTGGATACCAAATCACAGCAGGTAGTAAAGTTACAGAAAACATGACTTAAATGAATGAATGGAGAACAGATTAATCCATGCTTGAAAAGAGCCCATGAACTATTTGCCAAGGATGATAATTTATGACTTGGGAATAAACAAAAATGCTGATTTTGTTTATTTGGGCTTCATGTGGAAGAGAATGTGGAAAAGGTAAACTACTTTTTGTTTTTCTTTCTTCAGTAGTTGATTAAACACTTGTAGTGTCTGTCTTTATATATACATGTATATATCTTTTTTTTTTTTAACAAAGCCATATACCGTCCCACATGGCGCATTTCCTCTCATTTGGGAAGGATAACTCAATGTTCTTGCTATAAACGTGAGAATTTTAATGTGTGTAATGTAAAGCTCTCCAATGCATGCTTTCGTGACCACTAGAAGGCCTCCTGAGGGCCTCTGCCAGAAGGCAGTGTACTGAGAACAATTGCTGGCAGGAGGCGTTTTCTCCAGTACATTCAGAACTCTGCATTCCTGCTCTCCTGGATGTAAAATCTTTTCAATGTCTTGGCTTCAGGAAGAGACTGGGCACATTTTGTAGGAATTTTCTTCCAAGGTGCGCATTGCTTAGTATCACTTTAATACGCCTGAAGAAGGTAGTAACCTTAAAGGTTCTTGCCTTTTGTTCTGCTCTCTCCATAGGGAGCCAGCCAAAGGTAAGAACATTTTGTTTGTCACCATTTTCAATATAGGCTCTGAAAAATGCAAATGTAAAAGCAGTAACAGGATGTGATTTGAAACCTCAGCATCAGGTGGCAGGCAGAAAAGCTGTGAATCACAGGTAGGCCACATAAGTGGTGACGGTACTTCCAAGTATTGGACACAGTTTTTTTGGTGGAAAA
This sequence comes from Hylobates moloch, assembly GCF_009828535.3. Lineage (NCBI taxonomy): Eukaryota > Metazoa > Chordata > Mammalia > Primates > Hylobatidae > Hylobates > Hylobates moloch. Next base: position 55,179,257 of record NW_026652284.1, read on the forward strand.
TGATATTTGACCAAATGCAACATTGTAGAAAAATAATTTTATTGTGTTTCTGTTGAATATTTATAGAGCCTAGCATCATGTCTGCTCCACAGAGAATATGCAGTGACTACTCAGTAACTATTTGTGGAATAATTAAATGAGATCCTTTAACTTTTTCTGGTTAGTGTGTGACTGTGGTGCTCTGGGGGGCAAGAGTTGTACAATGTTCAAGCACTCACTCCATAATTTTTACTCGTATGCCTGGCACTGTGTGCTGAGGGAGTCAGTGGGGAGCAAAGGGACTCTCTTCAGTAGGAAGTACTGTGAACAGGCAAGTCAGGTGCAAGGCAGTGTGCTAAATGCTGAACTAGGATAGATACAGGGTTCTTTGGAATCCTGTGGGAAGACCTAGCTCAGATGTGGAGTGGGGCTAAGAAGGTAGGGAAGGCTTCCAGAAGGAATGATTTTAAATAGAAAATATACAAAATAAATAAAGTTATACAGGCGTGAGTTAAGGAAAGAGGGATCTGTAGTGGGTATAGGAGGATGTTCTAAGAGGGTATGTAGTACACTCGAGACATGGATAAAAATTCATTGAGGCTTGGATTAGTGTAGAGAAGAAAGAGTGATGTTTGATGAAGTTGAGGAAGGCACCCAGAAATTTGTTCGAATTTCATTTTAAGATCCAGGGTAATCATTGAAGGTTTTAAGCAGGGAAGTTATATAATCAAAGAAATGAAGAAAAGATGCAGTCAAGAGGCTGTTAGGATAGTCTAGGTATCCTCAGCTATGTTTAAGGCAATAAGGATATAAAAAAACCATAAATTAGAGTCGTGAAATATGTAAGGTGCAAATCCATAGGAGTAAGTGGTTTACATGATGAAGTAGAATAAGGATTTATATGATGAGGCAGCCAAGGAGGACGCCTCCGTTTTTGACAAGGACAGTTAAGTTTCTCTGAGTTAGAGAACACAAAATAAAGAGCAGAATTCTGGAAGCCATTAGTGGCTGCAGGTTTATCGCCCAGGACACGCACCTCTGGAGGTTGAAAAAAGCAGCTAGTGTGGGGGGAGGAACATTCTTCTACTACAAAGAATTTTGGATGGGTATATCCTTCAGTAGTCAAAATGAACCACTTTGCATCATGGAGGTTGGGTAGTGTCATGGAGACAGCATAGATGCATTATTTTATACCTGGGAATCTACTCAACAAATATGCATGAAAATACCCCCCTCTGTTTTTTTAATGGTGTCATGAATTTAGTATTTATGAAAACCATTTACCATTAAATAGCTGTGAACTTGAGGTATTTGCTTGTCTATAAGAATTTCTGAAGAATAGTATGAAGTGGGCACAGAAGATATAAACCAACAGTTTAAAATGGTCAAGAAAGATGTTTGGCATAAAATGCAACCTAGAGTGAGGCTTGGAGGGATAGGATTTGAATTCTTCCAGTCTATGTTCTCCATAGTATCTGAAATCAGGTACCAAGCATTTTTCTTAACACAAATATGGAAGAATGGCCAACACGTTTCCCAACAAGACTAAACTTTTCATAAAATCTCTTAAAATTTCACACCACATACTCCAAACTGAAGCAGTCCAAAAATGTTACTCAAAGACATAATAATGTTTTCTAGTAAAAAGTGCATCAAATTCACTTTTCATAATTTAGTTAAATATGAACATTCTACCAAATCTGTCTCTCTGTATTCCAGAGAGATCATGTTTTCAGCAGGCCGTAGGTAGACAGGAAGGCATTTGAATCCTTTTGACCAAGTGGGCAATGGCAAAATATGAGGTTTGCAGGAGTATCACAGGAGAGTTCAACAATCTAAAAATTAGTTATTAAAATATACCATTGAGTTGGTGAAAACAATTAAACACATGTAGAAATCTCTTCCTGGCTTATAATTTTAATATTAAATGATAGCTGGTGGGTACTATAGTTCCCTGGAAAGTGGGATGATTGTTAGACTCTATCAACAAGTGGTCTTAAAATTTAATGACAAAACATGTATTAAAAAGGGATCTACAGAGATGAATTAATATGTTTTAAAACATCTAAAATGTTCTCTAATTTTCAGCTTCTTCTTCCTGTAAGCAAGCTCCTTAGAATCTCCTTATAATTCTGTTTCTGATTATCTAGTTGCTTCAGGGTTTATCCATTTTCACTTTACCTGATTGCCTGGTTAGTTGAGATTAATTCTTGATATCTCTTAAACTTCAGGCTGCCAGATAATGTGATCAAAAGTGCACCTCACTACTTTTCATTTTAGGTGACTGACTCTACCACCATTCCCAAATCGCCAACAATAATAATAGCCACCATTAAATACACCTTTGCCCTGCTAGAGCTGTGCTAAATACACTTCAGTCACTATCTCATCTAACTCTCTCAAGTCTTGAGAGATGAGATAATTTTCCTCATTTGGAGATAGAGAATCTTAAGTTTGGAGAGCGTAACTTCCCCAAGGTCATAGAGCAAGTAAATAAAAATGTTAAGAACACAATTCTATCTGACTACAAGCCCATGCTTTAAATCAGGGGTCTCCCCAATTCCCAGGCTGCAGACCAGTGCCCATCTGTGGCCTGTTAGGAACTGGGCTGTGCAGCAGATGAGGGAGCATTACTGCCTGAGCTCCACCTCCTGTCAGATCAGTAGCAGGATTAGATTTTCACAGGAGTGTGAACGCTACTGTGAACTGTGCATGAGAAGGATCTAGGTTGTGCACTCCTTATGAGAATCTAATGATCTAAAGCCTGGTGATCTGAGATGGAACAGTTTCATCTCAAAATCATCCCTCCCCACATTACTCCCTGGAAGAATTTTCTTCCACAAAACTGGTTCCTGATGCCAAAAACACTGGGGAGCACTGCTTTAAATGGCAATGTAAAGTACCTGTTCCTCTTCTGTGTTCATCTCTCCTCTTTCTGAGCCGTTTGGATAGAGAATTTCCCTACATGCATTTCATCTGAGGATATTGCCATATATTAGAAAGAATTTCTTCATGTAGAATCAAATCTTTCTCTTTGTATTATTTATACCCTTGGAAATCATACAGAAAAACTCACAGGCTAGAGCATCCAGTCTCAGAATGGATATTAAGAGGGAAGAAAACCTCTGTCATAGATCTTTGACTCAGTGGATCCAGTCACCAAACCCCTTCTTAGCCTCAAGACCCTTTGTGTTAAACATCTACACACACAATCCCTCCCATCCAGATGATGCCAACATAAGCTGTCAGGGGAGGCTACACAAATACATTTGATTTCTGAAGATCCTGGAAAAGGTAAGAAGTTTATCATTAAGGAAATGGAAAGTCAAGGCACTCCCCACCTGCCTTTTACTCCACATATGCACGCATGAACAGTGACAGTGAGATCATCTTGGGACCTGGAAGCCGTGCGGCCCTGAGCAAGGAATTCCCATCACTGGTTGTGCTTTCTGGTTGGGTTACAACATGTGTGTGTTCTTCTGACTGTGAGATGCCTAGAATTTATGTGACAAATTACTCTCCAATTGCTCTACTTCTGTGGAGGTATCCTAAAGTTAACTTGGCAGAGTCAGTGGGCACATTCTCCTGATGATTCACATTCTCATGAACTAAGCTGCTTGTAGGTCACATAAATGTGTGTTGTAAATGCAGACGATGTTGCATTTTTTTCATCTTTGTTTCATTTATATTCACTGCTGCTGTAAACTCATCCAGTCTTATGGATTGAAATACCACTTATATGCTGATGATATTTCAAATTATATTTATAGACCTCTCAGTTGAATTTTAGACTAATTTATTCACCCACCTACTTTTCCAAAATTGAGCTCCAGATATTCACAACCTTACCCCCATCCCTTCAAATCTTACTTTAGAATTTTTTTTATCTTTTTTAAAATTTTGGATTATCAGAAAGTTTCATACAATTCTCACGTGTTACATTAGGTATTTCAACCAATAAAGCCATTTAGAGTTTCCATAAACATAGAACCACTTTGCAAGTACACATTCAAGGTCTCCAACCTTGAATTTTTGATTTGATAGATTCAGGATTGAGCTAGACATCTGCCTTCTCAAAAGTTCTCTGGGAGATTCTAGAGTTATTTCCCTGGTGAGAACCGTAAAATGTGCTTTAAGATCATGGTTCAGGATTCCAAACCAAGTTGAGAAAAATATTATATGGTTGAAATATCTACTTATCTGTCTATATAATAGGTTAAAGCAAAAATTATTCTGTGGATAATTTCCACATTATCACATAATTTCACTTGACTATTCATTCAGCATCTACTTCTAGAAAACATGTGAGCACTATGGGTGAGCTATAGATACCTACAACAGGGAATGAACCTTACTTGGGAATGTGCTTTATTGACTAAGAAAACTTCAAAAGAAGCAAATTTGTTGTTTTCAAAGCACTTAACCAAAATATGGTTTCACAGTGCACATTTAATGATGCATAGACTTAGAGCACTGGAAATTTTATTCCTTGATTTTTTTAATCAACAAGCTATTTAAATACTCTCTCAAAATTCTATTTTTCTTTCATCTATTTCTTCATTAATTTATCTATTAAGGCTGTATTGAGCACACTCTTAGAGTCTCAATAATCCGGATAACAAATGGTGATGGCTTTCACCAAGGTGGTAACTGTGGTGGTGGTGATCAGTGGTTATAGTCTAGATATACACTATTTTGAAAGTAGGGTCAACGAGATTTGCTCACTGAGCAGATATAGACTATAAAAAATAGAGTAGATGACTAGATTTTTGGCCTGAGCAATAAAGAACAGCAACCAGTAAACTTTTTCTGTAAAGGGCCTGATAGTAAATATGTTCAGCTTTGCAGGTCTTATGGTTTATGTTGTAACTACTCAACTCTGCCTCTGTAGCAGGAAAACACCATAGACAACATGTCACAGGCAGTGGAGGTGATGTGACCTGTCCACTATAGTTAGCTGATTCCTGGACTAGAGAAAGGACATTGTCATTCACGGATACCAGGAAGACTGCAGGAGTAGTTGATCTGGAGGGATGGGGGTAAGGTTGTGAATATTTGGAGCTCAATTTTGGAAAAGTAGGTAGTTGAATAAATTAGTCTGAAATTCAACTGAGAGGTCTAGAAATACAATTTGGAATAATACTATCAGCATATAATTGGTGCTTCGATCCATGGGACTGGATGAGTTTACCTGGGCAGTGAATATAAATGAAACAAGGATGGAAAAAAAAAAGAGAAAGGACTTGGGCTGAGCCCTGGGAACTTTCCAGACACAAAAGTTGTGGAGATAAGGAGGAATCAGCAAAGGGATAGAGAAGAAGCAGCCAGAGAAAAACAGGCAAGTGTAGGGTCATGAAACCAAGGAATGAAATTGTGCAGAAAGAGTAAGTGGTTAGGCATGCCAAAAGCTGCTGATAGACCAAGGAAGGTGATGACCAGGAGATGACCTTTGATGACCTTGAAGACAGCTGCTTGGGTGGAGTGGGGATGGGGTGGAAAATCTGCCTGGGGTAGGCTCAAGAGAGAATGGGGAAAGCAAAACTGGAAATTCCCAGTGAAGACAACTCTTTCAAGGAATTTTGTTGTAAAAGAAAGGAGAAGAATGGCATAGCAGTTGGAATAGGAAAAGGGTTCAAGAGAGGATTTTTACAAATATCTGTGTGCTTTTGAGATATTTATGTTGCTGGCAATGATTCAGTTCAGAGTCCCTAAAAATGGTGCACCTTACACCACTCTTTATAGATAAATAAATTTACATGAAAGATAATACTCATCTTATTTAAGGAAAGCGTTATCTTTTTTCAAACATTACAAAAATCCTTTGGATCTCACCTTTATATTTTTTGATATACATAACATAGTGTCATATTTTGTAGTTATTTTTGAGGTTGAAGGGAATGCTTTTTAAATCAAGTTTCTTTAATCCTCTCCTTCTACTCTTACAGAGAACTATTTTAATATCATCTAATTAATCTAATCACCACTCTCAAATTCTCCTATGAAAGCCCTTTCTCTTCCTCTGCCCCACCCTCCCCTTCCCTGGCCTAACAAGGCTCAGTGCTGCCCTCCTGTCTGGTTTAACACAAGTTCTTGTATATTCAGCTGTCAGTTTCCCTTATTGGCCATTTCACAAGCATTTCTATCTAATAAGGATACATCTGCCAATTTTAAAACAGGACCACAATCATGCCTATGAAGTGTTTTTAAGCCTCTGACTGCCCTAAAGGAAAATAATTTTGGCATCACTTAATTTTTAATGGCTTTTTTTTCACTTCTATAGGTTAGCACTCTTTTCTCAATCTAAGAAAAAGATCAAATAGCCCTAGCTAAATTATTTTAAAAATAAAAACTTGTCTATGTAAGATGCTTTTGCTTTTTATATTATGTATGTAAAATGACACATAAACGTCCAAGAAAAAATAAATGTCCTAAAGGACATGCCATACAGTCTCCAATGCCATTGATATGGCATCTATGAAAATAACTTTATTTCTGTCCCCCAAAATTCAAAGTCTGATATTTTTATTGTTAGCATTTTGTGTATTTGAAAATGGTTTCCATGTGTAGAATAGACTTCTCAAAGTTCACTTTAATTTTCATAATTAATATTCTTTTTTCCTTAAAATTTTAACTTTATAAATTTTTGTTCTTTTCATAAGTATAGCAAGTTTTGACAATCACATTTATTTAATGTTTGTTACCACTTGCAAATTAAATTTCTTAAACTGTGTGTATAGGTTTAATAGTTTTGATTTTGTTTAGTATTTCAATTGATTTATTGATAATAATACTTTCCATATAGTTAAATAAGTTATATAATTCTAAGAAATGTAGCAATTCATTTCACCTAAATTTTGCAAAACCGTTTGAAAAAAGTTAACAGATTTTCTTATCATTTTCAATGATAAGAAATCATAAATTCAAGTATTTATATGCGTATATATTTTAAATTGAAAATGTAAGACTCACATGTTACTGTAATAGGGCATTTTTGTAACCATTACATTTATTAGTAATATCAAATAAGATCAGATTCCTTACCCTAAAAGCCCATTCTTTTTAATCTTTTTAAAAAGTAATGTCAACTTTCATATTTTAGGGGGTATATGTGCAGGTTTGTTACCTGGGTATATTTCATGATGCTGAGGTTTGGGGAACAATTGATCCCATCACCCAGGTAGTGAGCATAATGCCCAATAGTTTTTCTACTGTTTCCACCTCCCTCCCATCCCTCTCAAGTAGTACCTAGTGTCTATTTTTTGCATCTTTGTGTCTGTGTGTACACTCAATGTTTAGCTCCCACTTATAAGTGAGAATGGGCACTATTTGGATTTTTACCTTAAATTTTATCTTTTTAAACATTTCTACATTTAATTTTTATATTTGGAGTTAAAGGATCTTACCCAATTAAAGAGGAAAAAAAGTCATCTCAATCAAGTTTAGGAGTAGAGTCCCAGGTAATTTTGGGGGTTGCCTTCCATTTCTTATGGCATTTCTTATTAGCCAGAGATAGTGGCTGGGATTTAAGACAACATCTTCAGATGTCAGTGTGCTTTATGGTCCTGGCTGCCACTATGTTGAGGATCCCAAAACTTAGAAAAACAGTTGATAAGACAGCCTCATATCTGGTTTGGATCAGTATCATCAAATTTTTCTGTCTACTTAATGGAAGTCAGCAACCTTTGCCCATGCAGCAACATTTTTTACTCAATTTTGTATTCAGCTCAAGTTCTAAAGATCTCTGAACTTGATGATAATCCTGCATTCTTTTCATATTCCTTCTATCTCTTGGCATCACTACTCTTTTAGATATTTAAATGACTTCAGTGTGAATTCTGGATATGTGTCATGTCTTAGTTTGGTGGTTTCAACTTCTTGTGCTTCGCAGACAAGGTACTGTGTCTATCTCAAACTCTCTAATTTTATTTATAAGCACAATAGCTCATGGTGAATATTTTAGTCCAAAGCTAAATCAACCAATTTATGAGCTGACCAACTGAATGGCTCTTAATAAAAAAGAATGGAAGAAAACTGCTTGGAAGCAATAAGGCATCCTACAAGCCTATGCATATTCTGACACCATTATGAACCATTTTAATTTTGTGAATTAAAAGGTATCTGATTTATCTAATTTAATCATAATGTATAACTTCTAGTGGGTCCTGTAAATATTTGTGCATATTTACACATAATATTCTTAATTTTTCCTCATTTTTAAATTGAAATATTTTAAGCGTTTACAAGCAAATTATCTGTGAAAATACCTTACAAGCAAATTATCTGTGAAAATACCTTATCTATTTAGAGGGAGAAGAACTAGGAAGTCAGAATGTTGAATATGGTTTAATAAGAGCTCCGTATATATTAGGTGTTTAGTTTTTCCGAATAGATAACAATTTGTTGCATATTTACTAGGCATTTCATAGAAATAAGTACACACTTGTGCCCTTCTTTCTTCCATTGATACATCTGTAAAGTATATTAAAGTCATTTTAAATAAATGCTACAGACACTCAGAGAAATTTATCAGATAGATTGCCTATTAAGCATCTGGAAATTAATAAATTAAGTCAAATGTTTAGACAATTTACATCCTCATTTTCTGAACTTTTGTAAGTTGTTAAATGTTTCCCATAATTACAATGGCAACATTCATTACAACTTAGAGCTTCCAGATAGGAAAGAATTAATCATAAGTACTTACAGACCGCACTTTTTGTTGAAAATTTCTATATTTTTGTTTTATAATTTTTTAATTTTTTTATTAATACATAATAGAATATTTTAGGATACATGTGATAATTTAATACATTCATATAATCTGCAAAGATCAAATCAGTGTAATTGGGATAGCCATCACTTTAAATTTGTGTCTTTTCTTTATGCTAGAAACATTTGAATAACTCTCTTCTAGTTACTTTGAAATATACATTAGATTATCGTAAACTATAGTCTACTTATCTGTCAAGCACTGGGTCTTATTTTTTCTACCACACTCTATATTTGTACCCATTAATCAACTTCTCTTCATATAGTTCTGATAGTTATTAAATAAAGTCATCATTGCTTGTCAGTTTCAAACTTAAAAGACCTCATCATAGTAATAAATTTAAATAACTGGAGACTAAGGGGATAAATCACTTACCCATCTTTCTCTGGGAATTGTAACCAATGGAGGGAGACAGAGAAAGTAAATGTAGGTCTCAGCTTTACCAGAGGATATGATGTAATTCCCAAATTTCAGAGCTCACTACTCAAGCCAGACTTTCCCCCTCTTGAGTAGATGCAAGTTCTGCCTGGAGACAGAGAGGCAAGAAAGAGCATGGAGCCCTCTGACTTCTGCTGCAGTGGGCATCAGAGGGTAGGTCAGTCCTGTCTCCATGTGGGAGTCTGACAGTACCTGTCAGACTTTCCAGAACCTTCCTTTAGGTACATGGAGACAGGTAGAAACCCTCCTAGTTTCCTAAAAGCAAACACAGTGAGAGAAAGCAATTATCCCTCCTTCCCTGTAACTACCTTCTCCAATATATAATATTTGTGCATAGAAATACCAAAAAGCATGGACATCAGTGAACACATTTTCTTCATATCTAAATTCCTTATAATAGTTAACAAAGGATGGTCTTGTAAGATATTTTTCAGGCATGAGCTTTTTAGTTTATCTTTTTGACATACCCAATATTATCTTTTAAATATATGAATGAGTATAAAGATAGGATTACATATGGTAAATTTCTTTTAAAATTGTTAAATGCCTTAATTTTTATTACTTATTTTTTACTGTACATATTTAACGTACACAATGTGATGTTTCGGCATACATACAGAGAGTGAGATAAGGAAAGAGAAATGTCTTGAATATTTTTAATTATTTCAAAAGTAATCTAGATTTGCTTTCTCCATGATATGGAAAACGCCAGAACTGAGGAAGTCCCAGGCCAGTAGAACACAGATCTTCCTGGCTCTGATGCTAGGGCTACTCAAGTGTATCTAAATCACAAGAAGTTAAAGATGAAAGGGACCCTGAAGATGACCTCATTCAATCTCATTTTACAGATGAGTTAACTGGGAGATCATAATTGACATGGCCTCAGTCGCAGATGACCTTAGCAGTGGAATTAGGGTTAGATTAGTCACTGATCCAGGTCAGCGCTATGTGTGCATGTTGTGCTAATATTTTAGCATAAGATCATAAGAAAGTGTTTTTAGCAGTTATAGATCTGAGTGCATACTCTAGCCCGATATGTACAGAATGCTTACATGTACTTTTTCCAAAGTAACTCTAATTTGTTAATAACCTTTTAGGGGACATAATTTGTTGAAGCTACTCTGTCAGAAATTCCTTTATAAATTAATTGTAATGTTTTGTATTGTGGTGAACTGCAATCAATATTTTATGAATCCATATTCTGTTAATATTTGGTCAGAAGAAAAAATATTTGATAAATCAATTTTCAACCAAACAAAATGTTTTTTAAAGTTCATTTCAGCCCCAGAATACTATGATTTTTATATGAACTCTGTGAGTGAGTTTATTTTATGCAATCCTAGGTCGATTTATGTAAGATGACTTTGTTTTTCCTAATTTAAAACTATTTCTGAATAACTAACAAATGTGTTTTGAAAGTAGGCCTCCTGAGGTAACAGGGTCTCTTGAAGAATTTATCTTTTTTTCTTATTTTATTTTAAAGTCACTAAATTAGTTTCTTTCAATGAAATATGTTGTTACATTAAATAAATCGATGCAATCCATTATCCTTGAGGGAAATGAAGCCTTTTCAGTGAGATGGTCAAGCATTCCCATGAGTTTGCTTGAAAGCTTGTAACTTGCCAATGCATAGCTACTAATCCTTACTTAGCTGAACACAATCTGATGGAGGAAAAGTAGAACAAAAAAGATCAATAGGACATTTACATACCTCCTCATATAAGCTCCATGTAAATATAAGTGATTATAAAACTGTTGCTTCCTTCTTCACACAAGGTCTCAATTTCTAAAATATACTGCTAACCACTCTCTACTCACAATGTGAACACTATTTTTCCAGGTAGAATAATATATAAATATTATAAATAGTTTAGGAAATAATGCCATGACATTGAACTATGAAACCAATTTTAAAATAATTATTTTCAACAGGTAAATACTTCACTAAATTATATTACCACTAGGGAAATTTTTTTAAACTTCTTTTTCTATAATGTGTATAAGAATTATAAATATTCTCTATTCTGTATTTTTGTAACTTAGGACTTGCTAGAAAATAGATTACCATTTCAGAACTGATTTATTACTGGCAGGTCTGCAAATGCTAGACTTGATTTCCTCTTGCAGCTCTGGAAATGAGTGTGTCAATCCATATGGTAACTAATATGAATGTATGTTAAATCCATGGCTCATTCAGATTTTGTCCTATGATATTTTTCAATGAAAGAAAATTTACCATACATCACTAACATCCTTATTAACTTAGCTTCCTCTATAAAGGAAAGCAACAGTTGCTATTTTTCTTCATTTAATTGAACCATGAAGTACTATGTTTTTATAACACTATGTAGCAGTGTTACTTTTATTAGTTTGTTTCTAGTTTATACCAACAAGAATGTAAATTCTCATAGTATTATTGTTATTACCACTAATGATTCAAATTGTATTATATATGTAGACTCTGTGGGTTTTATCATACCATAATAGAGTATGACCTTATACGTTGCAATATAAAAGTAGACATTATTAATTTTGGTAAAATCAGTTTGAATAAATTAGATAATCTTTGTTTCTTAAAATACATTAATATCATGGCTTCTGATGGCTGTGAAAATTATCTCTAGGAAAACCAATGGACTTTGTTGGATTCAAATTTCAGTAGTCAGGATGAGCTGTCCCCAAGTTACGACTAGTTATGGTACTTTTGTTAACCTTTTCTTTACTAAAACTGATGTATGAATGTTGGATCTAGATGACACCAAAAAGGCAGTAATTTTTTGTAGTATAACCATATTGCATTACAGAACTTTGAATAACAGTGGCCTGAATTTGCTTTCTTTTAGTTATAGCAGTCTCAGGAACCAGAATTAAAAGAACTCTAGGAGGCCTGTAGTGGTGGCTCATGCCTGTAATCCCCACGCTTTGGGAGGCCGAGGCGGGCGGATCACTTGAGGTCAGGAGTTCCAGACCAGCCTGACCAATTTGGTGAAACCCTGTCTCTACTAAAAATCACAACATTTAGCTGGGTGTGGTAGTGCACACCTGCAATCCTAGCAATTTGGGAGGCAGAAGTGGGCGAATCGTTTGAGGCTAGGAGTTCGAGACCGGCCGGGCCAACATGGTGAAACCCCATCACTATGAAAAATACAAAAATTAGCTGGGTGTGGTGGTGTGCGCCTGTAATCCTAGCTATTCAGGAGGCTGAGACAGGAGAATTGCTTGAGCTCGGGAGGTGGAGGTTTCAGTGAGCCATGATTGCACCATTGCACTCCACTCCAGCCTGGGCAGAAAAAACAAAAACAAAAACAAACAAACAAACAGACAAACAAAAACTCTAGGAAATAGTAGCACCATTTATTTCATCTTACTTTTTGTTTGTTATTAGCAAATTCCATAACGCTGAAGATTTTTTGCCCCTACAGGTTTGGGATGAAAATCTTGCGAAATCGGCAGAGGCTTGGGCGGCTACTTGCATTTGGGACCATGGACCTTCTTACTTACTGAGATTTTTGGGCCAAAATCTATCTGTACGCACTGGAAGGTAGGAAGCAGTTTCACTGATGCAATTCATCCATATGGCTGTATTAATTATGGACTCTAGGAGGGAATTACATCAATTTCAAGTAATATCAACAAATTCTTATTGAATGCTCCCTATGTGTCAGGTACTAACGCTTGGCCTATGAATATTTTGGATGTCTTCCAGAATTACCTAATTAGGCTAAAAGGCCAGTTCCCCTTTTCACCCTTGGAACACCTTCCCTTAGCCTGGATTTTTCTTTGAGCTCACAAAATCTCAGAAAGAGTCAAGCCTGTGCTGTATCTTGCCCCCTCCATCTCAGGAAAAAGCCCCATGACTGTGCAGAGGCTGTGTGTGTGTGTGTGTGTGTGTGTGTGTGTGTGCGCGCGCGCATATGCACATGCATGCAACTTTCCCATAGTTGCATATACCCATATTTACATAAATATATACAATAAAAATGTAGGCATTTACATATGTTTATACACACATATACATGCAGGTATATGTATGCAGCTATGGGAAAAGTTATTCCCATTTGCTAGGGTAATTTTTCTGCCACTGTGCAATGTCGTTATCCAACACTCCAAATACCCATCTCCCCCAAATAGGGAGGGAAAATCAACTGTGTTATTATTAAAATTAAGGTAATTCAGACTGAAGTGAAAAAAATGCACTGGGTTCTAATATTGTGACTACTTTTATACATCTAATTCTGGGTCGTTTATAAAATTCTGATGGAGGAAGTTTTCGACATGGATTAAATAAGACACTGATGAATCCTGAAATTATTCGCATTTTCTTCGTGGAATGACCAGACACATGTTTAGACAAATGCAGAATCACTTACTCCAGCCCTGGCCATTTCCATGCTTGGCCCTACTTGGAGGAATAGAGGACCCGAATGGGTGGTGATGGTGATTGTGAGGGGCGGACGTGCTCTTGGATCATCACGAATAATCTGCAAAAAGAACAATCAATTTACAGTGTAACATGAGTCCTTTATATATTACCACTGCTGCACTCTGATTTCTTTCTTTTCTTTGTATGCAGATATCGCTCTATTCTCCAGTTGGTCAAGCCATGGTATGATGAAGTGAAAGATTATGCTTTTCCATATCCCCAGGATTGCAACCCCAGATGTCCTATGAGATGTTTTGGTCCCATGTGCACACATTATACGCAGGTTATTTCAATTACCTTGTTAATTTTTGATTCATACTTTTAAAATATGCTAGTGCTATTTTGGTGGACATGCATTGTCTTAGCTCTGACTTCTGTAATAGTATATTGGTTTTTTTCACAGATGGTTTGGGCCACTTCCAATCGGATAGGATGCGCAATTCATACTTGCCAAAACATGAATGTTTGGGGATCTGTCTGGCGACGTGCAGTTTACTTGGTATGCAACTATGCCCCAAAGTAAGTACCAGGTTGGATTCTATTTCCTGGATCCTTTAAAGGCATTAAATATCCCTAGGCTGATAGTTATCTGTGACAGATAAGTGAGTAAGGCTTAGCTATAATGGCCTCTAATCCTCAAATCCACCATCCTTCCAATATTTCTGAAAAAAGATTAACTGAAAGGTTACTTTTCACAAAGACAGGGATTCTAGTCCAAAATTGTAGGCAAAGCAATTTGAAATGGTAGGGCTCACTAAATTCTCCTTACCATATGTTTTAATTATGGCAATTGTAAAATAAACACTGTGCCACACAAGTTTTAAATAGCTATATAAAATAAATCAAGAAAGAATCTTCCTTGATATTCTCATCTATCAGTACAAAAATGTTGGCTTACCTTTTTAGCAAAGCATTGGAAGTCAATTCCTTCTTCTTTCTCTTATTTTTTAGATTTTAAAAATTCATAATTTCATCCTAGGGCATACAAAATGGATTATGGAAATTAATCAAACATTGTAAGATATAGCCATATTTGTGAACATTATTTATGAGGATAAACATTTATCAGCATTTGGTAAAATGCCTCTTGATTACAATAACTCTTTGGATGATAAAATGTTCCAATATTTATACACAATTCTGTTCCCATTTGGAATAAATACCAAAATGTGCAAAGGATTTATGACACTCTTGGTGTCTTCCAAAGTAAGTCTCAAACAAAGATTTTCTCCAGCTATTCCAGCATGGGGAGGGAATGAGAAAATGTTTCACAAATAACTGCATTACTCATTTATGTGGTAGTATGCCAGTGGCAGTGTTTTTACAAAGTCAGAAAAATAGTGATTCTCCCTATGCTCCCCTCTTCATCATTATTAGAATGGGAAGATTTGGAAAGTAGACTGTGTCTGCATTATTAAAAAAAGCATTAAAATTGTACATTTGTATGAAAATTTTAGTTTTACACATTGCGTTTTCCTATGAAGACTTTACCCTTTCTCACTGACATAAATAGGCCAATTAGTAACCAAATAGTCTAAGAGATTTTTGTTTCATTTATGTAACTATTCATTTTTGGCCCATAGTTATAATTTTCTAATATTGTCAGTGAGATATATTATTGCTTTATAGGTCCAAGAGATTAAGATATTACATTAACATGCTACATTTCAGTTGTAATACAGAACAATTTTTCTGAAAACTAAGTAATGAAGAAGGTTTTAAAATCCTGATTGGTAGCTGAATATAATTCTTCCAAACCTAATATGAAATTATGTCAAGTCTAACTGTTATTCAGTGGGAAAAAGAGAGGGAGAGAGAGAAAGAGAGAGAGAGGAGGAGGAGGAATGGAAGGAGGGAGAGAGAGAAGTGAAAGAGAGAGAGAAAGAGAAATAATTTAGTTAGAATAGCATAAAATAAAAGAATGAATAGTATAAGTGTATAAATTGGCTGATTCACTGCTTTGAATATAATTATCCTCTATTCAATAAAATCTGAGATTTATGTAAAAGTTTATAATATAAAATATGTAATAATTTTACTTACAATACAATTTTATTTCCAAGTTTCTGTTTCTAAAAATATGTGCTCCAAAAATGTGTGTAAAACAAATCAGCAAAAAGATTAAATTAAGATAGCATTAGCTTGGCCCATATGCTTTTATAACTTTGGGTAAATGCATAGATGGAGGGCCTGGTGCGATGGCTCACTCCTGTAATCCCAGCACCTTGGGAGGCTGAGGCGGGTAGATCACTTGAGGTCAGGAGTTCAAGACCAGCCTGACCAACATGGCAAAACCCTGTTTCTACTAAAAATACAAAATTAGCTTGGTGTGGTGGTGCATATCTGTAATCCCAGCTACTCAGGGGGCTGAGGCAAGAGAATCGCTTGAGCCTGGCTGGTGGATGTTGCAGTGAGCTGAGATCTCTCCATTGCACTCCAGCCTGGGCACCAAGAGTGAAACTCTGTCTCAAAAAATATATATATAGAGAGAGAGAGGGAAATAAGATTATGAATGGTACAGGATTAGGATAAGAGAGCGAGCCACACTCATAAGATAATGGGTCCCTCTTGAACCTTTCTGAGCAAGCCTGTGATGGTATCAAAATTATGCAAGAGGAAGCTTATCCTTGAGTATAGTGTAGAATAAATTTAATAAAAGTGGGCAGTCTTAAAATCCCATCTCATTTTGTAATATGAATAAAAGTTTTTCATTTTAAAGATAGATTTTCCTGTGTAGATATTTTGTAATTAAAAGTCTGAATTTTTAACTGAATGGTTGATCAAGATATTTTCATATCTTATAGATGTACTTTATGAGTCACTGCTTGATCTTAGTTGGGTCTTCAGGAAGATGAGGACCACCTGTTTCACATTTTAACCTCTTACCTATTGTTGTCTTATCTTCAACCCTGACTTTTTACCACCGATAACCAAATTTTCTCCCGACCATTCAACTGTCTTCACATTGCTGTCTATATTGCTATTTCTTAGTATTCTAGTTACTTATCACCACGCTACTGAAAACACATTTATTAACTTCTCCTTTATAATTAAAAGAGCAAAATAACAGTATGGCATCATGGAAGTTTTTAACTCTGTGAAGTGGAGATTTTGGTTTATTATTATGATAATCGCCATCAACACAGTGAAGGAGACATATTGACAACACAAAGTAATTCAATTAAATGGGTTCAGTATTATCAAAAATCTAATAGCACTAATTTAAAACAATTAGTAGCTATGAATTTGCATATGAAATAAAACTTTTGAAATCACCTTTCATTGTTCTTGAGAGACATTATTCTCTTATGAGAATAATGGTATATTGGTTTATACCATTATACCATATATGAAGTTTTTCACATCTCATTTTATGAAGATTGGGAAACTAAAATACTTTACAGAAGCAAATCTCCTTTTATTTATGATAACTTGTTTATCATAATAACTGTCCTTTTATTTTGTGTATATGATAACTTGTTACTCGTTTCATTATTTTTAAGCCTCCCAGAAAATACTAGTTTGTTTTTTTAAATCATCCTCAGATGAGCATTACTATGAGTTTAAAAGGGGTAAGTTTAAGGGAATATGGCCTGAGTATGTGCTCCAGAAATCTGCTGTAGAAGGAGAGAGATTTGAGTGGAATGACCCTGTTGTCCCAGGGCTCTGTGTCATCAGGCGTTGTAGGCATTCACTTCTTATCTGTAAATTAACATAGCATCAACAATACTCAGAATATATAAATACACATAAATATATATATTTTATATATATATATATATAGAGAGAGAGAGAGAGAGAGAGAGAGACGGAGTCTCGCTCTGTCGCCCAGGCTGGAGTGCAGTGGTGCCATCTCAGCTCACTGCAAGCTCCACCTCCTGGGTTCACGTCATTCTTCTGCCTCAGCCTCCCCAGCAGCTGGGACTACAGGCGCCTGCCACCACGCCCGGCTAATTTTTTATATAATACTCAGAATAGATTTTAAAAGCAAGATATACAGAATAAGTTACTATTGAAATAAGAAATGATTATAACTTTCAGTGACTTTCTAAAGCAACTTCTCAAACAGATCATCACATGTCAATACATATGAACATATGGCTTCAGGACAATCTACTTTTAAAAAATGGGTGGGTTGCACTAATGCTATCTTTTTTGTTTTCCCTTCTAGGGGCAATTGGATTGGAGAAGCACCATATAAAGTAGGGGTACCATGTTCATCTTGTCCTCCAAGTTATGGGGGATCTTGTACTGACAATCTGTGTTTTCCAGGAGTTACGTCAAACTACCTGTACTGGTTTAAATAAGTTTACCTTTCCTCCGGGAAATATAATGATTTCTGGGAACATGGGCATGTGTATATATATATATATATATTGAATTTTGCACATATTATACATATTTTGTGCTAATCTTGTTTTCCTCTTAGTATTCCTTTGTGTAAGTTAGTGTTTGTCTAGCATGTTTGTTTAATCCTTTGAGATATTTGAAACATCATTTTCTATTTTCTGACCTCTAAGCCTAAATTAAGATATTGTATATGTAATGATGACATAGTTGATGCATCCAATCCTAAAACTTACATTCCAAAGGAATTATATCATTATGTTCCTAAGGAATAAATATATATTTGACCTGTAAGTGTGTGTATGTATACATATACATATGTATGTGTATGGAGTTATATATGCACACAAACATATAATATGTGATGTAACACGTAGATGATAATATGATTCAGTAGTCAACTTGAGGGAAATTTTTAAAAAACTATTCTCAATTATATATGAGGTGATGGGACTTCTTAACACCCATTTCTATAATACCCACAAAATGATAATTTGTAAAATAACACTTAATGATATCTGGAAATAATAATTCAATTAAGCAACCATGAATTTCACCCTGGAGATATTTTTTCTTATTTGAGTCTGCCAAAGGATAATGCCAACTTATATCTTATAAAAGTTCTCAAATATGCCTTCCGCTTAGTCTCATTTTATTCAATCAGTCATCATGAGTTGAGTGCTTACTACATGCAAGGCACTCTGCTAGTTATGTTCTAATAATGCAGAGATAATTAGACATGGTTCCTGCCCTCAGGAAGCTCACAAAAGTAGTCAGGAAATAATGCAGACTAATGATTTTGCTATAAAATTATTTTTGAAGGAAGCAGACACAGCACTATTTACCTGTAGGTGGAGCAAGTAATAAGACATGCTGTGCAATATATACATAAGGCTTCTGCTTCTCATGGAAATTTAGTTACAGTGCTCGGAATGAGAAGGGAAAGGGAAGAATTAACAAATGCCAAGATTTCTGGAGCAGATCGTACAGCTGTGATTTTGGAAAACAGAAAGTAAGACCCTTAGAAAACTAATGAAGTCTAAGAGAAATAAAATTTAGTGGACAGGTATGAAAAGTGTAATTGCACCTAACTACCAGATGGAGAGCTTCAGAATGGGCTATCCTTAGGGTCTAGTACAACTTGAGGCCTCTCAGCAGGAGACAAAGGATTCCAAAAAGAGATGTGGAGGTGCTGAGGACACCTCCATCTCTTTGTTGTTTATCTTGTCGTTGAATCAATCTACTTATCATCTTGGGTCTTTGAGTATTGTACGAAAGATCCTTCGTGCACACCACACACAGTCATGATTTTGTTAAAGTAGCCTTCTTCAGATGCTTTTCTAAGGGCTAGTTACCAACTTTATTTCTGTGTTTCTGTAGAAGAAACATTTTCAGTTCTTCATTGAGTTTGATTATGGAAATCCATTCAAAGTCACTGTGAAAATTTTACTCATGTAGTTTGGAAATGCAACATTTTCCTATCATGAAATCTCTTTCAGAGAGGGGAATACAACATCTTGGTCTGGACATTTAACATATTGCATTTCAAGTACGTGTGTGTGTGTTTTATTCAGGTTGTGTAATGCTCCCATAGATTTACAGAACAATTAAATATGGTTAGTTCCAGAGTGCAAATAACAGAGGGAAGCTACTTGTTTAAAATTCCATAAACATTTGCAGTTTCTTATACACATTTGGATACTTTGAAAGATGACAGATCGTTAAATCCATTCAATGGTAAAGAAACTCACCACCTGGAGATTGAGTCTACTTGTTAATGAATGACTAGCCCAATTATCCTTATAAATTGAATATGGTGACCAAATGCTTTGATATCATACTGCTCTGTCTTTGTGGGCACATATGTAGACACTACAAAAAATAAATATTTTTGGAGATTAAAATGGAGAATAAAAGTAATTACATTATTTAGGTCTTAATCCAACTTTTTTCTAATATATCTAAACAATTGAAAGGGAAGCTTATTCATGGAATATTGGCTTGATTTATCTAGAAAGTTTTTCCTTCTTCGATTTTACTATATTCATTCTGCTGGAACAGCAATAAGTACTATTAAACAGAAGATGGCTACACTAAGTTCCAATTTTGTTGCTGAATTGCTTCTGTGAGTTCACTTTTCAGTTCTAAGGAAGAATAATATATGCTACATATTTCACAGGGGTTCTTATGAAGGTAAATTTACCAGATCAATAAAAATTTATGAATATTAAAATTATCATTAATAATATAAAACACTTATTTGAGATTAAGTTAAATTTTTCATGAGCCCCTCTTTGGCAGGAACTCTGTTTAATTCTTTGTATTTATCTCAGCTTCTTAAATGGTGGCTGTAACATAATAAATGTTTAATAAATGCTTATATGAATGGATTTTTAGAATTAACTAAAAAGCCAAAAATGGCAACAATTTACAGAAATCCCATCTTTCCATGCTTAAGACAAAAATGTCTTAAATAGAAAGTTTTGATTATATCAAAAATCCAGATAAATCATCAAATATATCAGATTAAGACTAGAGTCTACACACTTAGGCAATAGTCCTTTCCAAACCATGAAAAAAACTACAAATTTATTTATAATTTAACAACTCAGCTGAAAATATAACGGGTATATTTTTTATTCTAATTCTATTTTTTAAAGTTAATAATATAAACTGGCCATGTAAAATATTTTATTTTCCAGGCTAAAGCAAATGAAAGTTTGCTAGTATCAACACAGCCTGCCATATTTTTCACAGCATGCAACAATGGTGCTAGGATAGCTATTTCTTACTGTAATTGCCAGAGGCAGAAAGGGTCTGGGTATAAGCTATTTTATAAAAGCAGCTTTAAATTGTCAGTATTAAGGTTTTCATGTGGAAAGGTGTCATTCAAAAAAAAAGTAATTGGCATACATATTCCACAGCATCGATCTTCTCTTGGTGTTGATTTTTTTTGTATGACCAGTAGAAAAATTTTAATACTCTCACAATACAGGTTTTGGGGCTTCCATATCATCAAAAGACTGAAAAATTCTAATTTTAGAATTAAACTGATGGATTTCATTATAGAATTATCTGTGAGTTGTGTAAGCACAGTCTTAATGTTTCTGGTTATGATAGATAAGTTTGCTCAAAAAATGTGGAGGAAGCCATTATTGTTATTATTGTTATTGCTTCTGTTCCATTGTCTAAGCATCATCCCTCCTGTGGCCCATCACTCAGCAGAGTTGCCCTACAAATTTCATTTGGCAGCGCCATAACATTCATTTGAAAAGCTTATGAAAACATTCATTTGAAAGTTCCATGCAGCTTTAGCACAGAGTTGACCAAACACTAGGGTAAGTTCAATTTACACAGAATATTTGAATTGAAACAATATAAATTTTTCTCATAATATGTACCTGTGTGAAACCAACTTATCTGCATAATTAAATCTAATACATATTTAAGCCAGCTTAAGTATTTTGTGTTGATGCCATGCTTATGAAATACATGCACAAGCTAAACATACAATTTGAATGGGTCTGTGAAGGAAAAATAATGCTTAGACTTTGGTGTAGGTTCTTCCTGTGTAGCCATATACCCAGGCTCTGCAGTATCGAAGGATGCAAAAGTTGACATAGATGGAAGCTCTTACCTACCAAAGTGTTTAGGGAGAATAAAGTTACATTTGTCTTAATGTCTAACATTATCTTTGCTTTTATGTTTCATAAAAATTTGTGGTTATTTATGCTGGTGAAACATATAATCACATCCAATCATTTGAACCATGCAAAATAATTTTTTAAATTATGTTATTGTTTAAATTTGACTTATGGGAGATCAGTCAAAAACTTAGAAGGTTTAACACTTCACTGATTAATGGTGCTGAAAACACATTACAATTACCACATATCCTTGCTATAAGTTTTGAAGTTTCTTAGCAATTAAAGTTTTTTTATTCAGTGTGAACTGTCAGTATCTATTCTGGTGCTAAATATATGGTGCTAAATGAACTGTTAGTGTTGATGGCTTTAGTAATGCTCCTTTTATTCATTGTTAAATTTAGTGTTATCCATTCGATTCCTGATTCAGAAATATCAATAAAATCCTATGTTAAATTAATCTTTACCAAAAATAGGCAAGTTAACTCTGTTGTTTTAATTCAACGGTCCAAAATTATTTATATGTTGCAGAGTGTAAATATATTTCTTTGGGAGTTATTGATTTTCTTTTTAAAATCTTTTTATAGCTTGACAATGTCCAAAGTCAAAAACCACCTAAACTGGTTAGAGTACTTCTGCAGCTAATAATGTTGCAGGCACTGGCGCCCTCTGGTGGTTATGAAGACAAATTCTTAATGGCTACTTGACCTACAGCAAAAGCCATTTCTGTTCCATAAAAATTTGTTGTGCAAGATTAGAATTCTCATATATTTCCTAAAATGTTTGATAATATTAACATGTATCTAAGAGGAAAAGAGAGTTAATATATTCTGGCACCCACTTTCCTAATAATGTTTTCCATGATTTTCCAGTTCTGAGGCACTTATTAAAGTGCGTTTTTTTTCCTGAATTAGGTATTGGTAAAATATATTTTTAAATTTAGTTAGTTTTATAAATACAATTAGAATTACAATTAATTAACAGAGTTATAATTGTCTCACTTTCAGAAGTGATCATTTATTTTTATTTAGCAGAGTTCATAAGAGAAAAATATATAGAAAAATAATCAATTTCATATATAAAATTATTATTTCTCCACCTTTAATTATTGGTCTATCATTTGACAATGTTATTTGGTCATATTATTGAACTAATGTATTATTCCATTCAAAGTCCTTCTAGATTTAAAAATGTATGTAAAAGCTTCGGATTATATCACGTGTAACTATTATAGATAATACTCTAAACTTTCAGTTTAGATATATAATTGACTGGGTGTAATCTCTTTTGTAATCTGTTTTGGCAGATTTCTTAAATTATGTTAGCATAATCAAGGAAGATTTACCTTGAAGCACTTTCCAAATTGATATTTTCAAACTTATTTTAAAGCAGTAGAACCTTTTCTATGAACTAAATCACATGCAAAACCCCAACCTGTAGTATATATAAAATGGACTTAATTATTCCCCGCACCTTCCCCAGTGCCTAGGAATATTCTTCTCTGAGCCCTAGGATTGATTCTATCACACAGAGCAACATTAATCTAAGTGGTTTAGCTCCCTCTTTTTTCTCTAAAAACAATCAGCTAATGAAAAAAAAAAAAATTGGAGGGCTTAAATTATTTCAATGGTTGTTTGAAATATTCAGTTCAGTTTGTACCTGTTAGCAGTCTTTTAGTTTGGGGGAGAATTAAATACTGTGCTAAGCTGGTGCTTGGATACATATTGCAGCATCTTGTATTTTATTTGACAAGCAGAATTTTGGTACCATAGTATTTTGAGAATTAGAGATGATTGTGATGCGTATATATAAACACTATTTTTTAAAAATATCTAAATATGTCTCACATATTTATATAATCCTCAAATATACTGTATCATTTTAGATATTTTTTAAACAGATTAATTTGGAGAAGTTTTATTCATTACCTAATGCTGTGGCAAAAAAGGTGCCTCTGATGTTGTGATATAGTGTTGTGAGTGTGTACATATATAAAACCTGTGTAAACCTCTGTCCTTATGAACTATAACAAATGTAGCTTTTTAAAGTCAATTGTATTGTTTTTTCTTTCAATAAAAGTGTATAATTAATTGTGTTGTTTTTGAAGTATATCTAATTGTTTCCTTTTTTTCATAGTTTTAAAGTAGATTAGACACTAGATGAACTGGCCTGTTGGACCATCTACCAGTTTTGATGAGAGATAAATCACTTTTCTAAAGCAACAGTGATTGTATCTTTAATGCATCACTGAACACCAACTTCTCTATTTTTCTTTCTTCCTTCCCTTTTCTATTTTCTGCCCTCCTGCTTTCCTTCTTTTGCCACTAAATCCCCCAAAATATTTTGAGGTATCATTATAAAGGATATTTCCATGGAGGGAGAGCAACAGAACAACATCAAGAAGTTCTGACTAAGGAAAATTGCCGCAGTTGATCATGAATATTTTTTGTTTCTTCCTAGAGGGCTTCTCAGCCCTTCTAAAGGAGAGGCACCATCTCAGGCCACTAGTCTGCCCAAGGCTGGAGACTCCCAGGGTGGTTCTTCCTTGTAGAGAGGTAACTCCTTCATCTCTAATGAGATGGTTGATCTCACCGGCCAGTTGAGAAAGACTAGAATCTAGGACTTCATTTACATTTTTCCTTACCATAGAGAGAGCCTCACTAACTGAAGCCTTTTCAAAGAGCATCTCCCTCACAAACCTGTAGCTGTCTCTCAGCTTCTCTTTCTCTTGCTAGTTGTCCTTGCTCACTTCACTTCCTCCTATTTGAAGCCTCTGGTTTTCCACTCACAATTTTGGGAAGTTCTGTCATCTCCAGAGGAGGTGGGGTTCCATTCACTGATCTGTGCGTGTGTATGTGCATGCATGGGTGTGCAGGTGTGTGAGGTGTATGTGTTGCAATTTCTAGCCCCACAGAGGCCTGACTGATGCTAGCAAAATCTCACCCTTCTATTCTTGGACACCTCTGAAGGTGAAGAAATGGGGCGGGGGGTGATGACCCTGCTCAGTCTTACCCACCGGTGAGCAATAATTAGCCTATGCTAATTATGAAAGGCAATGCTCCCTGACAAGGCAGACACTGGCTTTCCCAGATACAGCATACTGTACTCTTGTGAGCAAAGCCTATTCCTGCTGTCACTTGACTCTGCCCTAGGTCCTTCTGAGACAGTAACCTTGGCACTGTGGTCCCAGGAAGCACTGACTCTCTCCTGTGCCGTCCTTACACTTTGCAGGAGTGATTGGTCCTGTCTGGTCCTGTCTTAGCAAAGTGGAGAGGTGGCACACATCCTTAGTTGAATGTCTGTGACCTCAACTCTCTCCTTTGATGAAGGACAAATGAAATCCTGGCATGTTTCCTTCATTGACAGCCTAATAATTGAAGGGAACATGCCAGCTTATGAAGGAACACATGGATTTTACCAAAATTAGGTGCAGACAGAAATTCATTCCATGACTTTCTACATAATACATTGAACAATGTAGTTAATTATCTCAAAAATGATTTTTTTTCTGAAAACATGCACATGAAAATGGTATAACTATACTTTATTCTAAAAACTAAAAGGTATGTGAAAATTCTACAAGCTCTAGAATCTGTCAGTATCCTGCAAAATTGTGTATGCATTTACCCTTTAACTCAGCAATTCCTCTTCTACACATCCACTGCAGAAATATACTGGCAAAAATGAAATGACATGTGTACAATGTGAATCATTATAATATGATTTGTAACTATTTGTAATAGTGTTAGCGAAACATCAGGGGTTCAGTCTAGCTCCTGCTGCTCTCAGCATAGAAAGCCAATCACTGAGACAATGATTATTGCCAAGGAAGAAGGTTTGCAGTGGAGGAGATGAGAGATCAGTCTCAGATTCATCTCCCTCTCTGACTAAAATTAGGGGTTTATACAGCAGGGAGGAAATGTCACCATGTATGGAAAAACAGGAACTCTAGAGAGGTAAAGAAGAAATCATAATGAATGAAGGGCCTGGCTTCTCATTGTCTGAATCTGGTGAGTTTCAAACTTTAAGACCAGAAGGGTCAATCTCTATGTTTATCAAAAACAAAAACAACAACAGCAACAACAACAACAACAACAACAACAAACTGTCTTTGGGACTACTGGGTCGGTTTCAATAGCAAAAGGCCAGAAACAAATGTCAATCAGAAAGGGGTTGGCTGAGTAGTATGCTCACATGAGATAATACATTGCCTTCCTTTGTTTGGGCTGCTATAATAAAGTATCACAGACTGATTGGCTTATAAACTACAGACATTTATTTATCACAGTTCCGGAGCTTAGAAGTCTGATATCAGATGCCAGCCTGATCAGGCTACAGAGAGTTCTTTTCCAGGTTGCAGACTGCTGGCTTCTCCTCGTATCCTCATGTGGCAGAAAGAGAGTGTGCCAGCTCTCCGAGGTTTCTTTTATAAGGATGCTAATTCCATTTATAAGAGCTCCACCCTCACGACCTAATCACCTCTCAAAGGTGAGCCCCCTAATATCATCACACTGGGGGGGTCAGGATATCAATATCTGAATTTGTGGGGATACACTCAGTCCATAAAAATTATGCAGTTGAAAAAAATCTTTATAAACTCATACAAAGTGGTCTCCCAGGATACATCCCTAAGTGAAAAAAGTAGAAGAGTGTAGAGAAGAGTGTAACTGGTATGCTACCCTTGTGAGAAGATTCTGGGGGAATACTACACGTAACAAACATTCATTTATGATACTATCAGTTTTTATTCGCAAAAAGAAAAGTGGAATGCTGAATCAGAAAAGAATAAAAATTATTACCTCTAGGGGTAAGAAGGGAACCTAATAAATGGACCAAAATATTTCAAATGACTCTGACACTTAGTATTTTGGGTGTACATCCTTAGTGGAACATATTTTAAAGATAGAGTTGCAAAGAAAGATTTCGTTTTATTCAGTAGCCTGTTTGTAGTATTATTAGTGAGGGGTGGGAGACTAATGCACATAAGTAACTAGACTGCTCTTTTTAGAAATCAAAGTTTTCAATGTAAGAGAAAAGAGGTACCATCTCAAAAAATAACACTGAAGTATGAATTTGAAACATCAATATTAACTCAAGGTGTTTGAGTTAATGTAGTCTTAAAACCTCTGAACAGTGTAAAGTCCTAGAAACTCGGAATCCAATAGTGCTAAGTTCAGTTAGTGCACAGATTGTTGTCCCTAACACCATTCATCGCTTAAGGTAAGGCTTGGCCTTACTTCAGCTGCTACCACCTAATCCTTGACACCATTGTCTCTCACATACATTAATGGAGTCCAAAGTGGGGTTTGTGGTCCCTAGTGCTCAAGAAGCACAGTTGAGAGTCATGCTTAGGAAACACAAGAACTTGTTTTGATATTTAATTTTATCTAAGGAAAAGAAAGAAAAAAATGAAGATTCCCTGCAGGATAGTGGATTGACAGCGATGGCTCTCTCTTGGTCCATTAGTAAGGGACATGTTTCCCCAGAAGGGTGTGGTGTCTGAAGAATGGCGAGTGGCCCATGACAGCAGTGTTGCCTGTGCTCCTCACGTGGGTGTTTGCTTTTAGGGCTTTTCCACATACTGTATTTTAGTGAACCGGATAAGAGAATGAACTAATTTTGAAACCCAGCTTTTAATGAACATTGATGAAAAGTTTCAGAAAATTCCCACAGAACAAATATTAAAAATAATTTGATAATGAATACACAAGTAACACTAGGAAATGTAAGAGCTGGTACTTACCTTGCTTGCAATAACAAGCTGTCAACCACATTATAAGGTAAAAATAATGATAATCTACTATGATAGACTGGCCAAGGAATTCAAAATTTTCCAGACTACTAGGAGTAATAAATGCGCTGTTAATGATTCATATCTGCCTTGATAGATTAGCTGGTGAGTTAAGCCATCATGATTAGCACTGTTTCTAAATGAAAATAAATGTAAAATGATGATTAAAGTGATATACTAAAGAAAACTTTTCAAAATTATTGAGCATATTTGATCACGTTGCTCTACTAAAAATGTAAATACTAGCAAAATTTAAATTTGAAATTATAATAGAAATATCTCAGTACTGTTTTGGGGAAAGCAAAATGACTTTATAACATTGATAACAAAATATTTTTAACAGTTATTAGAAATTTTACTCTAAACATTTTGTTACTTGAATATTTTATAATGTATACAATGTATTATAATTCATGGAACCCAGGGGATCTAATGTTTAATGTCTAACATATATCAGCACACATTATAATTTATATCATACACAACGGGGAAGGGAAGATCCAAAACTTTTTACTATCAGATTGCACAGCCAAAAATTTTATAAGCAATAGGTGCGAACGGGGCAGCTTCCTAACAGGTCTGTCTGCTTCCACTTTTGCTCTCTCACTGTCCAGCCCCACAGCACCAGAATTGATCATTTTCAAAGTAAAACACATCCCATGACTTTCCTGCCCAAGACCTTCAAGCCACATTCCAATGCACTCTTTTTTTTTTTTTTTTTTTTTTTTTTTAGACAAAGTCTTGCTCTGTCACCCAGACTGGAGTGCAATGGCGAGATCTCGGCGCACTGCAACCTCCACCTCTCAGGTTCATACGATTTTCCTGCCTCAGTCTTCTGAATAGCTGGGACTAAAGGCACCCACCACCACTTGTGGCTAATTTTTTTTTTTTTTGTACTTTTAGTAGAGATGGGGTTTTGCCATGTTGCCCAGGCTAGTCTCGAACTCCTGAGCTCAGGCAATCCGCCTGCCTTGCCCTCCCAGAGTGCTGGGATTACAGGCGTGAGCCACCGCGACTGGCCTCCAATGCACTCATAAGGAAATCTGAGCTCCATCACTATTCATGGGAGCTCTGCTGGGTGGCTCCTGCCTCCTTCTTCAAGGTCCTTCTCTGCTGCATTGCTGCCGCTCACTCTGCCCCGACCTTACTTGCTCTCTTTCTTCCAGGTTTATCTCCTTGGTGGGGTTTTTTCAATTGTTCTTCCCTCTACCTCTACCGCCTCCCAGATAGTTACATGGCTTTTTATCTCTCACTTTATTCTGGTCCCTCCTAATAGATACTTTTCCAACCTCCAGATTTAAAACAGCCCTCTCGCCCCTCCAGCACTCCCTGCGTTGGCCGTAGTGTTATTACCTCCATAGCAGTGACACTGATTACTCTGCTAAGATCCCTGTGTGAGCGTATGTGCGCCATTCAGTTGCATTACATGTTGACCTAAGGCTGTCTCTCCCACTAGAATGCAAGCTTAATGAAAGAGGGATTTTTCCTTATTTATTTGCCATTTTCCTAGATCCTAGAAATGTACTTAATACTTTGCACGTGCCCAGTAAATATTTTTTAAGGGGACGAATGGATGAATGGGGTCATAGGGATTAAATGAAGTAATGCACATAGAACATTAAACATGCTTCCTTGTGAGGAAATAACACAAATCATTATTTATCTCTATCATTTTTTACAATGTTCTGAAAAATAATTAGGGATCTATGAGATCTATATTCTTAGAATGTTTGTGCTAACAGAGCTAATTTGCCATAGAAGCAGTAAACCAAGCTTGTTTTTTCAGAAAACTAGTATTTATCATCTGCTATGTTACTTTAAAAAAAATCTGTAGCTGGAAATAATTACATTAATATCTTTTGGGAACAGGTTCATATAGTTTGAATAGTCAACTCATGATACAGGTTGCCTAGATAGACATTTTTATGTTGGCCCCTGATTTCACCTTTACATTGATAAGAACGTGGCAAAGAATGCAAGTTCTGGGAAAACAGCACGGAGTCCTTTAGCTTTTTCCTATGCTGTCTGTATTTAAAAATGAAAATAGGCCACAAAGACAACGAAGAAATACATGAAGAGAAGTATGCCTGTGAGGCTGAGGTGGGAGGATCGTCTGAGCCTAGGAGGTCAAGGCTTCAGTGGGCCGTGATCATGCCATTGCACTCCAGCCTGGGCAACAGAGTGAGACGCTGTCTCAGAAAAATAAGTAAGTTTGCTAAGTAATTCCAGTATGAATCAAATAGGGCAATCTGAAAATGACCGAATCAACTGGCATCTTTGAAACTTGGGTGTTTTTTTCTACAGCACTTAATGAGTTCTACCCAGAAGACTAAAAAAGTGAGAATTTTGTCTAACTGATTCATCAGCTTGAGCCATTAAATGAATATGAAGAAGAGACTACTTCACATAGAAAAAAAAGTCTAAGTGTGTGAAATTTTTTTTGGAGCTAGAAAATAAAATGTTAAACCATACTATATAATGAAACAACTCTACTAAACTATAATTATATTAACAAATTTTCAGATAAATTACAGTCTTCCCTGGGGTTGAACACTATATCCATATATTTAAAAAATATTGTGGTGACAAACAAAATTACCTGTACACAGTTTTGAATGCCCTTCTGGAAGAGGAGGGATACTGTGAATCTCTGAGAATCACTGATAGAGACACTCATGAGTAAACAGAACGAAACTAGTCTGATTAATTTATTAAAGTTCTCTGTGTGCTGCTTACTTCTGTATTTTATTATAATTATGCGCATGGTTGTTCATTTTTTTCATGGTTTTCCTGAGTTCCAACTATGTGCCAGACTCTATTCTAGGTTTTGGAGCTATGCAGTGAGCAAACCAAGTAAAAATCCATGCCTTCAGGGAACATCTATTCTAGATGGGGAGAGGTTGACAAGAGATGCAAAGTAAAACATGGAATATGTCCGAGGGTAATCAACACTATGGAGAAAAAATAAGGCAGGACGAGACAGAGGAAGAACGGGGAGAGAGGATGCTTAATTTTACCTGAGGAGTCAGGAAAGTCCTAATGATAGTAACATTTCAGCAAAGATAGGAAAGATTTGCTGGAGATAGCCATGTGGCAACTACACCTAGGCATCTACCATGTGGATCTCCGGGGAAGAAGTTTCCAGGCGGTAGAAGATGGAGGGCAAAGGCCCTGTGACAGGACCATGCCTATCTGGTCCACGGATGTGCAGCAGAGGGGGATGATAAAACAGTATTAGAAAAGGCGGCCGGGTGCAGTGGCTCATGCCTGTAATTCCAGCACTTTGGGAGGCCGAGTCGTGTGGATCACCTGAGGTCCAGCGTTCGAGACCACCCTGGCCAACATGGTGAAACCCCTGGCTCTACGAGAAATACAAAAAATTAGCCAGGCGTGGTGGCGGGTGCCTGTAATCTCAACTACTCAGGAGGCTAAGGCAGGAGAATCACTTGAACTCTGGAGGCAGAGGTTGCAGTGAACTGAGATTGTGCCATTGCATGACAGCCTGGGCGACAGAGTGAAACTCCATCTCAAAAAGAAAACCAAAAACAAACAAAAAAATTAAAAATTAAAAAATTAAAAGAAGAGGAAAAAAGAAGAGGGGCCAGAGATTCCTTAAAGGATGCAGAATTATGGCTAGATAGTAGGAATAAGTTTTATACCACCATAGGCTTATCATGGTTAACAATAATATAGAGTTTCAAATAACTACAAGGAAGATAATGAATATTGCCAACACAAAAACTGATATTTGAGATCATTATCCTGATCTGATAACAATATATTACATGTATCAAAAAACCTCACTGTATACCCCATAAAATGTACACTTATGAGTCAATAAAAAAAAAGAAATTAGGACAGGGAGGTCACAAAATACTGTGTGGATCAGATTATTGTAAGGACTTTGACTTTTATTCTGAGTGAAACAGAAAGTCATTGAGAGTTTTAAGCAGAAAAGTGCCATGATTTGACACATTTCAGAAGGATCACTATTTTCACTGTGCTCAAAATAGACTGTAAAGAGGCAGGGAGGTCACCTTTATTAGGATCTTGCTCTGTCAATCATCTTTTCTTTCTCTGGTAGTTTTACTCTTCTTCCTAGCACAGAAGAGCACACAGAAAACAGCCACTGTCTTATCCATTGTTTAGTCCGTGACTACTCAGAATCATGAATGTGCCTCACACAGTCATTGACTTCATTTTTTGATCAGATTATTAGATTTTTCCTATAGAGTTGCTTGAGCTCCTTATATATTCTGGTTATATAACCTGGTCAAATGGGTAGTTCAAAAATATTTTCTCCCATTCTGCAGGTTATCCCAATTGCCTGCTTAATCCCTGGCCTCTTGCAATTCATTCATTCTACAAACATTTTTTAGCATGTTTCACATGTTAGGTACTATTTAAAATAAAAATCAGGCAAGTGCATACCTGCCAGAAACTTATGTCGTGGTGGCAGGTGGCAGAAATATAGAAGTCACTAAGTGTATAATAAAATGCCCAGTGGAGATCATTGCTATGAGGAAAAAGGAAACAGGGGAGGACAGAGAGGGTGATGGGACCATGGGTACCTGAGCTGGTCAAGAAGGGCCCCACTGAAGAGGTAAAATTTGAGCCAACACCTGAGTGATGTCCACTCTTCCTGAAATGCAACTGTGCCTTGAAAGAATTGTGTGATTTCACTGAAAATAACTAGCACTTTTATTGTCTTTCTTCATTGTCTCTGTTGAATTTAAGACAGTTTTCATTTGATTTTTCTTGAAATTCTTCTCCTTCAGTTCTGTATTTTCCTACTTGACCTCTATTATCTCTGGGACTTTGAGTGGTTTAATGAGGAACCCACATCCCCGAGGCCAAGCCTGACATGTCACTCTGCTGTTCAAATTCTTTGCTTCTTGCCACTTATAGAATAAATGCAAGTAGCGTTTATTTCCATTTAACTACCCTCAGGCTGAGGCCAGAGTTTATATTTACAGCTTATTTCTGCTATGCTTCACACTTTTTTCTAAAGATAAACTGATACCTGGTATTTCTTATATCTTCTTCCACACTTCTCAACATCTCTGCTGAGTCTCACACAATTTACATCGCCTGGGCATGCGTGGGACAGCATAAATCTGTCATGGCTTTAATTTTACCTCTTCTGGGGGTCTTTGGTTTCCTCATTTACGAGCATACTTTCTTTCCTTTGAGCCCCAACAGCATTTGAAAGATATCTCTATTCTTGCAAATACCTTCTAGTTTCCCTTACTGCATAATCATAAACATCCTAAAAATATCTTTAGTACACAACAAGGTCTGTGCTAGGGTCATCTTTGTATTACAAACTCTTACCTCGGAAAAGCCATTCACCATTGAAAGAATTGATCCTTTTGTTCAGGACTGTGGTCAAGCTGTCATATTATTTGTGCCATAGTCATATGCCTGCAAGTACATGAGTGACTAACAGATGCCACTCTTGTAGCTATCTGCAGTGGCATACTTCTGTTGCAAACTTATGGGAACTTAGAGTAGTTACATCATAGGTATACTAAATATATTTTTTCCATTACTTATACTCAAATATAGAAGAAATAGACAATGTTTATCAAAGAAACGTATGCAGAGAACATGTGAATGATTTTTAGTTTTCCAATCTTTGACAAAGTAACGTAATTCATACTTCAAGTGGACCAGTGAGTGTGTGGTGATGTTTTCAAAGATATGTGAGAATAAAGTTGAAGAGAAACATTGACTAAATAAGAGTGAGAAACTGATATAAGGGTTGTAAATTTTTTCAAAAATGGTCAAGGCTCTACTTTAATTAAAAGTATTTGCAGGCTGGGCGCGGTGGCTAACGCCTATAATTTTAGCACTTTGGGAGGCCAAGACAGGTGGATCACCTGAGGTCGGGAGTTCGAGACCAGCCAGGCCAACATGGTGAAACCCAATCTCTACTACAAATACAAAAGATTAGCCAGGTGTGATGGCACATGCCTGTAATCCCAGCTACTCAGGAGGCTGAGGCAGGAGACTCGCTTGAACCTGGAAGGCGGAGGTTGCTGTGAGCTGAGATGGCGCCATTGCACTCCAGCCTGGGTGACAGAGCAAGACTCCGTCTCAAAACAAACAAACAAACAAACAAACAAAAAGTATTTTCAAAGATCATTTCTACTTAGTATAAATTTAAATACCAATTACAATGGAATAGCTGATCTGCTTGTTAAGTAAATATTTATGGCAAAATATAACTTTACTATTTAAATAATTCATAATACCCTCGAGTAAATAAAAATTATTTAGGGCATTTCAAAGCACCTATTCTATTTCCTAGTTTTTTTTTTAATAAGCACAATGCACAAGCAAAACATTAAATAAAAAGTATAATGGTATCACCTTCTATATGTTTCATATACATACATATTTTTACATATTAAAATACAGTTCACATTATTTGCATTCTACTCATTTCTCTAGTGGAAAAGCTAGCTAGTTACATTCCAGCATGAAATGTACTGTAATGCAATTTTTTTTTTTTTGAGATGGAGTCTCACTCTGTCACTCAGGCTGGAGTGCAGTGGCGTGATCTCAGCTCACTGCAACCTCTGCCTCATGAGTTCAAGCGATTCTCATGCCTCAGCCTCCCAAGTAGCTGCTATTACAGACTTGCACCACCACACCCAGCTATTTTTTGTATTTTTAGTAGACGGGATTTCACCGTGTTGGCCGGGCTGGTCGGTCTCGAACTCCTGACCTCTGTTGATCCACCAGCCTCAGCCTCCCAAAAGTGCTGGGATTACAGGCATGAGTCACTATGTCTGGCCTATAATGCAATATTAAATGAGAATATCAAGTATATCTTAGGAAGACCTGGGGTTTGTGGGTAGTTATGGACTCTTAGACTTTCTGACCAAGATGATCTCTGAAACAAATCCTCTCTTCCTTTTCCTGTTCTCCGTGATCATGAGATATTTTTCCCAAAGTGATGTAAGTGGCAATATATTTAAAGTTTTAAAACTCTAATCACAACATATTAAAAGAAAACTGCACCTGAGCACATCATAGTCAAATTACTAAAAATCAAAGACAATGAAAGATTTTAAAGCAGCTGAAACAAAGGATAATTGTCATTAATGGTGCAAGAAGTAGACCAAGGGGTGATTTTCAATAGAAACTTTGAACGATGGAAGGCAAAAGAATAATATCCTTAAAGTAGTAAAAGCAGAAAATCTCCAAACTGAAATTCCAAACCTGTAGAACTTACTATTCAAACATAAAGATGAAATAACATATTTGCAGATTGAAAGAAAAAAGTTGAGAGAATTATTGCTTGAATAAACTAATGGGTGTTCTTCAGACACAACGAAGGTGACACTAGATGAAAAAAGTAAACTATAAGAATAAATAAGTAATGCCAGAAAGGTGAATATAAAGGGAATATAAATGAGTATTAACTGTTTAAAATGACAGCAATGATGATGTCTTATGGGTTTATAATGTATATACAATAATATATATGGGAACAATAATATAAAGTGGGGAGGAAAATAGAGTGTCTTGCATTGATTAGGAAACAGTAGCTGTATTAATTTAAGTAATAATTTAAGAAACCATATAATCTCTAGAACAATTATTGAAGGAATAATAGAAGAATGTAAAAATAAAAATCTAATAGAGCAGGAAAATGAGAAAAATGGATTACTCAAAAGAAGTCAAAAAGAAAGAATTAAGAAACAAAGATGAGACATAGAGAACCAACGGCTAGATTATACAATTCAACTTGCATGTCAGTAATTACATTAAAAAGTTATTTTATCTTGATTTTATGGAAAAATATAAAAATTATAAAGTTTTAGGCACCAAGCCATATATTTTCAATGTAACGATATGGCAGAACTAAAAGAAAAAAATGGACATTTCAACAATCATTGGGGGAAGTTGGAGCACTTGTCTTAATAATTGACAAAATCAGCAGTCAAAAAAATTCAAGAGAGACCTAGAAGATTGGACCCCCACCAATATGACTTATTTGTACATATAGAAGACTTTATCCAACAACTGCATAATAATGTTCTGTATGTGTGTCCGTGGACCACTTATCAAATTGGACCCTATAACAGGCCAGAAAGCAAGACTAAGCAAATTTCAAAAGACTGAAATCACACAGATTCTGTATTCGTTTTATATATATATATATGAACAGCTTATTATGTATTTTATTATCAAAATATGTTTATTCCAGTAATTTGAATAAATTTGAAACCAATAAATCCAAAACCAATTTGAAGTTGGTTTGCCATCCAGAAATCAATTAACATAATTCTAATAATTATCACAATAAAGATGAAAATTCATATGTCATTTAAATAGAAGCAGAAAGATCATTTGATAAAATTAATGAACTATCATAAAACAATAACAAAAACCTCTCGTTGTTTGGAAAACTAAGTAACCTTCCTTAATCTGATAAAAGATATTAACAAACGTCTTACTGCTACCGTCATATTTAATCTGTTTAAATATTGAACAATTTTCTATGGAAGCCAAGAATAAAACAACTGTATATACTATCATCACTTTTATTCAACATTGTATTGAAGTCTTATCCAGTGTAACATGGCAAAGAAAAAAGATACATATATATATAATGTGTATATATATAGAGAGAGAGAAAGGAAAGGGAATATTTGAGTTGCCACTATTAATGCAAGACATGATTGTGTACATATAAAATCTAGAAGAATATACAAATAATTAGAATTAATAAGTATGTTTGACAAGGTCATTGAATATGCAAATGTAAGTTTGACTTTCTGCTTATCAGCAACAAAAGCTAAACATTAAATTAAAAAAAAGTTTATAACAGTACCAAAGTAGCAAATAGTTATAAATTTAATAAAATATGTGTAAGACTTTTACTCTGAAATTTTAAAAGCTAATCAATTGAAATGTATAAATCATTTGTATGCATTGAAAAGCCCAGTATTCTTAAGACTCCAGTACCCTCCTAGTTGATCTATAAATTCAATGTAGTCCCTATTAAAGTTCCTGTGTGTGTGTGTGTGGGGGGGGGGGTAAATTGACCACCTGAATATAACATTTACAGGAAAATGCAAAGACCTACTAGAATAGCCAAAGTCTTCAACTGGACCAACAAAATTGAAAGTACTTTACCAGATCTCAGAACTGATTT
Organism: Hylobates moloch; assembly: GCF_009828535.3. Taxonomy (NCBI): domain Eukaryota; kingdom Metazoa; phylum Chordata; class Mammalia; order Primates; family Hylobatidae; genus Hylobates; species Hylobates moloch. The sequence goes on from NW_026652284.1 coordinate 55,215,821, forward strand.
TAACAAGTAGAGTAGGTAAGTCAGTGTAGTATTGGCATAAGAATACACAAATTCAAATAGAGTGACCAGAAACAAACTCATATGTATATGTGTGTTTGTGTGTGTGTGTCTGTGTTTCCTGATTTAAGACATAAGTACTACTGCAATTCACTGGGGAAAGGTTGATATTTTCTATAAATTCTTCCTTATAATTTGACTATCCATTTGAAAACAAACAAACCAATAATATTGAGGCTTACCTCACACCATAAATTAATTTGATTCACAGAACTGTAAGCAAAAATTAAAACCAAGTTTCTGGAAGAAAACCTAAGAAAATATCTATAACTTCGGGATAGACAAACACTCCTTAAGCATGACACAATAAACATTAACTCAAAAAATAGAATTATTTATTAATATAAATGAATTTTATTAAAATTAAGACCTTTGCTTATCAAAAGGTGGCATCAAGAGAATAAAAAGGTAAAGTATAAACTAGGAGAAATAATTTATAGTGCACTTCCAAAAAAGTACTTATATCCAGAACTGTTGAATAAATCAAAAAGAAAAAGATACTAGAATTCTAAAAAATCTGACAAAACATTTAAATTTTTATCTTCAAAGATTTCATTGGTTTTTACTCAAATTTGCTTGGTTATTATTTATAGTATCTTACTCTATTTATATTTTTAAAAGCTTCTTTTAATTTTTTGAATAAATGAAAGGTAGTTATTTTATAGTCCGCATTTGCTAATTCTAATATCTGCATTAGTTGCAAGTTTGTTTTTGTTGTGATTTTTTACATAAAGCCCTCCCTTCCCTACACACACACAAACACACACACACACACACACCAGGAATTTTACCTGCAGATTATTTGAGGCCTGGGCTGAAGCTGAGTTTCTCTAAGAGGTCTTTGCTTCAGTTAGTCCCATAGGGACATTGTCAATCTGGAACCAGTTTAAATTAAGTTCCTGGATTCAAATTTTTCAGACTGCAAACATAGAGTGGATTCAGACTGAAACATTGGTCATGTAAGGGCTAGCTTGTGGTTACAAAGTCTCAAGGACGATTTTATTATCTTACCACTTACTGCCAAGATCAAGTCAGCTAAGATTTCCTGCTGTTCACTTCTGTGCGGTGGGTTTATTTCTCATCTGCTCTTACCAGATTTACCTGAAGTCTCCTATAAGAATGTCCAGTTGCTTCCCCTTTTATTAAATTGTTCTTCAGATTCCTTCATTTTATGTCAGTCCAGTGATGCACTAAAGCAAGTAAGTATTTTATAGAGAATTTTAATGATTTTAAGTATGAGGGTTTTTGTAGGTATTTATTTTATTACATGGCTAGAAGCAAGGTCACATCTTTGTACTAACTTTAAATCTAAATAGGGTTTGGATGAATAGTTGTGTAATATGAGGAAGGGGACCTTCAGCTAGATCTTCAGCTAGTAAGTAAGCCAGAAATTGAACCCATGTAAATAAACTCTAGAATATGTTCTTAACCAATACTAAATTTCTTCACATGATGACTGGTGAATTAATGAAATTTGATAAATGTTGAATAATGACATTGCCCTTAGTTAAATATTGAATAATTACTTGAAAATACTGCATAAAGATTTAGTAAAACTCAAGTGAATGTAGCTGGAGTAAAGAAAATTAAGGAATCGTGTCTTGGGTGAATTCTCCATATGTTGCTGTGTTTACTCATAATTACATGAGGAGAAATGATCTGGTTTTGGATCTACCATTTGACACTAAATCATCAAACACTTTTGCATTAAAGTTTTAGATTCTCCCTTGAAGGTAGGAATTTTGCTATAGATAATTTAATTTTTGATGTACTCTTAAAATTTTTTAAATAAGGCTTTTTTTACAGTTTTATTCTTCCACGTCAGAATAAAGTTTTCATTTTTGCCATTTTAATTTTGTAAAAAAATGTATTAAACCACTAGAGTTTTCCCACCTTCTCCATTGAAATATTGGCAGGTTATTTTCCTACTTAAATTTTTCTCTTTTAGAGATTTTATCAAATTTATAACAGTCTTGTCAAACAGAGATTCCCTTCCTCAAGTTTAAACAGTCTTTGTTTCAGTAACTCCAGTTTTCATTGATAGATGGTTGATAAAGAATTCCAATATATATTTTAAATATAACAGTGAAAGTACATTTGCTTTTATGTACAGCTAAAATACCTCTGGCACCTACCATATGTAACACACACACACACACAAAACTTGGTTTTAGTTGTCCTAGATAACTTTTTTGATTCTAGAATTTTGTGCAAGTAGGAATAGTTTTCTAATCCACAATTTTAGATGCTGAAGTTAACTAAATTCCAATATGAATTTAAAAATAGAAGTAATATGTAATTTAAGCACAATGCAGTAAAATGTAGATGGGTACAGATTTTTGAATAAATGCTATTTTGTTACTCCAAAACACTAATTGGATGTTCAGAGTTGAGCAAAGGGCAGACTGACTGTTGGGAAACGTTAAATAGAAGTCAAAGAATATGCAAGGTAACATTTTCATAACAACAAACATTAGCCAATGTTAACTCTTGCTTTGTAAACTAGGTTAACTTTTTCTTTAGAATACTTTTGTTGTTGTTTTGTCACAAGATGGAATTTGTCTACTGGTTATCTAAGGTTCACAAGTATTTAAAGAAAGTATCTTAATTTGAGATTTGCCTTACAAGCACCGGATTTTGTATTGATGAATCATTCAGCAGAAACTTGGATAGAAGAAGTGATCTGAGAAACAATGTGAGGAAAGAACACAAGATACCTTTATTGCTATCATTTCATGTTATAAAACATTAACTCATTTTTTAAAAGTGGATTAAATGTTCAGTACACTTCCACTTAAGGCTTTCACATGAACAAAAAAGAAAACAATGATTTCCAAGAAATTTTCATGGAATCCTGAGAGAACTTTAGAAAAAAATAAATATTTCTGGTAAAAAAAAAATGTTACCAAGACGTTGTTGCTATGGGAAGAAGAGCCTATGAAACTAGAAAAGTAATACACACTTCATTCAATATGAGCACTAAGTAGGAAAGGCTGTCTTTTCAGTTCTAATTCATAGTGTTTTGTCTTTTTCACCTGTACTTGCTAAATGGGAAACAATAGGGCACTTTTGGGCATGGACTACGAATGGACAAATATCCACACTAATATTTCCCCTGAAATGTAAGTACGTTTATTAGTAAGACCATGTCAGCCCCTGGAAGGGACCCTCTTGAGCCAAGCTCAGCTCAGTTTAGAAACCGGCCATGCCTACAATTAGTTCCAGTCCTTATTTTTTAATGTGATTATTCTGCCATCTGAAGCCAAAGGAACCCAGAATTAGTTGACAAGTTTGTACTTAAAATGGTTGTCTTTAATGCAATTTCCTCAGTTAATTTGTTTTGCTGCCATCAGTTAAACTGAGGTTAAAAGAAGAAATATCTCCAATAAACTACTGCCAATCAAGCACAATTATCCACTGCTATGGCAGCAATTCTAGACCATAAAAGAACTTCCAATGCTTGAAATCAAAATATGAGAGGATGAAATTATTTTCCATTCAGTCATTATTATCTTCTTTGGATTAAAAGTTTCAATTTCACCAGATTCTCAGATCTGTTTCTTTTTAGTATTTTGTTCAAAAGTTGACCCCCCACACCACCCGGATGGTTTCGTTTCCCAGAACAAATAAGCATTTCCACTAACCACGGCCGGCAGTTGGGCTGGTTCTTGGGCAGAGGTCTCAGTGCCTGCTTGTACACAATAATTTTTCAAAAGGTAGGAAACCAATTTCTGGCTTAGAGAGAACTTAGGGAAAAGAAAATAAACAAACAAACAAAAAACAAAACAAAGCTTACATTCTGTTTGGCCTATTTATAACATATCTGTGCATTCAGCATATGAGTCCATTAATACTTTGAGCCCTTAATAAACAAGGGAAGCCCACCCAGCTTCACTGCAGATATGCCTATGGGCTCACCTGATTTTAATATAACTAGCCCCCCTTCTGTACTCTCTCCACCACATCGAATGGAAAACTGGACAGCTTCTTTGCTCTAAAGTTCCACTAGCTCTTTGTGTCCTTTAAGGAGCCATTTACTTTATTGGAACAGCGGTTGGAAAAGTGTTTCAGTGCCTAAAAGATTTGCTCTGTTTCAGAGTTTAAACAAGAGGTAGGAGGCTTTGCTAAGGCACTGAGGGGAGTATGGCTGTAATAAACCCATTCTCTCATTCTTATGTGGAGTTGGCCTCAGTGTTGGTGCAGTCTTTCTAAGGAGTACATGAGTTTTTCACACATTACAGATAATACCATACCCTTGTCTTCATATTCTGTCTTTTTGCACACATGGGTATATTGGGGACATTTTTATGGAGGCTTCTGCAGTCTCAGCTCATACCAATACCAAAAAATATAACCTTCTTTGGGTTTTGTGGAAGAATAAGAGAGTCAACGATGTTTTTCCAGTGGAATCTGCCACTCTGACCTTCTTCGTAACAGATGGGAAAAGTTTTCTTTTATACTTTGCCCTTCTTCCACAGAGGTTCAACACCACTGGCAGGACAAGGTGATGAAAGAATGAACTGAAGGTTTCTGGAAAGTGAGTTGGTGTGAGTGAAGACAAAGGAGTATGAGCCATTGTGATGTCCTGGCAATCTCTCATGCTTGAGTCTTTTGCTGTTCTATGTTCCCAATATTTTGGCATGGATTCATTCAGGAATGTCTAATTGGCAGTACATGTATACACGGATTGTTTTCGTTTATTTTTGGCTACAGTATTTATGATACTTACTTCTTCTCCTATTTGTAAGAATTCAGCTTGACAGTACATGTTGTATACACGGATTGTTTTCGTTTATTTTTGGCTACAGTATTTATGATACTTACTTCTTTTCCTATTTGTAAGAATTCAGCTTGAAGAAAGACAGTCAATGAGGCTTGTCTGAGGAGTTGGCCACTGAGGATCCCATATCCTAGAGCAGTTTCTGCCACATGGTGGGCTGCAAAATAGGCCTGTGGAGTGAATTGCCTCTTCTTTGTTGCTCTGTAATATCAACTACTCTTTCAGTCTTTAAGTCCCATAACTCTCAGATACTGTCACTTAAGACTTAGGCTAACACTAAAGGTCTGGGGCCTTCTACTTAAGCAAGGAGACAATAAGAGAACTTAGATCGTGCTAGGTGAACTTCCATAGCACTACATGATATAGTTTGGATCTGTGTCCCCACTAAATCTCCATCAAATTATAATCCCCCGTATTGGAGATGGGGCCTGGCAAGAGGTGATTAGCTCATGGGGGCAGATTTCTCATGAATAATTTAGCACCCTCCCTCTTGGTACTGTCCCTGTGATAGTGAGTTCTCATGAGATCTGTTCGTTTAAGTGTGTGGCACCTTCCCCTTCTCTCTCTCCTGCTTCTGTTCCTGTCAGCTAAGAAGCCTGACCCCCCTTCACCTTCTGCCATGATTGTAAGTTTCCTGAGGCCTCCGTGGAAGCTAAGCAGTTGCCAGCACCGTGCTTCCTGTACAGCCTGCAGAACTGTGAGCGAATTAAACCTCTTTTCTTTATTATTTTATAAAGATGCCAGTTTCTGGTATTTCTTTATAGGAATGTGATAATGGACTGATGCACAGCTGGTGTCAAATTTTCCTCTAATATGGTCTTGAGGTCTCTCTCTCTGGAGAGTGACTATAATTCTAGCCCTGACCTGATGGCTCCAGGGGAGGTGGTCATGGATGTTTACAGAATGCCTTTCATGGGATGCTTCTTTATCCTGGTGGATGGCTTAATACCTAAGTGTCTAACCCTTGATCAGGTGTTTCTCTCACAGGAAACTTGTTTATACTAGCAGGTGCCCTTGAAGCTCTTGGCTGGCCTGCGTTCAGTTTATTCCAACCAAGATAGCCATCCTCTAGGAGGGCCCTGAGCAGGAGGAGAGTTGTGCTTGGTTGTGCCCATCAGGTGAGACGCAAAGAAGGCCACACAACAAAACACATGAAATAACACAAGTGGTGTATTACTTAACAGATCCAGAGAGAAGATGGCAGCACACTTTGCAGGGCCAATTTGAAGGGGAGAACCCGGACAACGGCTCAACCCGCAGGTGAGAAGCAAGTGACAGAGAGAGAAGGACCTGTGGGGCAAAGCCTTGACTGGGGTCCAGGGCATTACCCAAGCAGATTACAGGCAGGGAGTTCTAATTAGTTGGCTTACACCAAGCAGGCACAAGTTTTGTGGATCACTGTGGCCTGTCTGAACAGTCCATGCAAGGTGTGGGGAGCAGTGGGTTGAGTCAAGAGAATTGCATCCAGCTGTCCTTAGGGAGGTGGTTTCACCAGGAGTTGATTGTCTAAGGCAGATATCCGGATTGATCCTATTGAAAATTGGGAGGAGATGAAGAACTGGAAACTGTGTTCAAAAGTGACTAAGCCCTACTTCTGCTATGAGACAGTACAACTCTTATTCAAAAAGGATAATGAGGTAACATAAAATTACAAGAATTCATTCCAACCAGTCAGTCTAGGACCTTGGTATTCTAGCCCTCCAGTACTTGAGTTTGCCTTTTCTACTGGCTTTTCCTTTTTGCCCTTAGGTCTCCATTCACCAGGCTCCTAACTGGTTCCTTTAGTCCTTCCACTGAATGAAGTTCCACCTCTGAACTCCAGCCATCTTGTAATTATATATATGTTATCATGGAAAATCTCCTGTGAAACTACACATATAGAAGTTCAACTTGAAACTCTAAAGTTGATTGACTGCATTTTTTTTTGGCTCAAGCCACCACTGCTGGATAAATGAAATTCTAGGTACCAGAATGTGAAATGCCTAACAGCTTCTATGTACACATGAGTTTTTCTCTTTTAATTGATATCCTGGCTTTAGACCAACTTCAGATTTACATCTACTGGACAAATAATCCTGATGCTCTCATTTTCTTTATCCTCAGTCCTGGAGAGGGGTGAGGAAGGGAGAAGAGTAGGTAGGAGAGAGGCTTTTGTGAACTTTTAGCTTACCCCCTCCTAAACCCTTCTGCTCCATCCCAGTACTGTCCAAGCAAGCTTGATTGTGGTATCTTCATACTAGCTTTCTAAAACCTCCAGAACATAGAACAGGCAGAATAGCATAATGATATTCACTCTGGAGCCAAAGGTCTTGATTGACTCTGACTCTGAGACTTTGAAAATTATTCATTCTCATTCTGTGTAAAAAGGTTCTTAGTAAAAATCCTGCTGATAAACAAAACTGTTGGAAGCCTGGAAGAACAGTCTTCTCTTTCATATTGAATAACCCACTAAAATGCATTTTTAATCTTTTCATTGTAAATATTTCATTTCTGTTTAGTGATCTCAGATTTTCCATATTCTGACCAAAATTATCAAATTCTTCAGTGGCAGGCAATTCTACACTCCTATATCATGTATTTAGATATTTAAAAAATTATTATGTATTTCTATAATAATAATGGTAACTATTACTATAACTTTTTTTTTTTTTTTTTTTTTTTTGAGACGGAGTCTCGCTCTGTCGCCCAGGCTGGAGTGCAGTGGGGCAATCTCGGCTCACTGCAAGCTCCGCCTCCCGGGTTCACGCCATTCTCCTGCCTCAGCCTCTCCGAGTAGCTGGGACTACAGGTGCCCGCCACCACGCCCGGCTAATTTTTTGTATTTTTAGTAGAGACGGGGTTTCACCGTGGTCTCGATCTCCTGTCCTCGTGATCCGCCCGCCTCAGCCTCCCAAAGTGCTGGGATTACAAGCGTGAGCCACCGCGCCTGGCCCTACTATAACTTTTTATTCTGCTTTGTACAATGCCTGACAGGTAGGTATTCAATGACTACTGATTGACTGATTAAATATAAGCATAAATTAATTAACTGGTTAATCCACTCTGGATTCACTGATTCTATAGTCAATGTCTAATCTCAATCTAATGATCATCAAATTATATCTCAACCTATCTCAGTCTAAAGATGTTGATCATAGTTTCTGTCCCTAAAACTTCCAAATCTGCCTGGAAGATTTGGAGACTCCTAATGAGCCTCTTTTTAAAATTACATAAGTAAGAAACTGCACAGGTTTCAGAACAAATCATCCACCAACCACAAAGAATGGAAATAAGGAGAAAATCAGATTTGAGTTGTTATGCTTCTGATTGAAAAATCACTAACAGAGGAAAGCTTAGTGTTTTATGGGAGCACAGAAGTGCATTGAATTTTGTATAGGCATGCTATCAGAGAAGCAGAGGTAGGTCATGAAAAGAGCTGCAAATGGTAAGAGTTTTGCCAGTCAAAGGGAAGCACATTCCAGGTGAAAGAAATAGCAAGTATAAACAATTAATTTGTAAAATTTACAGAATTATTCTCCTAACCAGTGATACAATTCTTCTTAGACTTTGTAAACTTTTGTAGAATGCTTTGTTAAAATTTCTTAAAGTTATATTTCATTCACTAGCATTAAAAAAGTACTTTTATTAATTAATTAATCTATGTCACTTCTTCAATAATAAGAGTACATATTTTCTCCTAGAAATGTTGCCAGTATCCTGCTGAGTTTAGCCACTGTCGCCCACTTTCTCCCTGTGTTCAATTACACATGCCTGTGAAATGCCCAACTGTGATTTTGCCCTAATGAGAGGAAATCTGTAGAAAGTTTACTCAAATAAACTAACTTTACAAAACTATGGGAGATAATTAGGTACAGGTCCATTTTCACAGGCTTTGTGAATCATATTGGAAATGAGAAGGAGTGAAAGGGCCAAGAATCAATTTTGGAACTTCTTGGTATTTGACGTCTAGGATGGGGGAGCGACTGGGAGTCCGGACCAGAGTGTATACTGGACTTGGGAACTCTGGGGTGTCAGAGGTCAGTTGGCGTTTCATTTGCACCCAGCATCCATGTTCCCTGGGGGAAAAATGTCAGGTGAGTTGAGGTTCACTGTCAGACTCTCAGAGCACCAAATGTAAGACTTTTGAACACTTTAAATTCCACTAGAGAGTAAATATATATATGCATTTTATATACATTTATAGATAATATATGATATATAATAATTAAATGATGTATTATATAATATATATTTACTTTCTACATATATTACCTATAATATATAAACACATATATTACATGTAATATATAAAAAATAAGCATATATTGCATTATATGTTTTATATACATGTATTACTAAATACAACTTAAATACAACTTTAAATACAACTGAAATACTGAAATACTTATTTATGATTGTGGTCTACAGTTTTACCATTCATGGAAAAGAAAAAATTTGAGTATAAATCACTTATGTTTTCTCCATTCCGGTCTTGTCTTTGAAAATCTCCATATTATTAGAGACACAAAATTATTATCTGAACAGAGATTACAGCAGGGTAGTGATCATGTGTGTGTGATGGCGACCATCCTCACCCCTTCTCCTGCTTTATTGTTCTGCCACACGACAAATGATATTATCCTGTTTGATTCTAGTTTCCCTCCCCTTCTAGAATAAAGTTCCATGAATTTATTTTATTTTCTTTATTTTTTTATTCGCTGCTGCATTCCCACTTCCTAGAATAGTGCCTGGCATATGTTAAGTCCCTGATAAGTTTTTATGGAATTAATAACAAATATATATTAATAGTATGTGCGGCTGGGCGCAGTGGCTCATGCCTGTTATCCCAGCACTCTGGGAGGCCGAGGCAGGCAGATCACAAGGTCAAGAGATCAAGACCATCCTGGCCAACATGGTGAAACCCTGTCACTATTAAAAATACAAAAATTAGCTGGGTATGGTGGCACGTGCCTGTAGTCCCAGCTACTTGGGATGCTGAGGCAGGAGAATCTCTTGAATCCGGGAGGCGGAAGTTGCAGTGAGCCGAGATTGAGCAACTGCACTCAAGCCTGGTGACAGAGTGAGACTCCATCAATCAATCAATCAATCGTGTGTGTGTGTGTGTGTGTGTGAGAGAGAGAGAGAGAGGGAGAGTGTGTGTGCATGTATATGTGTTAAAAGGTTGATGGAAGCTCATTACAAAAATTACCAAGGTTATGTATGTCCTTGTCTCCAGGTTCCACCCCTCCCTTTCACAGCACTGAGCCCTCAGGGAGGGGTTGAGGGCAAAACAAATTGCTTGTAATGATCTACAACATAAGAGAACCTACAACGTGATGATAGACAAACTCAGATACATAGTTTATGATATACATTACAGTTCCATTTGCTTCTTGTTAAAGTTGATGGACTAAGAGTGAAAGAAGACTATCAGGGCCTAAAAGGAAAAAGAGGAGGAAGGAAGAGGAGGAGGAGAAGAAAAGGTAAGAGGAGAAGAGAGGAGAGGGGAGGGGAGCAGCAAGAATTCTCACATAGACTAGAGAGGCAGCTGATGGGCAGACAGTCAGGTTGGTAGGTTATTGCAATTTGTCCAAATACTTAGATTACTTGATGACATTGATAAGAAACAAGATGGCTTTAAGTTTAGGATCAAACAGCTGTTGGATCTTACCATGAAAACTGGAGATACAGGTGCAGGTACTTCTCCATGCCCCAGTTTACCTTGGGTGTCCTTACTCATGAAACACCAGCCAATAGCTTCATTAGGCTGTGTATACTTCAAGAATGATTTCTTTTGCATGTATTCCCTATATGCCGACCTTCCTCAAAAACATGTCTGTATTTTCTCACCATGCTGTATTTTTTTTTCCTGGGGGAATTCCCTCCCTTTATGCTCAGCTTGTGCTCTTCTGAGTTCCCAGAATGAGCTTCCCTTCTTCTTTGTTCGATTTAATAGCTGCCTGACTTCCCACGATTTAGCTTTCTAGTTCTACCTCTTGCACAAGGCCTTGCTTTTGCCCACCAGCTTGCAGAGCCCTCAGCCTTCCTCTTCATCTCCTGTAGCACCACAGTGTGTTCCTCTCAGTTCATCAGTTACTAGTAGTCTGCTCTACAACATCCTGATTTGCAGATCAGGATTTATGGGTCTCCTCAGCTAGATTACAAGTTTCTGAATGGCAGGGATAAATGAAATTCCCTATCTTTTATAAAAATGATTCCTATAACAGATCAAATAGTTCGTTGTATCCTCAACATATATTTGATGAATAAATGAATGGGTGAGGAAAGATCAGTTTTGAGCACCATCAGAGAGAAAATCTACCACTTCAAGATAAGATTTTGCTTTGCTTTCTGGTATTAATGCTTCAAATGGTGATGTCAAAGGTTGGGGTGTGCTATGGTTTAAAAGTGTTCCCTCCAAAGTTTATGTTGAAACCTAATACCCATTGTGGTGGTAATAAGAGGTGGGGCTTTTAGGGGAATTGATTAAGTTGTGACGGTTCCACTTTCAGGAATAGATTAATGCCTTAAAAAGGGCTGAAGGAATCCAGCTTCGGTTCTTTTTGCCCTTCTCCTCTTCACCATATGAGGACACAGCATTAGTCCCCTTTTCTTTGTTCTTTCATTCTTTGGCCATGTGAGGATGTGGCAAGATGTCCCTCACCAGGCACAAAACCCAAAATCGAATGCCTTGATCTTGGACTTCCCAGCCTTCAGAACTGTAAGAAAATAAGTTTCTATTATTTGTAAATTACCCAGTCTCAGATATTTGTTATAGCAGCACAAATGAACTAAAGCAGGGTGTATATGGTGGAGTTGGGGGAGTTGTTGTGATAGCACCCTCTTCCCTGGTGAGAGCACCAGAAGGAACAAGGAATGGAGTTACTGTAGTCTTGTAAGACATGATGCAGCAGCAGCAGAGGAGTAGAATATGGTTCTAACTGTCTTGACAAAAGTAGTCACAACAACACCTCTTCTGCAGAGAGAATGCAAGAGAAACCTCAAAAGGGAAATAGATAGAGGGGAGAAGAAACTAGAGAATTTAGGAACAAGTGTGTAGGAACTTGAGCCAAATACCCTCACTAGAGTCTGGATGTTTAATTCCTCCAATTCCAGTAGGTATCGGGGAAAGTAAAGTTATTTACAAGTGGCTGGTCTCTAGTAACCAAAGTGGTTTACTATCTCACAATTAATGGTTAATATTTATTGAGCACTTACTGTGTGCTTGGTTCAGCTCAAGGCTCATAAATATATTATATATATAGGTAACATTGTATAATTTTGCTCATTTTCGAGTTAAGGAAACTGAGGTACAGAGATATTAAGTTACTTGCTTAAGGTTAAATAGCTGGTAACTAGTAGAGGCAGCATGTGAACCCAAGTAAGAATAGAAAATCTATTACTCTGAATGTAGATTTAAAATGTGCTAGAAAGCTAACTGTGGAAAACACAGTGAAAAATAAATGGCAATTAGATGGTAATCTATTTCCCCTCTCAGTTTTTCAGTCCTGCTCTACCAGATTTCATGATTAATGTCAAACTATAAACTTTAGGGATAGGCAAAACTGGTGGCAGTTAGAATTCTGCAAATAGCCAGACTATTTTTTTTAATGTTTTGGGTTTGGCAAACCCTCCTAATACATTTTGCCAAGGCATTTTCGCCTTAATTTTTAAATCCAAGTGTATTTCAATGGAAATATAATATGTATGCTCTGATTCATTTACACTTAAGTCATCAAAACTTCATTTGGTTAAGAGTTACCTTATGGCCAAAGCCCTTTTCTCTTCTGAGGAAGACATGTTTCCCTGACATCCAACAAGCAACCAGTGGACCAGGCTCAAGATCTCTTCTAACAGTTAGTAAAGAAAGCTGAAGTGAATTCTAAAACTAGAAAGCAAATCAACTACTGGGTTACTTTGCAGTGGCCACATTACTGGGAAAACTGCAAATGGACTATGGCCTTGGTTGAACCTGTCACTTATGGTGTATTCTATTGATGGTTAAGTACGAAAAGAAACAGTGTTAAAAGGAAGTATAGCTTTTTTCCGCGGTATCTGTAGGGGGGTCCATACGGCGTTGTTCTGGATTCCCGTAGTAACTTAAAGGGAAACGTTCACAATGTCCGGAGCCCTTGATGTCCTGCAAATGAAGGAGGAGGATGTCCTTAAGTTCCTTGCAGCAGGAACCCACTTAGGTGGCACCAATCTTGACTTCCAGATGGAACAGTACATCTGTAAAAGGAAAAGTGATGGCATCTATATCATAAATCTGAAGAGGACCTGGGAGAAGCTTCTGCTGGCAGCTCCTGCTATTGTTGCCATTGAAAACCCTGCTGATGTCAGTGTTATATCCTCCAGGAATAACTGGCCAGAGGGCTGTGCTGAAGTTTGCTGCTGCCATGGGAGCTACTCCAATTGCTGGCCGCTTCACTCCTGGAACCTTCACTAACCAGATCCAGGCAGCCTTCCGGGAGCCACGGCTTCTTGTGGTTACTGACCCCAGGGCTGACCACCAGCCTCTCACGGAGGCATCTTATGTTAACCTACCTACCATCGCGCTGTGTAACACAGATTCTCCTCTGCGCCATGTGGACATTGCCATCCCATGCAACAACAAGGGAGCTCACTCAGTGGGTTTGATGTGGTGGATGCTGGCTCGGGAAGTTCTGCGCATGCGTGGAACCATTTCCCGTGAACACCCATGGGAGGTCATGCCTGATCTCTACTTCTACAGAGATCCTGAAGAGATTGAAAAAGAAGAGCAGGCTGCTGCTGAAAAGGCAGTGACCAAGGAGGAATTTCAGGGTGAATGGACTGCTCCAGCTCCTGAGGTCGCTGCTACTCAGCCTGAGGTTGCAGACTGGTCTGAAGGTGTACAGGTGCCCTCTGTGCCTATTCAGCAGTTCCCTACTGAAGACTGGAGTGCTCAGTCTGCCACGGAAGACCGGTCTGCAGCTCCCACTGCTCAGGCCACTGAATGAGTAGGAGCAACCACTGACTGGTCTTAAGCTGTTCTTGCATAGGCACTTAAGCAACATGGAAAAATGGTCGATGGAAAATAAACATCAGTTTCTAAAAAAAAAAAAAAAAAAAAAGGAAGTATAGTCTGGGCACGGTGGCTCATGCCTGTAATCCCAGCACTTTGGGAGGCCTAGGCAGGTGAATCACCTGAGGTCAGGAATTGGAGACCATCCTGGCCAACGTGGTGGAACCCCGTCTCTACTAAAAATACAAAAATTACCCAGGTGTGGTGGCGGGCGCCTGTAGTCCCAGCTACTTGGGAGGCTGAGGCAGGAGAATTGCTTGAACCTGGGAGGCAGAGGTTGCAGTGAGCGGGGATCATGCCACTGCACTCCAGCCTGGGCAATAAGAGAAAAACTCTGTCAACAAAAAAAAAAAAAAAAAAAAAGGAAGTATATAAAAAGAAGCATTTTCATACAAAAGATTTGTGTTCATATCTACCTGAAATGTAGTCAGTTGTAAGGTAATTTAACTGTCCAAAATCAAATTCTTCCCCAAAACAATCAAATTAATTCTTAAGTAAATGTTTTGAAAAATTGCCTTAAAATGTACAGATAAAAAATGTATTATTTACACACTTAGAGACCCAAAAACAATGTCAGATTCTAAAATTCAAAGTACTTTGGTTTATCCAAACAGTTGTCTAAGAATAACAATGGACATATTTGTCCTATTTTGTCTCAAATGAATACACATGTATCTATTTTAATCCTATTAGGATATTAATCTTAAAAAAATCAATTGAGGTGAGCTCACTACTGTTTACAAGACATCATTATAATTGAAGTAAAGAAAAAGCATTGAATGACAAGACATTTTCATTTTCATTTGAAAATTCAGACATGGGAAGCATTTATTTTTTAGAATGTAATTGCACAAAAGGAACACATGTCATTTATTACATGTATCTGTCAGTAAAGGTAAAAAAATATATGTCTGAGATTAATGACATGCAGTTTCCTAATCTAAGTTTCTGGAGCTAGAGATGGCCGCAGAAGAAGATTTCAGCCCCTCGCTCTGCTGTCTCACGGCTCCTCGGGGGTTTCAGTGGAAAGTAAATGTCCACATCTCCTCTCAATTCTGCAAACTTTCCTGGAGTGGCTTCATCATCCAACATGACCACCCCTGAGGCTGGCCTGAATTGGGGCAGAATCTAGCATTCCCTTTCCAAGGAGCCCAATGCCTACCAATCCTCAGCAGCTCTTCTCATTTTTCCTGTCCTTCAGTACAGCATTACTGTAAGTCCAGGTGGTGAGGACAGCTAACTTTAACTATCATGGATTTTTTAAAAAATTATTTTTGGCCGGGCGCGATGGCTCACGCCTGTAATCCCAGCACTTTGGGAGGCCGAGACGGGCGGATCACGAGGTCAGGAGATCGAGACTATCCTGCCTAACACAGTGAAAACTCGTCTCTACTAAAAATACAAAAAAAAATTAGCCGGGCGTGATGGTGGGCGCCTGTAGTCCCAGCTACTCAGGAGGCTGAGGCAGGAGAATGGTGTGAACCCGGGAGGCGGAGCTTGCAGTGAGCCGAGATGGCTCCACTGCACTCCAGCCTGGGCGACAGAGACTCCGTCTCAAAAAATATATATATATATATTTGTCTTTGGCTCAGTTAGAAATTTCAGAAACAAGAATTAAGTTCTGTTATCTGTGCTCTGCTGTCATCCCTTCACTGAGGCTGTGAAAGTGTAGCTGCTGCAATGAGGAGAAGCTGAGGTGTAGCTGGAATGCTAAAGGAGAAGCGTGACTTCTAAACTTTATCCCATCACTTTGATTATTGTTGCTATTATTTTGTCTCCCATCAAATGTAAGGTCTATGAAAACAGGGGCTTTACTTGCTTCCATTGTGTCTGAAACTGCCTGACATAAAAAGGACTCAATATATTTGAAAAAAAGATTAATAAGTAAGTAAATAAATAAATCCAGAGTTGGTCAAGACCTAATCATGCACACTGATTTTTCAGCTTTCTATTTTCTTTAGGTCAAAAATAAGCTACTAATTAAATAATTCATGCCTTAGCTTATCCAGGCTGCTATAACAAAATACCATAAACTAGGTGATTTAAATAAATAAATCTGTTTCTCACAGTTCTAGAGGCTAGGAAGGTAAAGATTGAGGTACCAGCAGATTCAGTGTCTGGTGAGTACCTGCTTCCTGGTTCATAGATGGCATCTTCTCGCTGTGTCCTTACATGGTGGAAGGGGTAAGGAGTCTCTCTCAGGCCTCTTTTATAAGGGCACTGACCCCATTCACAAAGACTCTACTCCCATGATGTAATTATCCAAAGGCCCTACCTTCTAATACCATCACTTTAGGATTTAGGATTTCAACATACGAATTTTGCGGGAACACAAACATTCAAACTATCGCAAGTTGTATATTACTTTTTACGTCTTTGGGGGTTGCCTCCTTTACTTCACCCTCTACATGAATGGACTTTATTTTTTAGATCAGTTTTAGGTTTAGATTAGTAAAAAGTACAAAGAGTTACCATATACCTCCTCATTCCACACGCAGTGGCACAATCTTGGCTTACTGCAGCCTCCATTTCACAGGCTCAGGTGATTCTCCCACTTCAGCCTCCCAAGCAGCCAGGACTACAGGTGTATGTCATCATGTCTGCTAATATTTTGTATTTTTGTAGAGGTGGCATTTCATCATGTTGCCCAGGCTGATCTCTACCTCGTGAGCTCGAGCCATCCACCCTCCTCAGCCTCCCAAATTGCTGGGATTACAGGGGTGAGCCAGTGTGCCTGACTAGTTTCCCCTATTATTAACACCTTGCATTACTGTGGTACATTTATTACAGTCGATGGGTCAATATAAATTATATTATCTGAAGTACATCATTTATATTGGAGTTCCCTTATTGTGATGCATGTTCTATGAGTTTTGACAAATGTAAAATGACATGTATCTACTATTACAAAATCAAACAGAGTAGTTTCACCGCCTGAAAAATCCTTTATGCTCCACCTCATTATCCCTCCCTCACCCCAACCCCTGACAACCACTCATCTTTTTAGTGTCTTCACAGATTTGCTTTTTCCAGAGTGTCATGTAGTTGAGATGATACAGTATGTTTGCTTCCAAGTTTTAGCAATTATGAATAAAGCTGCTATAAACATTCATGTGCAGGCTTTTATGTGAACATGTTTTCAACTCAAATACCTAGCAGTGCAGTGACTGGGTCATATGGCAAGAGTATATTTCATTTTGTGAGTAACTGCCAAAATGCCTTCCCAACTGCCTCCTTTACTGTATAATAGTTACTTATTATTTAAGTGCCTTTTAAATCATTTTTAGGATAGTAATTAGAAAATGTTAATTTTCATGTCTTACTCTTTTTTTCTTTGTGAATTGCGTAATTATGTGTGTGTGTCATAGTGTGTTTCACAACGGGGGTGATGCGCTCACAGCCCCCAGGCCCCCTCATCTTCCCTCTCCTCTTTCCTCTTTCCCTGCACCTCAGCTGGAAAATTAACAAGCATTTTAAATTTATTGCTAACAATTAGGGAGAAGCACTAGAAAAGTATAAATGGAACTGTTTCATAGTTGATTACTTGTCTATTTAATAGCTGTTTGGTTTAATTTATGGTTGTGGAACATATTATAATTATTAAACTATTAACATTTCATTGAGCCTGACAAAGCGATTGTGCTTATTTAACATTTATTCAATAGCTACTTATTGATTTCCTACAACGTGTCACACATTATATATTTGTTTGTGCTTTAATGAGATTAAATGTTAGATTTTTGTAGGATACTTTGTTATGCCCCCTGCAAAGCAAAACTACTGATTATCATAAATAGGGTTACAGGCTATTTTACTAGCTCAAAATGTAGTTTTTTATATGTGCCTATAAGCATAGATAACATTCTAGTCTTTAATTAGCATAGGAACATTTCTGTTGTGGGTTACATTCACTTTTCATACGGAATACCATGCAGTCTTTTTCAGTGGCATTAAATCATGTGCTGTGGAAAACCGAGGATTTTCTTTGGGAAACTTCTTCCACTCTTGCTCTGTTGTTTTTCTTCCTCTGGTCACTCCTCTGTGACTCGTGTTGCCCTCTCTTCCTCTGCCTGCTTTTTAAATATTGTGTCGTCCATATTTCCTGTCTTAGTACTTCTATTCTCTCTCAAGATGATCTTACCCATTCCTCCAAATGTTGCCACACATTAAAGAATCACTAAGTTTTGTTTTTAACCTGTAGTTTCTCCCTCTGTCTCATCCTCTGTACTGCAGTTACAACTGCTTCTGAAAACGTATCTCTGGAATTCCTGCAAATAGCACATATTTAATTGGTCTAAAGCTTAACTCATTACCTTCCTCTAAAGGTCTCCCCTCCCCACCTCCCCTTCCCTCTCCTCCCATCTCCTCTCCTTCCGTTCCCTTCCCTTCCCTTATTTCTTTTTCCATGCACATGTTAAAAAAAATGCAGTCAGTACAAAGTAATTCCTCAGAGGCAACCGCTCTTGCCAGTTACTTATGTATTATTCCATAGACATTTGATGCAAATAAAAAACGTGTATGTATGTGTGCTGTCCATTTTGGGCACAAATGATAACATACTGTGTAGACTGTTCTGCATCTTGCTTTTTCTCATGTAATATATTCTGGAAGTTAGTTCATAATCAATAAACACAGACTTGACTTATTGCTTTTAATGACTATAAAATATTCACTAATATGGATGTATATACTTTAACTTATTGATGGGCATTTCAATTGTTTCCCATTTCTGCTACTAAAAAATTTCTGAAATAAATGTTGAAATGTACAATGCGCATTTATTTACAGGTTCGATTTATAGAAGTAACATTATTAAGTCAAAGATATGTACGTTTAAAATTTTAATGGGAAAAAGCATAAAAAAGCCTGTGTGGAATCCTCCAGGGTGATGAGGAGGTAACATGCCACCCCACTCCAACTAAAAGAAAAAAAGAAAAAAATTAATAAGTATTACTTAATTTATCTCCAATCTACTTCCATACTCTGGACAAAATATTATTTTTATAGTTTTCATTTTATGGTATATTCAATTAGAGAAAAATAATATCCCATTATATCTTTAGCTTATATTTCTCATCTTCTGGGTAGTTTTAAACATTTATTTAAAATAACTTTAAATGTTTACTCTTTTTCCTATTTGGTTGTTAGTTGTTGCTTTCACATTTTCATAACCTTTTTGATCATTAAATATATTAACTCTTAGAAACTTTTATTTAAGAATATCTTTTTCACAGTATTTCATTTATATTTTGCAATTATTTTTGGCTTCTGTTCATATAGTGTTTGTTAAATTTTTATGCAATAAAATGTATTTTTCTGTATTTTAATAGCTTTGGTATCAGTGTTGTACTGGATTTATGAAAGAATGTAACAGTTTTCCTATTTTTCAATATTCTGACATAGTGTAAATAATATGAGGATTATCTATTTTTAAAACTTTGGTAGCAATTATATATCTTGCTCTTAGGGTCTGTTATTTTTAGAGGAAATATGTATTTAAATACTTTGTCTATTTTTGTTGGTATTTTTACATTTTCTAGCTCTTTTATGTAGTTTTGGCAAAAAAACTTTCACTTTAATTCAGACTTCCAAATATAATTGCATATTTTTTGAACCAAACAATATCTTATATTTCTTTTCATTCTCAAGCATTTGTGATTCCTCACTGATTATTATTTGTATTCTGTGAATTTGTGATGTCTGTATTTGTTTAGATTAGCTATATTTTTAATTTTTTGACATTTTCAAAAGATCTGCTCTTGGAATTACTATATATTTAATGCTATTAAAATTCATTAATTCTTTTTTCTTTTTTTTGAGATAGGTCTCATCCTGTCACCCAGGCTGGAGTGAGGTGGGGGATCATGTATCAGTGCAGCCTTGACCTCCTGGGCTCAAGCATTCTTCCCACCTCAGCCTCTTGAGTAGCTGAAATTACAGGAACATGCCACCACAGCAGGCCAATTTTTCTTTTCTTTTTTTTTTGTAGAGATGGGATTTTACCACGTTGTCCAGGCTGGTCTTGAACTCTTCTATGCTTTTGGTTGAATTTGTTACTTTTATCAATCTTTATTTGAAATTTTATTTGTCTTTTATACTTTTTATTAATGTAAATGAGTAAAGCTATTTATTTCCTCTGATTTTGCTGCATCTGTTAGATTTTAACACATAGGGTTTCCATTGTCAAATTCCATATATTTCTCACTTTATTCCCACATTGACATGGTATTTAAGAAAGTATTTTATTTAAAATTTCCAGGTGACAGATTATGTATTGTCTATTTTAACTTGTTTTGGCATTGATTCCTACTTATATTTTCTTATGGTCAGAAGAATATTTACACCATTTCTACTCTTTAAAAAAATGACCGTGTTCTAGGCTGGGTATGGTGGCTCAAGCCTGTACTCTCAGCACTTTGGGAGGCCAAGGAGGGTCAATCACCTGAGGTCAGGAGTTCGAGACCAGCCTGATCAACATGGTGAAATTCTGTCTCTATAAAAAACACAAAAAAATTAGCCAGGTGTGGTGGCACATGCCTGTAATCCCAACTACTCAGGAGGCTGAAGAAGGACAATCACTTCAACCCGGGAGGCAGAGGTTGCAGTGAGCTGAGATTGTGTCATTGAACTCCAGCCTGGGTGACAGAACAAGATTCCATCTCCAAAATAAATAAATAAATAAATAAATAAATAAATAAATAAATAACCATGTTCTTTATGACCAATTTTTAACAGTCTCTTTTTGTAACTGTTCAGTCAACTCTCAATTTTGCCCCCAACCCCTTTTCCTTTCCTACACCATGGGATGTGTGGGAGAATTGTCACGTGTCCTGAAATAATGACAGTAGGGTATCTGATAGGTGTGTCACCATTTGTTCTTTCTGACCTTCAACAAGGTAAAGATTTGTCCTCTAAGTATTCACCATTAGCCTTGGTCTATTAGCTTTAGTGCATTTTGCTGGAATTTATAGTCTTCTCATGGCCTCTACTTGCTTCACTCACATATACTTTCATCTTTCTCGTAACCACTAAAGGATCTAATTGGAAGTGACTTGTTTAAATACCACATGTTTTCACTTATAAGTGGGAGCTAAATGATGTGAACACATGGACACTTAAAGGAGAACAACAGACACTGGGGCCAATTGGAGGGCGGAGGATGGGAGGAGGGAGATGATCAGGAAAAAAATAACTAATGGGTACTAGGCTTAATACCTAGGTGATGAAATAATCTGTACAACAAACCCCCATGAAACAAGTTTACCTAAATAACAAACCTGCACATTTACCCCCAAACTTAAAATAAAAGCAAAAAAAAGAAAGTGGTTGGTTTATTGAAATTAGTTTACTCAAAATATATACTGAGAGAGATGATGAGGAGATATATACAACAAATAGAAATATAAATGCATAGGATGGATGGATAAGTAAATGAAAATAAGTATGGATCCATGTTAGCAATTAATGTCAATGCACTGATATTCAACATGGCCCTGGAGTCCCAGAGTTGCTACATCTGTGGGAGGAGTCTAGAGTATGGGCCTACAGACTTCAGCTTAGACCAGCAAGTTGCAGGAAAAACACTGGATAATTCTAAAACACTTTCAGCAAGGTGTGGAAACAGTTTTAAGGACCAGTCGAGGAGTAAACTTTCCTTGAGGAAGGGAGGATGAATAACATGTGGGTCTAAGACATAAGGATTGTTGCAGGACTATGGACATTGGCAGCAGGTTGGGATTGAGGCCACTGTGCAAGATAGGAAGGTACAAGCTGAGGCCAGCAGGGACGGATGAGTACCAGAGAATGAACACAGCTCTCTCAATGCCAGAACAATTCACAAGCCACTCTGCCTACGTCTGCTTCCTCACTAACCATCCTCTTAACCAGGATCCTACCTCACTCCCTTGTCCTGGAAATAGGGGAAAGAGAAGAGGGAGCTGGAAAGAAATCCATAAGGATTTATACGTTACATGCAGTTATCCAAAGGACATTGGATATATATCCATTATTATATACTTGCAGTTATGCAAAGGACACTGAGCCCTAATGGGATCTGACTGAATTCCATTAAAGTAGCAAGGTTACATTTTCTTTTACAACTGGAATTGACGTCTTATCGACAAAGTGACTTTTCAGGTATTGAGAAATATAGAGAACTGCTTTTCACACATCTGACTCTCTGACTGTTTAAAGTACATGCCGTGTCACCCCTCTGGATGTGTGACCCACTTTGGAAAAATGCATGTTCTGTTGATTATTTCAAAAATCTGCAGCACTGGAATTACAGTAGTCCCTCCCTCCTTATCCATAAGGAATATGTTCCAAGACCCCCAGTGGATGCCTGACAACATGGACAGTACTGAATTCTCTATATATATTATGTTTTTTATACACATTTACTTTGCTAAAGTTTAATTTATAAATTAGGCACATAAGAGATTAAAAACAATAACCAATAATAAAATAGAATAATTATAACAATATACTGTCATAAACATTATGTGAATTGGTCTCCCTCTCTCTCTCACTCTCTTTCTATCACTTAAAATATCCTATTGGCTGGGCGCGGTGGCTCACGCCTGTAATCCCAGCACTTTGGGAGGCCAAGACAGGTAGATCACAAGGTCAGGAGTTCAAGACCAGCCTGGCCAACATGGTGAAAACCAGTCTCTACTAAAAAAAAATAAAAAAATTAGCCAGGCGTGGTGGCATGCATCTGTAATCCCAGCTACTCAGGAGGCTGAGGCAGGAGAACTGCTTGAATCCGGGAGGTGGAGGTTGCGGTGAGCTGAGATTGTGCCACTGTACTCCAGCCTGGGTGACAGAGCAAGAAAAAAAAATCCTGTTGTACTGTACTCACCCACTTCCATCTCAAAAACAAAATCCTATTGTACTGTACTCACTCATTTTCAGACTGAGGTTGACGGTGAGTACCTGAAACTGTGGGAAGTGAAGCCATGGATAAAGGGATGACAACCGTATCTCCTCCACTTTTTTCTAGTCTCAATTTTATGGGTCACCAATCTCTCAGTCTCTCTTGTTAGAAAGCTTGGAATTACGCTAGAATATGCCCTCATTCTTCATATCCAATCTTTCATGAAGTTTTATCTCACGAATATTTTCCAAATTTAATCTTCATCCAAGGTCTTTGTGACCCTCATCCTGTCTCAAAACTATGCAGCTGCTACTCACTATTCTGCCTTCCAAAACTTTTCCTCTTCTCCCATTTGGTACTAGGTATCTTTCCAAAAAAATAAATTTAATTTTCTTTCTCCTCTGTTGGCAACCCAAGATTGCTTTTTCCTGACCACAGTGTAAAGTTCCAACAACTCACCAAGATGTTGAAGGCCTGTCACCACCTGCCTGATGGCTGGTCTCCTCCATCAACACCCAAGGATCCCACCCAGAAAACTTCTCATCATTCCTCATCTGCAAAACATATTAATATTTTCTGACAACAGGGCTGTATGGCTACTGAGTTCTACAAGGCTGATCATCCACACTGTCTGTTCCATTTATTTAATAGCCACTGTGATCTGAAGTTTTGTAGATTTACTAAAACAAATTTTTGTTTTTATCAGAGTAATATAGACATTTCATGAAAAAGACGAGCATTATTAAAAGGCTTCTATTAAAACAAACCAAGAAAAACAGAAACAGCATCCTTTCAGTCCTGCTCCACAGAGGGAACCACTTTTTTAACTCTCCTCTCTGTTTATTGTTATTTATCTTCATTCTTAGAATAATGCTAGATAGTGACTGTGATGAAACCACTGCCTTTACCTGCATCATTGAAAAACAATAATCACAATATTTTGTATTCAATGATGATCCAATACTTTATTATTATAATATGAATGTTTAAATGAATGCTGGAAAATACATGATCACATTTTACTTTTTGTGAAATTACTTCTGTTTTCTTTTGCTTTGTTTTTGATGTACTTAAAATTAATTTTTGGAAGTATTCCAAGATATTTATCAATGTCCAGCAACACTTTTTTCAAATAATTGCATCCATTTGATAATCTATTACTTCCTTTTTTCTCCTCATCTCCTCCTTCTCCTTCTCTTTCTCCTTCTCCTTCTCCTTTTCCTTCTCCTTCTCCTTCTCCTTTTCCTTCTCCTTCTCATTCTTTTTGATTCTCTCCTCACTCATATATCTATATGTCTGCACCACTTTGAGTTACTGATTCCACATTAAGTGGCTCATAGCTCAGTCCTTGAAATTCCCTTAACTGTTCTCTAGCAAATCCCTGTATCTTCTGTTCCATTCCATGGCTTCCTCCTTCTTGTATTACCACACATTTTGTTGAAACGCTTACCCAAAGGTTTCCTACCAGTATGAAAAAGAAATAACACTTTTTTGAGTTCCTGTGTATTTTAAAAAACATCTTCATTCTACTGTTATGTTTGATCAATAGTTGTCTGAGTATAGAATTTTGGGTTGGAAAACATCTTCCTCAGATTTTTGATGGCATCATTTGTATTTTTTTTTTAGCATTTGTCGCAGCTGTTGACAAGTTTTTTCTGGAGGGATTAGGACCTGATATTTATCCTCAATGTTTTGGAATTTCCTTATGACATACTTCAATATTGATCTTTTTTGTTGGACTTTTTTTGGTCCTTTTAATATGAAGACTCACGTTATTCAGTCCTAGGATATTTCCCAAGAATATTTCTTTAGTATTTTTTATCCATCTATTTTTATGTTGTTGTTGATCTCTCATTCTTGAACTCCCATTTGTTGTTGTTGGCCTTCTGTATTAATCTGGTAATTAACTGGTAAAGAACTCAAATTTTGGGATCTTCCTTGTCCTCAACACTCCTGTTTCACTTTTGGTCAACTTTTCTGAGAATATCATCCACAGTCACTCAGTCTGTACTCTACACATCTGCAAGTCTTAAACTAGTCACACAGAAGACTATGTGAAATAAGATGCGCAACCAGGATTTTGCAAGGTACAGTGTGCTCAACTGTACATGTACCTCTGTTTATATCTCTTCTTCAATGTGATCTTTTGTTTCACATATCAGTGATCTCAGTTTAACCCATTTTTTCTCTTATAAATTCATCTAATCAGCCATGTCTTATGAATTATGGAATTACCCAGCATACATTGACTAGTGACTAGATTCACATTCACACTCAACATGGAGGTTTAGATGTTAGTAAAATAGAAACTAGCGTTCAAAAACAAATCTCCAAAAAGCTATTGGTGAAAAATTTACACCTGAAAAAGATTACTTTATGAAAGGCATAGAGCTTTTGTTCTTGTAGTTTTTTAGGTACCAGGTATTCTACTCTCACACTGAAAATAGTAAAAATATTCACAAAGTTAATGATGATAATGATGATGGTGGTGATGATCGCTAAGATTTTTAAGAGTTATTATGTGGTAGACACAATGCTAACATTTTCTGCCTTACTTTGTTATCTTTCACAGAACCCATACAGTAGATAATTTTACAAGTAAAGAAAATGAAGCTTAGAAGTTTAATAACTTGTGTTGAGCCCCAGATTCAAACTCAGTTTAATGTGATTACAAAAGAATTGGTTTCATCTGTATTTCCCACCATTCTGATGAGTTAATCATTCTCATGACTAGGACCACTCAGAGAGAAAAAGCAAATGCTTGTGGTGTTGACCCCTCTGGATAGGCTTTTGTAGAAATTTTAAAATTGGAGTTTTAAAAAATCTGCTCAGGGTAGGTTTGTAGATTTACTGAAAGTTTATCTAACATGTATTTGATAAATTAAGAAAAAAGAGAAACTTTTATTCTTGTGTTTTTTAGTGATGCCATTTGACCTCAAATTGACCTCAAATACATTTGATCTAGAATATCAAAATGACGAATCTAGCCAATTCAGAAAAATTCCATGCCACTTACACTGTCTTGACTTTTATTTTAAAGTTCAATGTAGACAAAATAATCTATTTCCTATTTCCATCAGAATACCCTTTTAATCTATTAAAAATGAAAATGTGCATAGAGAAATGCACACTAAACAAATATAAATTTAAAAATTGTTCCCTCCGCATAAAGACTTTGATCATAAGAATTAATTTAAAGTCTAGTCAAAGATGCCATCTTTATAGAAACATTTACAATATTTGCATAAAGTAAAACAACTAACCTGAATATGGTGACTTAATCATTTTTGTAGTTCATCAACTTACCTTATAAGATTGCTTGCCTCTGGAAAGAGAGTTGGAAGTTCTTTTTCAAAGGGCTATGTTTTTTGACCTATGAATAAGGAGAACAAATGGCATCCCCTTCCTCCAGAAAGAAAAGATTCATAGTCCTTTGGGACCACCCCTTTGAGAGGAGAGGAAATTCCTCGTTTGCCATTTGTGAGTTCTTACCGTAAGCCCCAAGTCCTCAGGAGGTTACTACTTTACATCAAAAGAGCAAAAAAACATTGCCCTTTTGAATCCAAGAGTTGCTATTTTTTTGAGCATACAAATACTTTCCTGAGTATTCCTCTGACGTCCTCCCACTTCCTCCTGTAGCCTCCATTTCTCTGTTTACTTCTATGTCCTTCTCAATATGCATCAAGACTTTCAAGGTCATATTTAAAGGGAGCGGGGAGGGAAGTCCAGCCTCCTTGCAACAGTTCGCTGAAAAACAGGCTTCTCATCGACTTAAAGAACATGGGAAAATGGGAATCTGAGAAAAGAGATAATCATTTTGTTGCTATAATGCTCTGAGTGAGTGTCACTGTAAGGTCATGGAAACAAGGATATAGGTCGGACTAAGGCTGCAGGTACAAGAGACCCATAGGACAGAGAAGATTGGTGGTCCGAGGCTAACAGATTACACCATTAGAACAGTAATAAAAGGTTAGGGGTATGCGGTAAGACCGGTTCATTTCAGAACCTCAAGGATGAACAGGGGGCCCACTGTTGACTCCAGTATCTCCTCCGTTCTCAAGTGGGCAACTGTGACAAGATGGGACCAAGACTGGTTCGTTCTGGAACCCAAATGACATTGGGGGATACCCCATTCAGGATAATAAGAAAGTTGAAAGAATGCCTTCTCCTTTTTATCTCCTCTGTTCTCTCTTTGCAGATGGGTAATCACATCTCCATACCATAGGACATGGCCCTCAGGTGCATCCCCCAAAACTGGGAAAAGTTTGATTCCCCCAAACCTTAAAACAAAAAACTAGTTTATCTTTGTAATACTGTTTGGCTTAAAAATGAACTGGGAGGAAATCACAAAAGTCAGTCTTGGAACCCAGTGCCCCTGTGCAGAAGGTCTTCAGATTAACCTCCTCTATCTTTTATAACCAAGAGCAGAATAAGGAAGACTGGGCTAAGAAAAATGAGAAACACAGGGAAAGGAGACAGGCTCAACTACTGGCTGCCCTGCAACCCCACCAGCCCCCTCCAAGTTGCCCTAAAGACACTCCTCCAGGTAACTGCCATTGGTGTGGAAAGCCAGGCCACTGGAAGGAAAACTGCCCAATGGGATAAATGGGAAAAAACTCCACATGGCTTGTCTTCTCTGCCAGAAGCTCAGCCACTGGGAAGGAGACTACCCTGAGGGCCAAAGGGACCCTGAGACAGAATCCCAACCCCTGATGGCCTTGAGCTAAAGGACTCTCTGCTCTAGCTGGCTTCCGAATCAGACGCTGTCATCAAAAGGATGAAGCCAAGGGTAACTCTGGAGGCAGCAAGTGAACTTGTAAATTTCCCTTTTGGGTTGAAAAGCTGCCTACTCTGTGCTAATCTTCTCTTTGCAATTCTCCTCCAAATCCTGTTGGGTAATCTGGGCAGATGGCATTCTCTCCCTCCAAAAGAAAAGATTCACCCCACTTTATATTACTTAAGGGACCAATCACCATTCTCCCACCAGTCTCTGGTAAGGTCTAAATATCCTACACCTCCTTGGGACAAAAATATACTTCCAAAGATAAGATGGGTGCTCACTTAATATTTACCCAACCTCTGAATTCATCTTTCTTTCTAATATCTCTGTTTCTCCTAAAAATCTACCTAAAATTGTTAACCAATAACTTCAACCTGGACACTCCTACCTCAGGGGTTTAGAAATAGCCCATATTTATTAAAAGAAGCCCTAGCAAAAATCTAACTGGGCAATCTCTTGAGAGCGGATAATTTCTACAGTATGCAGATAACCTCCTTGTCTGCTCTTTCACAGGACTCACACAGCAACATGCAATACAAACCATAACTTCCTAACATAAGGAAAATGACTTATATCTAATTCAAAGGTTCTACGAAACAAAAGATGGTTTTCCTTTGTGTTACAGCTTGGCCCCCAAGGCTATGGCGCAGTTAGTAGGGTTGCTAGGGTCACTCAGGGAAAGGTAATCCAGAAACCCGGCATGCCAGCAAAAGCATGAGAATTTCTTACCATTCAGAATTCTGGCCCCTCTTTCTGTGCACAAACCGGTTGTGGGAATGGTAAAAATCACCATCTCCTCTGCAAAGTTTTGATTAATGAGAAAAACGATTCATGAGGCTAGTCAACCTATGGCAAATCTGGTGTACTTTGTGCTATGAATTTGTCTGTCTGTGTCATTCTGTCATAAAGAGGAGTACCTTAGGATAGAATGTGGGCCTAGGACCCCCGTAAGCCCACTGTTCTAGCGGGCCCAGCAAACTCTTCAGTAACAAACTTTGCTGCAGCTATCTGAAAAACAAACAAACAAACAAAACAAAACAAAAAAACTTGAATGAAGCTTCCGTCTCATCTTGTTTTATGTCCTTGTGACCAGTGGCAGTATTTTCTCTTGCTCTCTACCATCCAGAGAACTGGAATTTTGGAATTCTTGTAATAGTTAGCTCTAAAAACTTATCTTGAGCAAGTTAAAAGCCATTGCATGCTCAAAATTGACTGCTCTAGGCTCCTTCTGGGAAGAGCAACAGAAACTGCCCAATGCTATAGCTTAGTCGCTAAGACTTTGAGTTTTCCCAATGGAAGTATAGGGTCAGGGTTCAATTCCTGGCTTAAGGAATGAGTACCTTCTGGCTGATATCTGTGTGAACTTTTCCATTTGTTAATTCTTTGCCCCTCCATGAATAACTTCTGATTTCCATTTTTGAATTTTCTTTTCTCTGAGCTACTTTTGGAGATTCTGTAAAATCTCCTTTGGAGATCTTGTAACAACTGCTAACAACCTCTTTGAAAATACCTCACACACTCATGGTTAAGTCATAACCTTAGTTAAGTCTTACTGATTTCACCTGTGAGGTTACTTTTGGTAAAGTTTAACAGCCAGAAATATTGGCTGTTTGGCCTAGCTAAAGTAGGGTAATAAGAGATTTAATGGGATTTTTTTAAAAGAGTGCTATGGTTAAAAGTCAGCTTAATTAAGCATATATCCGAGCTATGCATATATTTAAATGGCCTTTATGGGGTTTTCTCTTCTTGGATCATGTTTTTTCGGAAAAAAAAAGTTTTATTCTTCTCAGTTGACTGAATTGTTTTTCTCCATTTTGTTTTCTTGTCACTCTTGATGCACACATGAGAGGACCTAAGATAATTTCTAACAGCCTGGGACTCCTTGGAAAAAACATAGGAGGCTCCCTATGTTTTGGAAAAAACTGTTTTGGGAAAAACAGTTTTCCTCATGAAGCCCTAGGAATTGAATGTGGACAAATCCCTCTCAAATTCTAAGTCTCTATTCCATTTTGCATGGTGTTATCTGAGTTTTTTTTTTTTTAACTTTTGAGGGTATCAAAAATTATTTCAGATTATGAGAGAGCTTTGGTGTGTAATAACGTTGTAGAAAACACACTTTTAGGGATGGCTAATGGCAGTTACGGGTGGGGGGAATACTCAGCTCTTTTCGTGTTTAGATCAGAGAAGCATGCTCTTGGCCAGCTAGAAGGTATAGAACTGTCCCCACTCCTCACTGAGAGATAAGACTCCCATGGGAGATGTACTTGTTCTCTCTTTTTTTGGAATCTAGGATCTGGTATGAAAATGGGAACATTAATTTTGGGGGATCTGTTTTGCCTTCCAGCTGTGCCTGCTTATTAGGCTCTTGAAACTGCATGCTTTCCTAGCCCTGTTCCTCAAAGGACTCCACCCTGAAGCTAGTAATCCAATTAAGAAAAAATGGCAAATGAAAAGTCTTACAACTACTGTCTGTGTATTTATATGTGTTGTGTGTATGATGTTAATATATGAAAAAGTTCTGATTAATTGGCTTAAAATCATAAGCACTTAAATAAAATGTTTCATCATAAAAATAAAAACTGTAATGCCTTTTAGTTCATATGACTTAAGTAAGCTTTGGGAAATAAAGATAGTTTTAAAGATTATTGCTAAAATAAAAATATCTTCAAAAGTTTAGACACGATCTAAATTATGCAGGTCAGATATTAGGTTTGCTAAATGCTTTAAGGTCATAAACTGCCTCTTTAACTTTTGAAAATTGTTCAACTTACCTGCTTTGGAGCAATTAAATTCTAGGTAAGGCCTGGGCACATGTGGAGTTAGCCATGCCCCCAGCTATGCTGGAAAGAACCAAACTTTATGTGCACTTCTGTCTGGTGTCCTGGGCTCCACACCGAGTACATAATTCACTTACAAAATCACTTACTTACCAGGTTTTTCAACAAAAATAAAAGTTTTTCACCAAAAATAAAAGTTACTAAGAGTTAACATTGTAACATGCAGTTGGAACTATCAAAGAAACAGTTTTACATGCAAGGTGTGTAAGAAAAGCAAAATGTGTTTTTGGTAAAAAAAAAAAAAAAAAATTATAAAAAGGCATAGAAATGTGGATTTTTGCCCAAGTTTAGAGGGTTAAATGATTATTTTAAGTTGGAATAAAGCTGAAGATTTGAGCAAATTATGGGAGGTTTGTGAAAGTTTACTCCTGTAAAAGACATTCTCTGTGTGATTATATTAGCTAAAATTAAAGGAGGATTATTCTGTTTATATGTAAATTTAATATTGGAATAAAAGCATAACACAGTTTTATTAGAACATTGTTTTGTTTTGCTCTTTAACAGAAAATTGTAAAGGGTTATGAATGGTTTATGAGAATCTTACCTTATGGTCAGACTGATTAAAATGGAATAAATTGGTCTATATAGTTTTGTTAAGAATTGGGTTTGACATCAATAGTACACTAATATAAAGGTAATATCTGGCTTTCTTTGGGCTGTATTTGTACAAACGTGTTAATATGTGTCCCACAGTTATGCAAAACTCCCATGATTCTGATACAACTTAGTATACGTTATGAGTATAATTATAATTGTTATGTTAAATTATTGAAAGCCACAGAGGTAAGAAATTCCCTTGTCCATTGCATCTTTAAGTGTGGATGCCCTAAGATTTTTGCCACCCACAGACAATTGTTGTCTTGTTTTGATTCTCTTTAAAAGGTAGCTTTGTGCTGGAGGCATCAGGCTACCTGACTTCAAACTATACTACAAGGCTACATTAACCAAAAGAGTTATATAGGCCAATGGAAAGGAACAGAGACCTCAGAAATAATACCATACATCTGCAACCATCTGATCTTTGACAAACCTGACAAAAACAAGCAATGGGGAAAGGATTCCATATTTAATAAATGCTGCTGGGAAAACTGGTAAGCCATATGCAGAAAACAGAAACTGGACCCCTTTCTTACACCTTATACAAAAATTAACTCAAGATGGATTAAAGACTTAAATGTAAAACCCAAAACTATAAAAGCCCTAGAAGAAAACCTAGGCAATACCATTCAGCAATATGGGCACGGGCAAAGACTTCAGGACTAAAACACCAAAAGGAATTGTACAAAAGCCAAAATTGACAAATTGGATCTAATTAAACTAAATAGCTTCTGCACAGGAAAAGAAACTATCATCAGAGTGAACAGGGAACCTACAGAGTGGGAGAAAATTTTTGCAATCTACCCATCTGACAAAGGTCTGTTATCTAGAATCTACAAGGATCTTAATCAAATTTACAAGAAAAAAAACAACCCCATCAGAAAGTGGGCAAAGGATATGAACAGACACTTCTCAAAAGAAGATATTTATGTGGCCAACAAACATATGACAAAAAGCTCATCATCATGGGTCATTAGATAAATGTAAATCAAAACCACAATGAGATACCATCTCATGCCAGTTAGAATGACAATTATTAAAATGTCAGGAAACAACAGATGCTGGCAAGGCTGTGGAGAAATAGAAATGCTTTTACACTGTTGGTGAAAGTGTAAATTAGTTCAACCACTGTGGAAAAGAGTGTGGGGATTCCTCAAGGATCTAGAACCAGAAATACCATTTGACCTAGCAATCCCGTTACTGGGTATATACTGAAAGGATTATAAATCATTCTACTGTAAAGACGCATGCATACCTATGTTTACTGCAGCAGTATTTACAATAGCAAAGACTTGGAATTAACCCAAATGCCCATCAGTGATAGACTGGATAAAGAAAATGTGGCACATATACACCATGAAATACTATGCACCCATAAAAAAGAATTAGTTCATGTCCTTTGAGGGACATGGATGAAGCTGGAAGCCATCATTCTCAGCAAAGTAATACAGGAACAGAAAACCAAACAACACATGTTTTCATTCGTAAGTGGGAGTTGAACAATGAGAATACATGGACACAGGGAGGGGAACATCACACACAGAAGCCTGTTGTGGGGTAAGGGGCAAAGGGAGGGAGAGCATTAGGACAAATACTTAATGCATGGAGGGCTTAAAACCTAGATGATGGGTTGATAGGTGCAGCAAACCACCATGGCACATGTATACCTATGTAACAAACCTGCACATTCTGCACATGTATCCCAGAATTTAAAGTAAAATAAATATATAAATTTTTTTAAAAGGTGGCTTTGTAATCAGCTATAGGACTCTAACAGGTGCTCTTAAATGCAAGTTTCTGATAGCTTTGGAAATTGTGACTTTAGAATAAACAAAAAACTTTCAAGACTCTCATGGAGAGCTAAAATATTCATGAATATCAAGCAGAACAAGGGTTAACTGCATGGACTAAACTAATAGAAGACTAAAGTAACCCGTTAATGCTTTTTGTTGAAAACGTTGTTAATCCTTTCATTTTCAGAGCCAAGAACACTTCTTTTGAGCTATTTACAGCTTTTAACAATTGAGTAAAGTATATACCTATACACCATTGTGTATAAACAAAATTTGGAGCATATTTGTTTCTCTTTACCTGATTTCTCCAAAATTTGGGAACTATTTGTGAGTATTCTTCACTTACGGCAATATAGTTGTTTGCATAAGTCCAATAAGATTCTGTTTTCTTTTGCAACAGGATACAATTGGAGAAACTTGTTATTTTTACCAAGGCTTTGACTGGAATGGCATGTCTTCCTTTAAGGAATCACAATTGACTTATACAGCCAATAAAAGCCCCTTGGGAAAACTGGCCTTATACCTTATCTACACAGTCTCTGTACAGGGTTTGTGACCTGTGGTAAGTAAAGAATGTCACTTTCTGACAGGCCCAGGAGCCTCAAGTTATCTTGGGACCTCAAGAGGAGAGGAATTTACCCAATTCATACAAGTGTTTGATGGTGCCAACCCATAGCTGGGCTTAAGGTTTTTAAAAAATCTTATCTGAGATGTCTTATGAAAGTTCCATCAAAGCCAATTTAAAAAGGAGACTCTATGGCAAATAATTAGTCTTATTGTGCTTTATGCAAATAATTAAGCCAAGTATAATAGGACTAAAGCTTATTTTGCAAACAATTCAGTCTTATCATGATTTGTTTTTAATAAAAATTAGGACTGGAAAGAGAAAAATCGTATTTCAAGAACTATGTACACCTATCATTAGCTTCTAGTCTCATCAGTTGTTTTTGAGTTTTTGTCTCCAATTTAGACTAACCCTGCTTATTCTTGTAAACCCACCAATGATCTCTGGCTGCAGCTCAGAAGAAACGAAAGGGATGTGTGATATAAAAATCTGGATCAATATTCTAATTCTGGACACATGCTGGAACTGGCTAGCAATCCCATAAACCCAAATCTTAATGGGCATGACTACAGCCACCAGCTACCTAGGTGTGTTGGCAGCCTCAGGAATATTTGGAGCTGTCTTCACTCATTTATTTCATTTTGACATTCTTCTAAACATTATAACCCAATTTGTCTCCTCTTGACTTCAGGCCATCAAGCTCCAGATGCTCTTCAGTGAGGGATGCTGTGCTCTCAGTATTCAAGAGTCACCCTTCTACAGAGGACCTCTAGACTGCCCATCAGTGGAACATGACAGAGGTAAAATCCTGCCCCTGTCTCCCTTGGACCTGGCTGGATACCACTTTCCCCAACCCATGGAGTCACCCTCCTACCCTGGCAGCTAGCAAGAGGCCAAGATCCACAGAACAACCACCATTGCCCCTCTGTCAGCAGGAAGCAGTTGCAGCAGACTGACCTTTGTCCATTTTCTTCAAAGAATTGGGGTCATGGAGTCTTGAGCGGGGAAATGTTACAGTAGGTCACTAGTAAGACATAAACAGGGCAGGAGAGAGCTCTCCCAACAACCTGGAATGTCAGGTGACCATCAGGTGATGGTCAGGTGATTGTTAATTTTCTTTCTAAAATAATGATTTGTTACAGCCAGCACTAGAGAAAGGCAGTCTCCCTATAGATAGAAAAAACCTGAAACTGGTGATAAGATTTCAGGAGTTGGGCAGTGAGAGGCAAAATGGCAGAGTTTTTACTGATAAATGACCTTCTAGGAGCATTCAGCTGGTAATGGTTGGATTCCTCAAGTGAGCATGCTACACAGATCCAGTAAACACATTGTGCATCCTCACCTCCCAAGTGCTAGCAGGCCACTACGCATATGGACAGCTCACCCCAAGGAAAGAACAGGGGAGAAGGGGTGCAAGACCCTGGAAGTATGCCAGTGTATAAAACCATGCATCAAAAGGTCAAACCATGCACTTGTCTTTCAAGTTGTCCACTTGGCTCTCATCCAAGTGTACTTTCCTTCTTTTTGTTTCTGCTCTAGAGCGTTTTAGTAAACTTTTACTCCTGATCTAAAACTGGCCTCAGTCTCTCCTTCTGCCTTATGCTCCTCAGTCAAATTCTTTCTTCTGAGGAGGCAAGAATTGAGTTTGCTGCAGATCCATATGAATGTGCCTCCAATAACAGTTCTAGGCATATTTTTCACAAGTAGCTACTCTTATAATCACTATCTTCAAGATACCAATATTACCTCCACTTAAAGAAGGTGACTTCATCTCCTGTTTTCATCTCTAGCCTTGTTTCTCTCTCTACTAATCTTCTCTCTCTCTCTCTTTCTCTAATCTTCTGTCCCTTAAGTCATTGTTCTCCTTGCTAGGTGATCCCTTGAGCTCTTTATTCTGTCTCCTCCTGATTGGGTCTTTGATTCATAGAGTGTGACTTCTCTGGTTTGCATTTTATCCTATATAATGCCATCCTTCCCTTCATTCAAGTTTGGAAATCTCCAAGCCCTTCAATCTCCTGACTCCTCAAGGTACTAAGGGCTGTCTTTCCTCTTAACACCAAATTATTTCTAGCATGTTTTTACTTTCTAATCACTAATTAATCCTTTGCAACATGGTTTCCACACCTCTTTACTTTTCTGCAGAAACTATATTTTCTTACATCTCTAGAAGCCTCCCAATCACCAAATTAAAAAGGCTTTTTCTCGACCCTAGTCCTCAACATCTCAGAAGCATCTGAAATTACAATCTGTCCTTTCTTTAAACTCTCCCGTTGGTTTTCATTGACGCTGTAATGTCCAAACTTTAGAACTGATGCTGTTCTCTAAAGACATACCCAGGGTTTTGTTCCTAGTGTGTTCTTTTGTTCTTGATATTACTGTACTCTGGGTTCTTAACTATTCCTAAGGTTGTTATCTAAGTATGTTTGTCTCTTCTCCATATTCTTATATCTGCTTAAGTTCTCTCTTTTTTGGTTTTCCACATCTGGGGAATATTCATTTCTTACTTCCATTTGTTAAAATCCTGTTTATTCTTTGAGACCATCCTACTTGCTACCTCAATTCAGATATCTTTATTCTTTTCCATCACGCTATATAACATTCTTTTCTCAAAGTTATCATAGCTTTTTTCCATACTATATAAACATACTCCAGTTTATATCGTAATTATTTTATACTCACTCTTTTGCCTCCAATGAGATTATAAGCTCCACAGAGTTGGAATGATAACCTACCTATTTGGCAGTCCATGTACATTGAATTGAACCAAATCTACTCAAAATAGGAAAACACATGAAGTTCCTAAATTGGCTCAAAAGGGATTTCTAAGCTAAAATAATGAAGTAGTTCCTTAACTTCATGATTAAAACAAAATTAACAAGGTTATAGAAGAGGTATTTGGAGTTCCTAGGTTCAGACATACTCTACAGGAAAGGGCCTTTTTGTCTCTTTAAACCTATGCTGAGATGGATTGGGGTTTTTATTTCCCTTTCTTTAAAAGAAATGACTATCTCTCACTCATTGTTGGGCACAAAAAATAAAATCTTTTTGGTTTAGCTTGAGCAAAGTATTTCAAGTATCCATGGCCAGAGAACATGGCTTTGGTTGATTAAAACAAGTTAGAGCATCTAGATTTGGTCAGAGATAAAGAGTTCTTACCGTTTATTCAGTCACTATGTAGCAGGCATGTTTCACCCTTAACACACTTTATTTCATTTAATTTTTAGAGTCTGGGAAGGCAAGATTATAAAAGAGAGAAACTTTACTTATAAGGTCTCTATGGTATTATTATTATTGCATGTTTTCATTATTAATTTGACCAACTATTTAATTAACATTGTATAGCACCATTTTTTCTGTACAGGACCACATGGAATATCATACAAGCAGAGTCAGCAAGAGCTTAAATATTTATGGCACTCAAGGTCCACAGGTCTTCTATTATGAGCACAAGAGTATAGAATTCAAGCATTTGAGGGTCTGGGGAACTTAGCAGAAATTCTTAGAGGGAATAGGGGTCTTAAAACAGAAAAAGTCAGTCTTCTAATAATCCTATAAAATGAGGAGGTAAGAGGCCAAGTCAGGGTTCTTGAAAAATTGTGTCTAGTCCTTTAGTCCACCACTCACACTCCCTATCCGCCCACACCAATGCAATGGCTGCAAACAGGAGCTGCCAAATGAAACCTGGATGTTAATGGTGAACATAGAAAAAGTTTTGCTTTGCATATGTGCAGAATTAATATTACATAACATCTGTCTAGAGCATCATTTCTCAAAGTACTCTCCATTGAGAAATAAAATGTGCCACAACAAAATAACTCTGGGAAATGCTCCACACTTTATCTCCACCTTGAATATAAACATTAGTTTTGTTTGTTTGTTTGCTTGTTTTGAGATGGCCCAGGCTGGCGTGCAGTGGCACTACCTTGGCTCACTGCAACCTCCAACTCCCAGGTTCAAGTGATTCTCATGCCTTAGCCTCCTGAGTAGCTGGAATTACAGGTTTGCACCACCATGTCCAGCTAATTTATATATTTTTAGTAGAGATGGGATTTCACCATGTTGGAAAGTCTGGTCAAGAACTCCTGACCTCAAGAGATCTGTCCGCCTTGGCCTCCCAAACTACTGGGATGTCCCAAGTAAGCCACTGCTCCTGGCCAACATTGTATGCTTCATACCTGAGAAACTCAGTAGTGGAGACTTGTTTGACTTTTACTAACTCAGTTTCTCTAAATTTATTTTACCCTGAAATCCTTTTTTCATTAAACTGTTTTTTTTTTTTTACATTCTAATTATTTGGGAAACACTGTTTAAGGAACATGTTTTGAACAAGCCAACAAACAGCAAGAAATGTAGCAGAAGTGAGGGGCATGGGGAATAAGAAAAGCTGCATGGAGCCATGAAAATAGAGGTGTTAGAAGTTCAGTGCAGAATGATCTGAAGCTCGAGGGAGGAATCTATAGACCAGGAATGGAAATATCCATCATTTCAAAGGGAGCAAGCCGAGGAAGCTGCATGGAAAAATACACTGAATCCTGGAATCAGAGTGTAAAAGCAATGTGCTCATACGTTTAAAGCCATCCCAGAGGTAGCTTCTGAGAATGTGTGATTCACACCAGCTCCTGAAGCAGTTTCCTTTGGTAGTCTGAATATTACTGCGTTTCAACCAAGCCAAGTCAATGAGTGACAGAACTCAATCCGCTTGTCTGGTGTCAGCTAGGAAGCCTAAGGAAACTTTTAAATTATCTTGGGATAGTAATTCAGTGTTCTGTAAGCCAATGGGTTTTTTTTATTATTTTATTTCATTTTGTTTCCTTTAGTAAAATCTTTTGAAAACTGCCAATCTGCCTGATGAGAAAAGGGATTTTTTTTTTTAATAAACTGATCCCAGAAATACTACAGTGTGTGGTGGTGTTAGCAGTGGATTTGCCAATTAGATTCCACTAAAACTGGTAAAACTCTGGGATAGTCTTGAGGTAAATCCTTCAGACCTGAATTATTTCGAATAGTTATGTCTCCTTTATGCAGACAGGCGTTGGCTTTATGTTTCTCCCTTGTCAGTGGGCAAATCACAGTTATGTCCTCTGTTAAAAAGCATATAGCCCTGGAGTATTAATTCACATACACTATGTAGCTCAAAGTTTCTTACTACTTTCCTACATGTTATATCCTAAGGATACAATTTCTTAACATGGAAGATGTATTTTTAGTGCTAAGCACACCTTTATGTACCACATGTATTTAAATAAGACTAAAATAGAAGAACATATTTATTTCTCTGTCAATAGACGTCATAGAGTTTTCTCTCTCTTTTTTTAATGCTCATGCCTTAGGGGGAAAGAACCAAAAAAAATGGAACTCCTTTTTAAGTATAATAAGACTTTTGGAAAAATTATTCAATATAAGAAGAAAGTAAAAAAAAAAAAACCCAACAACAACAACAACCCCACACAACCTCCCATTTAAAATGTACTAGTTTTATTTCCAATATAGAATTTGTGTTCATATCTTTAGCAGCATTACGGTTGTTTTTTTTCCATTTGCTGTCCTAATAATTTGGTAGTTAACCTTCTTGTTTTTTAAAAAGAAGTTCTGCCAAAACATGCTGAGCAAGTTGTTTGTTTCTAAACCCTGAGAAATCAAAAGTAGCAAGTGAACTTTATTATTATGACATTTTAATTATGAGTGC
Organism: Hylobates moloch; assembly: GCF_009828535.3. Lineage (NCBI taxonomy): Eukaryota > Metazoa > Chordata > Mammalia > Primates > Hylobatidae > Hylobates > Hylobates moloch. The sequence continues at coordinate 55,254,816 of NW_026652284.1, forward strand.
ATTTATGTATTTTTTTCTTTTGATCTTTGAATCACTTCATGATCCTGAAGTTTAAATTTGTGAACCTGGGGGATAATAATCATTTAATTAAGAGTAATTCTAACCTATGTTTATATATAAACAAAGTTATATAAATAAATTTATCCCCCAACTTTTCAAAGTAATTTTAACAATTTACATTCACGTCATGTCAGGACTTTCATATATAGAGTTTCATCCAATTACCAAATAGCTTTGACATTACCAGATCAAAAGTTGCTCTTCCCCCAGGACTGTCCTTACTTTTGGTTTGTTTGTTTGCTTGTTTGTTTTGATAAATAAGAAAACTGAAGCCAACAAATGGAAAAATGATCTCTCTATGGTAATACAAATAGGTGATTTATCCAGATATAAAGATAAAAACAATTCAGCCCTCTTTCCATAATTCTAGGCTCTCTTTTAGTATGTAACCAGTTTAACTCAGACTTGGAAAAAGTGGAATGAAAAATGTAATTGCTCTTTCCTAAGCTGGTTACCAACCAAAATAAACCTTTTGAATAGGTTGCAGAAAGGAAATGAGTAGCCCTTTGTTATAGAGTGAGAAAATAGTGCAGTGGAGTCGCGGAACTGTGGAACCATGCTTTTCTCAACAAATCGTTCACAGAAGCCTATTGAGTGACTACTATGCACTCTGTGGTTACATGCTCAGGATAGAAAGATAATATGACATGATCCTTGGGCTCTAGGAGGTCATACTCTGTGTAAATACAATCTACATATAAATAATATGTATGATAATGTGTGATAAGTTCTTTTGGCTCTACAAAGAACTATGTAGCCCAGGTGGGCAGATCTGGTTTGTGAGTCCAGAAGCTTACACAATTTGATGAGTGTATAGGAGTGGCAGAGGTTTTGGGGGGAGATTTTAAGGAAAACATTGCAGAAACTATAAATATAAAATTAGGAACAGGGTTCCAATGGGGCCTGTGCAAAGCAGGTCCCTGATGTTTAACCTTTTAGCTTCACAGTAATCTTGATAATAGAAGAGAGAAGAGCCTGGAGGAGACATCTGAGCAGTCATCACAGAGTGGAGGAGCTTGTCAAGAGGAAAGACCTAGTGGTCAAAGCAGCTTAGTGACATCAAAGACAGCAGCCGAGAATCCCAAGGAGGAGAAGGAAAATGAATTAGTTCCTTACAGAAAGGGCATCAATGACACTGTCAGTCCCTAATGTGTTCCTCTGCCATAGAAGTTATTCTCTAATGCTTAACAATAAAGTGGTTCAACTTGAGTAACTACAGCCATTTCTTAGTTTTTTTAAAAAATCTTTTTCCCCTGCTATAGTGTGAATGTTTATGTTCCTCTCCAAATTCATATATTGATACCTAATCCTCAGTGCTAACCATAAAGAGGTGGGGCCTTTGGGATGTGATTAGGTCATGAGGGTGGAGCCCTCATTAATGGAATGTGCACCCTTATAAGAGAGACCCCAGAAAGCTGATTTGTCCCTTTCACTATGTGAGGACACACAGAAGGTATCATCTGTGAGGTACAAACCCTCACCAGACATCGCCTTTGTTGGCAACTTGATCTTGAACTTCCCAGCTTCCAGAACTGTGAGCAATAAATTTCTATGGTTTATACATTACCCAGTCTAAGGTATTTTGCCACAGCAGCCTGAACAGATGAAGACATTACCATATTACACAACATATTTTAGAAAAAGTGATATCCTCAAATAGTCTTTGTTTTTAAAATTTGAATTTAAAGTAAGTGTGGATGAAAATAATGAGAATGTTTGTTTGTGTGTAACAAGGCCTTGTTTAACAGCACAAATAGGTAAAGAGTGCAGTAAAGGGTGTTGTCAGGTGAGGAAGCAACTCCAGACTTATGAAATCAGTTAAAAAAAAAAGACTGATAGAAAGATAATATGGAATTTCCTAATGTTACTCCTAGTTAATGACTAGTTAATTTTTAACTTTTATTTTACTTTATTTTTCAGGAAGGGATTTGATATATTATCATATAATACATTTAACAAATTAACAGAACAGAGTTGTAGACAATCCCAGACATAACATACACAAACAATAAATTAATGTATCCATCCATCTTCATATTTAGCACTCAGGACAACCCTGAGCAGTTGATGTTCATGTCCCTGGTTTTATAGACAGGGAAACAGACTCCAGGAGGTTAAGGAGTTTGCCCAAGGAAGTGAAATAGCTCAGGAAAGCATAGCTAGGATGCAAACCATGCTTCCTGAACAAACTGGGTGATGCACTTTTTACCACATCACAGTTGAAGCTCTAAAATAAATTTTAAAAATCATCCTCAAAGTATGCGTCTAAAATTTTTTTCTATTTTTTTCCTTTCTAACTTTTAGGTTCAGGGGGTGGATGTACAGGTTTGTTACATGGGTAAGGAATAAATCTGATTTCATGTAGCTTGTTTTATGTAGAGAAAACTGTCAAAAATAACAAATAAATGAGTAAAAAATATAGTATGTTTTGGAGAAAAATGAATACTTTGGAAGAAAACAAAGCAGGAATGAAGGTGAGCATGTGCTGGGAAGGTGAGTGTTGCTATGTTAAAGAGTGCTGCTGGGGAAGCCTCACCTATAGGGTGAGATTCTAACAGAGGTGTGCAAGAGGAGAAGCCATTCCAGCTGTGCCCACATGCTGGAGTGTTTTAGGAATCCCATGATAAAAACATACTAACAACAGTATTTCAATGTATTTAGTTTGTGGCTTAATATTTATGCATGCCTAGATGTAGACATATTATAATACTGAATATAACTGACGAATAAGCTGTTATAATTGATTCATATTTTCTGTATGACTGGAAATCATTCAAATCCAAACAGGTGAATTTCTTTAATAATTCAGGTTCTTTAATTTTTGTGTGCATTATTTTCAGCTACTTGGGAAAGTAAGCCTGTACAGTCCCTGAGCCTAAAACACATTTTGTTTTATTCAGTGCTGAGCATCGTAATAATAGGCCCTGTTCTACATATTTTAAGTGTTTAATTAGTACATCGTTAGCTGGAGTCACTCTGTCCTTTGGGACTGACAATTAGTTTAAACTCTGTCTTCCATATTCCTCTGGGTGTTTGATGACCTTTTGATGATCTCTCCAAATTCTCAGGAGCTTGTGGTCTTTTTCAAGGTCCGTCATCTCCCTGACTTCCTGTCTCCCCCAAGGTCTCATTCTCAATTAAGTCTCATTGCATTCCATTAGCTGGACCTTCTTTTTTCCCCAAGACCAGATGTAGTCCCAATTGTCCCTTAGGTTTTATTTCCCCAGACAATATTCTCAGTGGCATTTTTGTCTGCAAGAGAATCTATTAAGTTTTGAGGCAATGAAGTTACTCTGCATTACTTCACTGTTCTTTAGAAATACCCAACACTGGCAATTTCTCAGCACTGGCATTTCAGTGCAGCTTATGGCCACCTATCCCTTCACCTACACCTGTGTGCTTGGACCCTCCTGTCTTCCCACATACTCACCTCCTTTTTTCTCTGCTCTTCTTTATTCCAAAATGTGTATTTATTTTCTTGTGCAGAGGAGTTTAGCTTTCTCTTTGTTTTCCTCCTGGCAAATTATTCCTTGAGCACTTTGTTTTCTTGTATCTATGGGGGAAGATAAAGTCATCTTCTAAAACAGGGGTTCCTAACCACTGGTCCATGGCCTGTTAGAAACCAGGCCACACAGCAGGAGTTGAGCAGTAGGCCAGTGAGTGAAGCTTCATCTGCATTTACAGCCGCTCCCCATCATTGGTATTACTACCTGAGCTCCACCTCCTGTTAGATCAGCAAAGGCATTAGAGGAGTGTGAACCCTTAAACCCTATTGTGAACTGTGCATACAAGGGATCCAGGTGGCATGCTCCTTATGAGAATCTAATGTTTGGTGATTTGTGTTGATTTGTTACTGTATCTTATCACCCCCAGATGGGACTATCTAGTTGGAGGAAAACAAGCTCAGGGCTCCCACTGATTCTACATTATGGTGAGTTTTATAATTATTTCATTATATATCACATTGTGATAGTAATAGAAACAGAGGGCACAATAAATGTAATGCGCTTGAGTCATATTGAAACCATAACCCCATCCTGGTCCGTAGAAAAACTTTCTTCCACGAAACCAGTCCCTGTGCCAAAAAGGCTTGGGGCCACTGATCTAGAAAGAAATGACACACTTCCTTCTTTTCCTCTCAGTTTTGAATGTTAACAATCATTTTCCTCTGTGTTGCACCTACTATAGCTCTTCAAAAATTATTATTTTTGTTTTATAGAGAAGGAATTTAAAACTTAAAAGAAGTTCAGCATTTTCCCCAAGATCGCAAAAGAAAAGTTGGGGTGAAGCTCCAGAGGTTATATTTGGATCCAAATTTAAGGGATACTATGTTATATGGCAATTAATAAGATTGATAGCCTCATACCCCAAACAGTGCCATGGGCTTTCCCAGAGGTTTTTAACCACTTAATTTTGATTAAGATCTCACATCATAAAGTGTAGCCTGACTCTTCCAAAACAATTCCCAGAATGGTTGACTGATATGACCAGTAATTTCTACTACTATTACATGATATAAAAATGGAAAATATCACTTTTCCACAAGTTAACTTTTCTACTTTAGCGGCTATTTCAATACAGAAAAAGCTTCTGTGAATGGCTAATGAAGAAAGGAGGTTTTAACATATTTTATGTACCACCTGGTGGTGCTGACAATAAGTAACGTTTTATTATTCTGAACTTAATTTAGACATGAAGATGAACAGTAAATTCTGGTATCTGGTAATTTACAAAGGATAATTAGTGTGTGAAATTTGTGTGTGTTAACCAATGCCAATAATTAAACCAAGGTATCCTTTGAATTAAATGATAAATCTCAAACCTGAAATGCATTTTCCCTAAGTCAGAGAATAGTATTAGTTACCTATTGATGAAAAACAAATCACAACAAATTTGTGGCTTAAAACAACACACATTTCTTATCCTACAGTTTCTGTGGCTCATGAGTCCTGGCATGTCTTTGCTGGGTTCCCTGTTTCAGGGTTTCTCACAGGCTGTAACAAACTTTTCAGACCGGCTGGGGTCTCATATCAAGACTCAAGTGGGAAAAGATTATTTCCAAGCTTACGCAGCTGGTAGAAGGATTCAGTTTCTCAAGGGTTGTTGAATTGAAGGCTTACTTCCTTGCTGGCTGTTGGCTGGAGGTCTCCCTCAGTTTCATGTAGCCTCTCCAGACGGTGACTTGCTTCAGCAAACACAGCAAGGGAGAGACTCTGCTGGCAACATGGAAGTAACTGTTTTGTGTAATCTAATCCCAGAAATGACACTCTGCTACTTTTGCTGTAGTCTGCTTGTTGGAAGCAAGTGGCTGGGCCAGTGCACAGTCAAGGGGAGGAGATCAGACAAGAATTATGTTAGGAGACCAGGGTCATCTAGAACTATCTTAGAGTCTAGTCACCACAGGGACAGTGAAAAACAGAACATGCTCCATGACAATCACAAGAAAGGCATTTTACACTCCATGCTCTTTGGGAATACCCAATTAAGGTGAATTTCTCAATGTAAGTAAGACAACGATATACTGAGAAAGTAAGGCTGGGGGCAGCATCAATGCCCAATAATGATCAGTTGTTTGGTTGCCTTTATATGCTCTAATTCTGAGTTTCTAGAGGTTATCTGGTAGACCTACTTGATATCATTTGACTTTGAGTCCCCACCCAAATCTCATGTTGAATTGTAATTCCCAATGTTGCAGGAGGGGCCTGGTGGAAGGTGATTGAATCATGGGAGCAGACTTCCCCCTTGCTGTTCTCATGAGATCTGGTTGTTTGAAAGTGTGTAGCACTTCCCCTTCTCTCTCTCTCTTCCTCCTGGTTCCACCATATAAAGACACGCTGGCTTCCTCTTCGCTTTCCACCATGACTGTAAGTTTCCAGAGGCCTCCCCAGCCGTGTGACCTGTAGAGCCTGTGGAACTGTGAGTCAATTAAACCTCTTTTCTCTATAAATTACCCAGTCTCAGGTAGTTCTTTATAGCAGTGTGAGAACAGACGAATACACTGCTCTAAAAGTTATTTACCTCCTTTGATATTGTTTCATTATCATTTTGTTTCTGTTCTATTGTTACTACATCCTATTAAAACTAACCTGGTAGTTATATCTTTCTATTCTTCTTTTTCTATATCATTGTCCATTTTTTAAAAATCCCTTTTCAATCTCACAGGAATAATAAAAATGAATGCAAGATATGTAAAATTACTTTAAGCTCCAAAAAATAAGACACTATACAACACAAAGATCTCCTAGAATATTATAAAAATTACAATATGGTTGATAGGTTCTTGAAATCATTTAAAAAGGGTGATGATAGTAAACCCCAGATGCACACTTAGGTCTCTAACTTGATCTTGCTTACCTATGTATAGGTTTAGTAAACAGAAGAGTGACCTTTAAAAATGATATTTGAGAGGAAAAATACAAATTAACCACTGTGCGGTCATCAGAAGCCAGCATGCAGCCAGGAGCTTACACCCACACACTCACCACCTCCACAGGATATACACAAGGCTGTAGCTCTTTGTGCTCTCCTTTGGTCACTCTGGGGACAAATTCTATTAACAGCTATGCCTTCAGTATGAACTTGGCTTGTGAGTACTGAACACCAACTTGTCCCTAGTAAGGGATTTTACTATGTCAACATTCTAATTAGCATCCAAATGGAAGGTGCCTGTTATTGTTGGCTTAGTTGTCTCCGTAATCCTGACAAACTAGTCGATTGAAGAGTACTGTTGATGTAGTGTATAGCAGCCTGTGGCTTTCTTTGAAAGGGTATATTAAAGGTGGATCCAGAATACAAATGTTTAACCTGGCAAACAGCACTATGACCTCTAAAACAAATATTGTGTCATTAATATAGCAGTGTCTACAGATGGAATTGGCAATGTAAAATGTGCTGTCTGTAAACATTTTGAAATTATATTTGAGGTCCTTAATTAACCCCATTAGGCTTACAGTTTGAAGCAACTACTCAATCAATATAAAAGAACAATTGAACAAACACAGAGATTTAGTTATTTTTATATATTATAAATTCCCTGGAGTCTGTGTTTTAACATCAAATCTGATGTTATTTAAAAGTTATATTTTTTCCCCAAGAGATCGCATTTTATCACATCAGGGCAAAACAAAATTCAGAATAACTGAACCCATCATTGACTCATGGAGTAAGTTTATAGTTGGAAGTTACCTTAGAGCTCATCTATTCCAACCCCCTCAACTTACAGATGAGAAAACTGAGATCCAAAGTGGCTAAGTGACCCAGATACAAGTTGAAATGAAGAACCACAATTGTACTATTATGCTCAATAAATTATCTACATATATATTAAGTATTTGTCATTGTGGACTTTTTAATCAATTGGTAAGAATTTCCTTTCCAGAATGAATGTAAGCTGATAATTGGTATTTTAGCTCTGTGTTATCTAAAGTTACACTGCAGAAATAAACTATCATTATTTTTAAAACAAGAGATGGTGCATAAAAGTTCTAAACATCTGTAGACATACACATGTATTTGTTTTATATAGCTCTTTTCATCTGAGATTTATGTATTGATTTTGTCCATGATTTCTCCATTGTTCAGACATGTTTTCTTCACTATGCTAAAAAATGTTAAGAGAGTCCTCTGGTTTCTTGTAGTAGTTATCCATTTGCATAACTTAGAATTTTTGTGGCTCTGACTTATCTTCTGGACTATTCATTCTTGGTATGCTCTATCCTGGGCTAGTTGGTATCCAACTGCAGTTTCCTAGCCAACTTCAAGTATGCTCCAAGATGTGAAGTTGTGTTTCATTTTTTTAAAGCAATATTTCTTCTCTGCCTGCCCAATCTTTCTTACATTTGAAGGTCCACTTTATTTTGTGATACAGCAGCTATCTGAAGCTCTCCTGCCCTGCATTATTCATAAATGTCTACGAGGAATGAACTTTGTTGCAGTGGGCTTTGCTTCAACAATGTTTACTCAATTACAATTTAAATTCCTCTCACCACACATTCATTCATTTACCATCTAGCCATTAAGAACAAAAACAAATGAAACATTAATGAAGATTTATACATTTTTGGTCAAAGTACAAACAGATTTAAAAATCACAAGTGAGTCATGAATTGGGTGGGCGAGAAGACCATAGATTGTCTTGTAGGAAATACATAAATACATACAAAAGCCTCAACCTCTGACTGCTTCTCTACATATCTCAACTTCCAGATATCATACTGCCTCATCTATTTTTTTGAATCAGTTTGAACAGCAGTCATGTCAACATATTACTGCAAATATTGTTGAAAAGGCAGCACTTGGGAGAATGTATTCTGGAGAAATGCATCTTTCTCTAGATTTTCTCAATATCGGAGTATAGCAAAATAAACAGCTGAAAACCGAACAAACAACCAAAACAAACAGAGAAAAAGAAAGTTCTTGACTATAAGGAATTCTTCATTTAGAAAGAGAGACAGAAAATCTGAAACACAATTATACTACAAAGACACATATGAATGCAAAGGTTGCTACAGAGTGTGGAGGTGGAACTTCTTAAGGAAAAGGACATGTTAAACAGTAGAGTTTAACCACATGAAAAAAGGGGAAAAAGTATTCCATAAATCTACAGCAGTATGTGCAAAGGTACAGAGCTATGAAGAGACATGGCATATGAATTCTGAGCAGTCAGCCTTGCTAAAGATGAGTGTATTAAGGGGGAGTAGGGAGAGTTAGGGATGGAGAGATGGGCATCACCAGGATAGCCTGGTGGACAATGCTAAGGAGTTTGAATTATATCCTGAAAGCAAATGAAAACAATTGAAAGAGTATTAAACATCATTTCCTGATTATTTGAATTTTCTGATTAATAAAATATTTACTGTGGAAATGATGGGAAATACAGAAAGCCATAAAGAGATTAAAATTATTCTATATCCCTAAAAAATCAATGTTTAAATGTCTTTCCTTTGAGTGTGTTATTCTGTTTAACTTTTATATAGTTATATTAAATTTATAATATAATTTAAATCATTTTAAGATTTTCCCTATTATCTTAATATGTTGGCATTTTACTTTCCATTAAATATTTGTTGAAACCATAACCTTTAGCATTTTGGTGTGTCGTTACCATAAAATTATTTCATCATAATTGTTGGTGGTTGTATCATTTCCAATTTATTATCATTATACAATAAGCAAGGCCCAGATGTCATCTGAGGGCTTCCTTGCCTTTAAGATCTTGGTAAGTATACCCAGATGACTGCTCCTTCCATGGCTCATGGGAGACTAAAACTCTCTCCATGATTCCTGAGAATTCCTGGGGCTCTTTTTCTCTCAGAACAGCAATTTTGCAAAGTAGTCTTTCAGTGAGTCTGCAAGGTCAAAACTATTTTCATAGTATTACTACCAAATCATGTGCCTTCTCATTCTCATTGTTTCACTGGTATACAGGGAAGTTGTCCAGATGCTACATGACATGAGATGCCAGGTAATGGAATGTTTCCTTGTATAGACTTGGCTTTTAATTTTTTTCAAGTTTAATTTCGAATACAATAAAGATTAATAAATACAACCCACAGGAACAAAAGCCCATTGGGGTCCTCAATTCTTTTAAGTGTGTAAGGGCTCTTGAGATAGAAAGTTTGAGAACCACTAGTGTAACAAGGTACTTTTTCAAAGCAAGAAATTTCTGTCTCTAAAAGTTAATATGATGTCAATTCCTAAGATAATAAGGTTTTATCCACACTAATACATAACATTTTCATTTTGGATAGGAGTGAATGATGGAGGGTGTAGCATCCTCATATTTCTGCTTTAGAAAGTTAGTGGAGAACACAGCAAATATGCAGAGAGGCCGATTACAAACCTATTATGTAAACTCGGTGAAAATGAATAAAGAAATGTCACTGTGATTGCAGAGGAGCAAGATAAATGGGATGTAGGAACAAGGTGTATGCAGTTTTATTGTCTTCATGTTACAGATGAGAAAACAAGGGAATGAAGCCAAGTAAGTATTGGCCAAGGTGGAACTTGAACGGGCTCTTCTGGCTCCAGGTCTCTCTTTTCTTCTGCTACCAGCAATCATCAAGGACTCACTGTCCTTGAGAAAACATATTTATTGTTGTCATGGACACAAAAGTGATGCACATCTAACAACTCTTTCTCAAAGCCTTGTGAAACTTAACTCACTATTTTAGAACCCTCCACAACATGTTCACTTACTCATGGATGCCATCTACATGGGCCAGTTAGTTTGACGTAGTTCTCATTCATTCCCTTTCTCTTCTCTCTCTCTCTGTGTGTGTCTCTCTCTCTTTATTTACTTGTCATTATCACTGTTTATGTGGCAGTATTCAGTGATGGTCATGAGTGAAGCCCATTAGTTTTGCATGTATAATCTTTTGAAAACATCTTTGGATTTTTATCACTATCCAAAGCTTATGTCTGTTCTTTGAGAACAATCCTTTGCAGAAGAAAACATGAACAAGTGTGGCTTTGTTTAGCAAAATTTTGTAGGAGTAATAATTATGATGTCTGGCAGCTCTTAGAGCTGGGAAGTCACCTTCAAATGTTAGTTTGTGGTTTCTTGGTTAGGGTAGTTCTTTACAGTGATGTGGAAGCTATTGAGTTGACTTGAACTTTATGAAGAAAACAAAAGACATTAAGTTATGTCCATAGAATACTAAGCACTTGTCATACACTGCCCTTTTTGAAGGAATATCTTCTTCTGAAGTCTTAATTATCCAGTCATCATTTCCATTTAATTATTTTTCCATTGAATTATTAAAAGTAAGGGGGAAGCCATGAGATACTGTGTGTTTGTTCTGTTCTGTAGTTCTGACCTATAGTAAAAATATCTGCAAAAACTATAATGTCTTTATGTCCAACTTTATTAAAGTTTATAGTTAGTAACATTATTAAACATAGTTTAAATAGTATATTTCTGGAGAAGAAAGAAGGGAGAAGGAAAGAAAGAAAGAAAGAAGAAAAGAAAGAAGAGAGGGAGGGAGGAAGGGAAGGGAAGGAAGGAAGGAAAGAAGGAAGGAAGGAAGGAAGAAGCAAGCAAGCAAGAAAATATTTTTAAGAGCTCATAAAAATCTAAAGATTGCTGAGAAAGAGAAATATGTTTACATTTTCATTTTTTCTTAATATATTCTATTCTTTCCAGGATTTCTCAGAATGAACATGTGCATGAACTGAGAACTCACACATTGTCATATTTCTCAGTATGGGTAATTATGGAAAATACATCTTTATCATCACAAAGCAAATGGAGTTGAAAATGAGGTAGAAACAGCAAGAAAATGAGAAAACTGGAAAATTTCATTATCTTATTACACTGCAAAGCACATTGCCCAACAAAAACCCTATAGATCACTGGAAAAATCAAGGCTGAAAATACAGAAATAATTTTTTCATAGGGGGAAAATGCATTTATCCATTTCCACCATTCTCCTTTCATTTCAAGAACTCTTGATACTTTTCCAGAATCTTTTTCAGATAGGATATTTTTTGTTTGAATATGAAATCAAATTTTACTTCAAGTCTAATTGTTTATGGTCCAACTTCTTTTGTCCTACATAAGGGAAGTTCTTTATAAGCTTCCTAATAAAATCTTATTTCCCATGAATACTACCTCCAGACTCAACATAGAAGACATATAAATGCTGGAAATGCTATGGTTTGGAACAAAAGTCTCTCTAGTCCAAACACACACAGTAGAAGCAAAGAAATATTATAAGATAGGCCAGGCACTTTTCCTGTTCTTAGCCTGGAACTCGAACTACTGTTCTACAAACACTCTTAAACTCCCTGAGGGTATGTCTTATGCCTATGATGGCAGCAGAGGGGGATATTAAAGAGAAATTAGAGAGAAACTTGGATATCTAGTCCTCAGCTATAAACAGGTATAATAATAAGATTATCTCAAACATTATAGTGATTCTTATCAGATTTTGAGATAAATTTTGAAAAGTTATAATTCAGAAAACATGTCTCTTAGCTTTGTCTAAGGAAGAGGTCCACAGAGTTTCTGATTATTCCAATTTGAGGTGCATACACAGGTGCTGGCTCTGTGGGGAACAAGTCCTGGTCCTGCGACAGAAAAGTTGCGATCGCACTCACCGCTCTCGCACGCACTATGGATTTACTTGTTTATATGTGTATTTCCCGTTTCCACACTCCAAAATAGAAAAACTATGGCAAAGACTTTCTCTGCCTTGTTCACTGCTAGAGGATACCTTCTGGCACATAGTAGGTGTTTCATGATTATTTCTTAAAACAATAAGTAAACTGATTTGCCACTTAGTAGCTCAAGCTCTTTGCTTCTTCACACCCCTTCTATTGCCTAGGTTTATTTTTTTTTTTTAAGTTTTCATTGGCATACTCCTTACAATCTACATTGTAAATATAAACCGGGAGTAATAAGTAGCCACCTCACTTAGTGGATTCACTATTTACATCCTTCGTTTTAGCATATTTTGTTTTCTAGATCATGAGAAATACTCACTGCTGTCCTAGAGAAGTTTCCAATGGGTGCCTGGCCTATGCCACTTGTTTGGAAGGGTGTGAAGGAGAGTCCACGTCTCTCCTTGTGAGGGGCGCTCTCAGGGCAGTTGTGGAGTCTGCATGACAGGGTCTCTCACTGCAGTCTCCCATGAGCCTTGTGCTCTGTGACATGGAGCAGTACCATGAGCCTTGCCAAGCTTTGGGATTTTCCCTGTTTTCCTACCCACGCCCCTGCCGCAGAAAAATCTATTTCTTCCAGTTCCCTCTGTTCAGATTCTACTGTTTCTTTAAATCTAACTGAAAACTAATTTCAGGGAGTCTTTTCTGATCGTCTCCATGTAGATCATTTTTGTTTTGTAATTTTTTTTTTTTTTTTTTGAGAAACAGCCTTGGTCTGCCACCCAGGCGGGAGTGCAGTGGCGCGATCTCAGCCCACTGCAACCTCTGCCTCCCGATTCTCCACACCACAACCTCTCACCTCTGTTCAAGTGATTCTCCTAATTCATCCTCTTAGGTAGCTGGGATTACAGGCGCCCACCACCACACCTGGCTAATTTTTGTATTTGTTAGTAGAGTCAGGGTTTCGCCATGTTGGCCAGGCTGGTCTCGAACTCCTGACCTCAGGTGATCCACCTGCCTTGGTCTCCCAAAGTGCTGGGATTACAGGTGTGAGCCACAGTGCCCAGCCTGTTTTTATGATTTTTCTATACCCCACAGCACTTTATTTGTACCTCTCAAACGCTTATGTTCTCCTTTCAGCAACACTGTTTATGTATATTCCTCATATTGTACCAAGGTCCTTGAAGGGAGGAAAACATCTGCATATCTTTTGGTACATGAGCAACATCTGTGTTCTCATGGAGTTTAGATACTAGTGAGGATTTATGATTAAACAGATAAAGTAATAAGAAAAAATATGTCAGGTATTGGCAAGTGCTTCACAGAGAATGAAAACAAGGTGGCATGACAAAGAAGGGTCACGTGTTATAAATGGTCAAGGTAGTAATACTGGAGCTGAAGTCTGAATGGGAGAAATCAACCATCTCCAGACAGACCCTGAAGCAGAGGGTTCTAGGTGGGAAACAAGTCCTGTCCTGCCAGGCCTTCTACAGGAACACACTTGGTGGTAAAGAAATGGAAACAAACAAAAAAAAAGCTTCTGGCTGGAGCACCTCCATGAGAAGGAGGCTAAGCTAGTATGAAGTGTGAGGTTAACAAGGATCAGATTATGTACGGCACTGTAAGGCAAGATAAGGAGTTTACATTTTATTCTAAGAGTGAATGGGACCAGGTGTGGTGGCTCGTGCCTGTAATCCCAGCACTTTGGGAGGCCAAGGCAGGAGGATTGCTTGAGCCCAGGAGGTCAAGGCTGTAGTGAGCTGGGATCGTGTCATTGTAGCACTTCTACCTGGGTGCCTGAGTGACAGAGCAAGACCCTGCCAAAAAAAAAAAGAAAGAAAGAAAAAGAAAGAAAAGAAAGAAAGGAAAGGAAAGGAAAGGAAAGAAAGAAAGAAAGAAAGAAAGAAAGAAAGAAAGAAAGAAAGAAAAAAAGAAAGAAAACCTAATGCCATAAGTGATATCCATCATTTTATTTTTTATTTATTTAAATAATATAAATAAAAAATACAAGAGTAAAGGGAAGTCCTCTGAGGGGTCTAAGCTGGGTAAAGATGTAATAAGATTTGTTTTCTTAATTTCCTTCCTTCCTTCCTTCCTTCCTTCCTTCCTTCCTTCCTTCCTTCCTTCCCTTCCTTCCTTCCTTCCTTTCCTTCCTTCCTTCCTTCTTTCCTTCCTTCCCTCCCTTCCTGCCTCCGTCCCTTCCTCTCTCTCTCTCCCTCCCTTCATTTCATTTTGCCTGTTTGTGTATTTTGTAAACATTCTGACTGCTCTGTGGAGAATGAACGGTAAGAGGTGTCCGAAGCAGATCTGGCAGGAAGCTATTGCAATCCCTTCTTTGTGGTTCTACCAGTTCCTGACACACAGTAGTGCTTGATGCAGTAAACAGTTAAAAGCAAGAGCAATCTGATGATCCTGTAATGCTGTTTAACAACAGCACACCAATGTTTGCCTTCTTGAGGCACAACGGCTCTTCCAGACAAACAAATAGTGAAAATGAGATGCAGCGTGTGTTATTGCATGTGTTTCCCACTACAAAACACTCCATAAGGACATGGACTTTTGTTGGTTTTGTTCACTGACATATCCCAAGTGCCTGGGAAAGTTTATGGCACTTAGTGGGTGGGCTCAATTTATTTTCAATGCAACTAACATTCATTAGTTGAATTAATGAAAGCATATATTTTTGCCCTCTTATTTTCTAAACCTTCTTTCCATTGGCTTCTGACAACTTCTTTAATTTACCAAATGGAGCTAAAATGGGTACAAATGGTAGGAAAGTTATTGGAACAATACCCTGCCTCCCAGCCCATAACAGTGATACACTCCCCACAATAGCTAGATCAAGTCTCACAGCGTCCTTTGCATTTGTGTATTAAGGCTTCTGTTAGCTTAGCTAATGAATAAATGTGTTTATTTTTCATATTTTATTGTTTTTATTTCAATGACTATTTTCTTTTTTCTTCTATTGTTCTTAACAACCTTTCCATAAATCTCTCTCCTAGGCATTTTCTAAGATTCTTCTCTTCCTTGTTTTTAATTTCCTTCCTCCTCTTCTTCCTCCTCCTTCTCTCCCACTTCATTTTCCACTCCCTCCTCTCTTCCTCTCCAGTCAAGGCCAGCAGCTTCAAAGAGACTTGATTAGTTCCATATTTTCATTAGGAAGACCTTTTTAGAAGTAGTGATTACAGAGAAAACCAAGGCTGCACATTGTTAATATGCTTCATTCTGTTTGGAGCTTTTTTAGAAATGTTTCTTGTTTAATACTAATAAATCTAACTTTAAGCTTGGGCAACTAGCAAAATCAATTACGTAGAAGATGTCAGCAGGTAAACAGTTTTATCTTAAAATAGCAACATCTATAGTGTAACTACTGTGTGCAGGGTATTATATTCAAAATAATTGTGTATGCTTATGAGTTTAATTTTAATGTTCACTTCTTTATAACTATCATTTTTAAATTTAATTTTTTTGTTTGTCATCACCTACAAATAGGAGACATTGTATCTATTTTAAAGGCACAATTCATATAGGTAAATGTAACACACACTCATGTGTGTACACTTAGAGAGATGGCCTTAAAAAAACGAAAAATTGAGAGTGAATAATATCAAAAGGACAGAAAAAGAGAGAATAAAAATATTTGAAATGCCAGAATCATTTATTTAGGGAAATAGTTTTTGAATCTGATTTCTATAATAATTAGTGGATGTTGAAGATGGAATTATTTAATCTTTCAGGGTAAAACTTATCAGGTGTCAGTAAATTAAGAAGTGGATCATGAAGCTACTGTCAAAGATAATTAGTAGATTATCAATTTTATAAGCCACATGGCTACTACCATGAGGCTTGGTAGGAGTGCCTATCAGGGAGCAAATGGACAAAATCTGAGGGGACAAAATACATGGATCACAGGGGACCAGCAAGGAAGAAAGTTATCCATTCCAGGAAGGAGGCAGCTGTCTAAATTGGTATGGCCATGAGACGCATTTGGACTTTGGTTCAACCCAAGCTGATGTTGCTACTTGGGGCTATTGATTTGAGAGAAGAGGGTGTGGTATCAGGAGGATTCATTGATCAGCCATGTTCAGATGCTCTGGCACCTCTTCCTGAGAAGAATACTAGAAATAGTCCCGGGGGAAAGAGGGAAGAGGAGCAGAGGGAGAGGTCTGTGTATCTACTTATGAGATGGGGCTTAGGCCTGGACACTACTCCAAACCAAATCTAAAATAAACACTAGCAATGAAGGTGGAAATTTAGTAGGATATAATGATCCAAATTAATATGGATCATGCAGAGAAGCTATAATTGATGCTCTCACAGGTAATCGGGATTGAATCTTTGTCGCCACAACTACCCTCTAAACATATTTTGTCTAGAAATAGCACGCTGTTTCCAGACTCCTTTCAGCAGTAAAAAGGAGACCCATATATTTAAGCAGCTCTGATTTACATCAGAGTGGTGCTCTGCCTTCAACCAGATGGTCATTATCATTTGCAGGTGGCCAGGGCTGCCAAACACAGAGGCTTGATATTTCTCTCATGAAAGGATTGTTGTAGAATCAACCATAAGCAAGTGCACAGAGGGAGACTGTTATTCTTTGACTAAGCAGTATGGTTGCGGTGGGGAGAAGTTTGGGACGGGGGCTGGAGCTAGGAGGTCCAAGAGTGGGGCCATGAGTGGATGAGAAAGGAATGTGATGTGGGAGATGAACAGATTTGAAGAAATAAACTCTCATCTTCCCACAGTGATTGGGCGAAGCTGTGATTTTAAATTCCCCTCCCAAAAAGACACGGTGAGGGTAATTACACCTTAAACAAGAGGGAACACACATCCCCAGGGTGCAGAGGACTGAGAAATCTCCTTCGTATCATCCCAGGCATTTGTCCCAGAATGAACTTCCTTTGTATCCTCAAACCGAATTTCTGTCTTAAAACCCCAGTCTATGAGAGGACTAGGATCTGGAAAAGTTTCTGAACATCTCTCGGAAAAAAATAGTGACATTAAAGAATTGTTATAACCTTCAGTTATGTCTCTCAAAACTGAAGATTGTTAAAGCTCTTTATATAATCTGATGAAAAGGTAAAGCAGGCAGCTAATTTCTTCCTTGCAGTGGGGGGGGACAAAACAAATTCTTCCTTAAACTTAACATAAGGATGACTTTCAGCCTTCTTTATTGTGAAATATCACAATTGATCTTAGCCAAGAGGCCAGGAAGCAACATGAAATACACATACAAATGAATGTATATATTATGTGCATTTTGTACATATACATACATGTGTTTATGCATGCATAGTCTAAATAGTAAAAGTGCTAACACCTATTATCCCCACCCTTAAGAAACAACTTAAGAAATAGAATATTGTTCAGAGGTCACCTCTATCCTGAATTGTTCACAATTCATTTGCTTATATGTACCATATGTATATATCTCTTAGCAATAAACTACTTTGCATTGTCAATTTTTTACTTTAAGCATTTAAAGAAAATGCTTTAGTATGAATTCTTTTGCTGAACATTATGAGCATTTTTATTAGTCAACATTATGCTTTTAAGATTCATCCATGCTGATGCCTCTAGCTGTGATCCCTTCCATGTCACAGTTGCTTCACATACCATGTTGGGAATACATTGTCTCCTGTTTACGCATTCCCATGATGGACATTTGGCTTATTTCTTTTTTGTTATGGTTATGAAGAATAATGCTGCTCTGAGTATTTTCTTACACGCTTCCTTGTGTTCATGTGAAATATTTCCTCGTAAGCTAAGGGTCAAATTGCTGGTCACCTTTTCCCATCTTGCAAGATGGCGGGTGAAAAAGTTGAGAAGCCAGATACTAAAGAGAAGAAACCCGAAGCCAAGAAGGCTGATGCTGGTGGCAAGGTGAAAAAGGGTAACCTCAAGGCTAAAAAGCCCAAGAAGGGGAAGCCCCATTGCAGCCGCAACCCTGTCCTTGTCAGAGGAATTGGCAGGTATTCCCGATCTGCCATGTATTCCAGAAAGGCCATGTACAAGAGGAAGTACTCAGCCGCTAAATCCAAGGTTGAAAAGAAAAAGGAGAAGGTTCTTGCAGCTGTTACAAAACCAGTTGGTGGTGACAAGAACGGTGGTACCCAGGTGGTTAAACTTCGCAAAATGCCTAGATATTATCCTACTGAAGATGCGCCTCGAAAGCTGTTGAGCCACGGCAAAAAACCCTTCAGTCAGCACGTGAGAAAACTGCGAGCCAGCATGACCCCTGGGACCATTCTGATCATCGTCACTGGACGCCACAGGGGCAAGAGGGTGGTTTTCCTGACACAGCTGGCTAGTGGCTTGTTACTTGTGACTGGACCTCTGGTTCTCAATTGAGTTCCTCTACGAAGAACACACCAGAAATTTGTCATTGCCACCTCAACCAAAATCGATATCAGCAATGTAAAAATCCCAAAACATCTTACTGATGCTTACTTCAAGAAGAAGAAGCTGCGGAAGCCCAGACACCAGGAAGGTGAGATCTTCGACACAGAAAAAGAGAAATACGAGATTACGGAGCAGCGCAAGATTGATCAGAAAGCTGTGGACTCACAAATTTTACCAAAAATCAAAGCTATTCCTCAGCTCCAGGGCTACCTGCGATCTGTGTTTGCCCTGACAAATGGAATTTATCCTCACAAATTGGTGTTCTAAATATCTTAAGAACCTAATTAAATAGCTGACTACAAAAAAAAAACAAAAAACAAATTGCTAGTCACAGGGTGTATATTCCTTTGTTTTACCTGACAATGCCAAATTGCTTCCTAAGTGGTAGTTCAATTTGTATTCCCCAAAGTGGTGCATGAGTTACCATTGATCCACATTTAATAAATTCTGTTTTCATCCACACTTAATATTGACAGATTCCTAATTAATTTTTCAATCTGCTGTGTACAATAGTATTTCATTATCATTTAATTTGCAGTCTCTTGATTATTCTACATCTTTTATTATCATAAGGCTGAACATCTGTTAGTATCTTTGTCATAAACACATTCTCCTATATTTTGCCTAAAAGTTTCTAAGATCGACTTTTTATATTTAAGCCCTTGATTGCTTATCTACTTTTAATTTATTTTTTTTACTCACCCTTCAAATTCCTCATTAAAATAGCTCAGAGTGAAACTTTAGAATTCAAACATCATATCAATAGTCTTTATCAAACTTCTAAACAATGCATCAGTCATTTTCTACATTATATGTGCAAAATGGCATCTGGCCTTGGCTTGGTTGCTTGCAGTGACAGGGAGCTCATTATTTCAACAATTACAAAGTTCTTCTTATAGATTTGTTGATTTCTGTCTTTGTGTAAATCCCAAAAATTTACTAGAGTTTTTATTTCTGGAGAAATCCCAAAGAAGACTATGGTATGACTGCAAAAATACCTCTGATCATTACACTTTCCTGTGTTTATATCTCTTGCATCTCTGCCTATCAAGGATTGGGGACCATTTCCCTCCCCCTTAAATCTGAGCTGGTTTTGTGACTGAGTTTGACATACAGAAAGGACCAGATGTGATTGTGTACCGACTATGAGCTTTGGCTTCAAAAGGCTTTTCATGCTTTGGTTGGCTCTCTTGGAACCCATGCCATGCCATGAGAAGAAACACAAACTAGCATGCTGGAAGATGAGAGACCACCTGGACCAGAGACAAGTCATCCTAGTTCTGCCCATCCTAGATCATCAACTCATAGCTGGCCCAGTTGCTGATTGCCAACATGTGAGAAATTGCAGTGGCAATCACCAGAAACCAGAATTGTCCCATCTGAGATCAACCTAAATTGATCCACAGAATTGAGAGCTAAATAAACTGTTGTTTTGAGCCACTGAATTTTGAGGTAGTTTATTAGACAGCCATAGCTAACTGATATAAAGATAAATTCTCTTTCTACATGGCAATCCTTATACCTATGATGTAAACAATAATTTTATGATGACTTTATTAGAAAAATACCATGTAATTCAATAGTATTTTTTTCCAACTTGATTATACTAATCAGTATTCATGCAATCATGACTGTCTTTGAATGAATATACAATTGTCAGCTAGGAAATTCATGAATCAATATGAAAATAAAATACCACCACAACAATAAAAGTAAAATAGAATTCCACAGATGAAGAATCAAAGCACATGTTCAAAAGCAGTCATATACATATTGAATTTATAGAATTATTTTTAAAATCCAGTGATTTATAAGTAATTCTGAAACTAATCCTATGAAGTAGATAATACTATTATCACCTATTTTACATATGAGAAAACTGAGGCTTAAAGAAAGTAAATAATGTATAATAGTTTACTGAGCTAGGAAGTGGACAGAATACAAATCAAATCTCAAGTCTCTCTGATACCAGAGCCCATGGTCCTTACTACTGTGACAGGAGTTCTCAGCCCTGGCTCCATATTAGAATCATTTTGGGAAGCATTTTAAAATGTCATTTTACAGACACATTCTGAGAAAAATTAAATCGGCATCTCTGGGAGTTTGCAGAGAGATGGGCTATTGGTGTGTTTTTGTTTTTTAAAACTCCTCAAAGAATAGCTGTAAAAAGCCAGGGTTAAACTTCATTTCATTATGTGTTGCACTTACAAGGAAATTGCTCATCCTTCATATTGCTAATCCTTCAATTGCTAATCCTCAATGGCCCTTCATAGCTTAAACTCTGCCCATCTCCAGACTCATCTTGGACCTCATTTCCACTCCATGGATTGTTACTGTTATTAAAATACAGCTTTAATATTCCAAAAAACATCATCCAGCTATGAGATGGATTTAGAATTTACACAAGCACCACTGAATCATGTTGATTCTACACTTGAATGTACCAAAAACTTACTTATATAACCTCAAGTAGGTTCTTTAATCCCACAAAACCACAGCATCCTCACGGACACAATAGGTTTGGAGATATTTTTTATCCAAGACCTCACAGTGTTTAAAAAATATAATAGGATCCTAAAGAGATTCTACAATTTTATGGGAGCTTCTAACTGGCAACAGACTAGCAGCTTCCACTGAAAGCAATCACACAAGGATTCAGGAATCAGCGAATTTTCTGTATTTCACTGCCATCTATTGGATTTCAGCTGTATCCAAAATGTTTTCGGTTATTCCCATAGAGATCAATTCACATTAAACAGTCCTGTGCATTTTGGAAATGAAGGCAGGTGCTCTTTTGAGCAAAATAAGATTTTTCCCTATTATCATTTAAGACTAACTAAGCCTACTAAAATAACTAAATATCCCATTTAGGAAATATATCTGGGACCATCTATTCCTACTATCTACAATAGTCAAGTTTCATTTGTCAGGAAGGACTAAGGCTGAATGACAGGATTATGAAAACTAAAAATATCAGCCAAGGAGCTTCTAAGTCAAGATTGAGCTGAAATGTGTTCATTAGATATTCATATATTGAAGTTAATAATAATGTAGGCAGACTTGCCAATACTGATGCATAGATTTTTATTTTTGTGGGAAGATATGCGTAAGGACTGAAATTTCAACAATGGAGAGGATCAAGATTTTGAGAGAAACCATTTTTAAAAAACACTAAATGTATTTTTTTTACATGTGCTAGTATTCTCCAATGATCATCTTCACACAGTTTGAGAGTGTATGCAGCAGTAACTTGGAGTCTCTGCCAGAAGACAAACCATAATTATTTTATATTTTCTAGCAGCACATTTCTCAAAATTTTGATACATTCTGAGAACAATTTATTCTTAATTGAAGATATATTGTTGCTAACATTCAGCATCAACATCCTCCAACATCTTGTGAAAAATTCAAATATTGATTGTAAGACTTTTTTTTTTTTTTTTTTGAGACGGAGTCTCGCTCTGTCGCCCAGGCTGGAGTGCAGTGGAGCAATCTCGGCTCACTGCAAGCTCCGCCTCCCGGGTTCACGCCATTCTCCTGCCTCAGCCTCTCCCAGTAGCTGGGACTACAGGCGCCCGCCACCACGCCTGGCTAATTTTTTTGTATTTTTAGTAGAGACGGGGTTTCACCGTGGTCTCGATCTCCTGACCTCATGATCCGCCCGCCTCGGCCTCCCAAAGTGCTGGGATTACAAGCGTGAGCCACTGCGCCCGGCTGATTGTAAGACTTTTATGGTGAATATTTACTTGTAACTTGGTTTTAACCATTAATATTTTACTATATATGCTGTGTCACAAATCCATCATTCTTTCCATCATGAATCTATTTCGTTTTTATCATTTTATTAATGTAGACGTCAGTACATTCTTCCCTAAACGCTTCTGCATTCTTATCATTAGCTAGAGTTTAATATTTGTTTAATTTTGTCATTTCCTAGATGACTAATAATATTGATCACCTATGTATTGGTCGACTATTCATATATCTCCTTTGTGAAGTGTGATCTAATCCCTTACACATTTTTAATTGGGATATTTGTCTGCCGTTAAGTAGTAGATATTTAAAAAATGCATTTTATTTTATATGACACATACTATATAAATGTAGACTTTATAAAATATGCTTATAAAATATACTATTTTTAAAAATATACTGTTCTTTGTCGTGTATCTGTTTTACAGACATTTTCCCCCAAACATGGTTTACAATCTTTCTTTCTCTTTCTTTCTCTTTCTTTCTTTCTTTCTTTCTTTCTTTCTTTCTTTCTTTCTTTCTTTCTTTCTTTCTTTCTTTCTTTCTTCTTTCTTTTCTCTCTCTCTCTTTTGTTCGTTTTTGTTTGTTTCAGACGGATCTTGCTCTTGCTCAGGCTGGAGTGCAGTGGCATAATCACAGCTCACTGTAGCCTCGACCTCCCTGCTCAGGCAATTCTTATGCCTCAGTCTGTCAATAGCTGGGACTATAGGCACACACCACCATGCCCAGCTAAACAATAGTCTCTGAGAAGTAAAATTTTGATAAAATCAATTTTAAATATCTTTCCTTATTTTCATTGCTATCTGGGAGCACTCTAGGATGCTTGTCCACTGCCAAGTCGTGAAGATATTGTTTGATGATGACCTCTAAAGCTTTATGATTTTAGTCTTTACATTTAGGTTGATGATCTAATTTGAATTAAATTTTGTGTATAAAATCAGGTAGAGGTTGGTGTTCTTTTTTTTTTTTTTTTTTAATGTACGTCCAGTTGGTACAGTACCATTTGTTAACAGACTTTCCCCATTGAATGTTTTGGCATCTTTGTCTACAATCAAATGACTTTGAAAGTTTGAGTCAACTTCTGAGTCCTCTTCTCTATTTTATTGAATAACTGTCTTTCTGTTTGTAGTTTTATATGTGTTGAAGTCAAGTAATACGTCTTACAAATTTGTTCTGTTATAAGGTTGCTTTGGATATTCTAGATCTTTTCCATTTTTACATGAATTTCAGAATCAGTTTCTCTATTTTTACAAAACAGCCTCTAGGTATATTACTGGAATTATGTCCAAATCTATATATATATTGTGACTGTGGATTGACATTTTAATAATGCTAATATTTTCAACCTTTTAATATATCTTCATTTATTTGTCCTCTTTAATTCCTGTCAGTAATGTTTTATAATTTTGAGCATATAAATCTTCCATTTATTTTGTTAAAATAATTTTTCCTAGGAATTTTGTGCCTTATCATGCTACTTTAAATTGAATTATTTCCTAAAATTTATCTCCCTCGTTTTGTGCTGTCATTATGACAAAATTTGACTTCTGTATGTTAACCTTGTATCCTACAATTTTTCTGAATTTACTTATTCATTCTAGTAGTTTTTCAGTAGATCTTATAGGATTTTTGTATGTAAATAATTATTTCACTTTGCATAGTTTTACTCCTCTTTTTTCTGATATCTATGGTTATTATTTATTTTTCTTGTTTTATTGCTATAGTTATGACCATGCTGAATAAAAGTGGTAAGTATATTTGGATTTCTTCAATATAGGATCTTTGTCACTTCTCCCTCATTTATTAATTTATTCAATCATTTATTTATATGAGAATGAACTCAGGGATATTTACTTTATGCTTTGGGTTATAATTCAATACTAGTTCATTTATTCTGTTCAAATTGTTTCATCCTGCTGTTGGAGCTTTTTCACTTGACTCCTGTGCCCTTCATTATATTTCCATCAATGTGGGATTTTTTTAAACATGTCCTTTCTTTGTGGCTTTACAAGATGCTCCAGCTCAGCTTATGTGTTTTTCACTCCAGTTGTACAATCATCCATTTTTCTAAGGTGAGCTGTTTTTTTAACTGGAGAATATTAATAAAAACTAAGATATAGGTATTAGGGTTACCGAGGATGTTCATTGCTACTGATTTTAGGCCTTTACAACTAACAGAAAAAGAAAATGTCTGGGTTTAAATATTAACTGGTTTATATATGCATATCTATAAATACTCATACAAAACTATGTCTATATTAACATAACATAGTTCATACTGAGGCTCCAACTCTAATCCATTACCACATAGATCATCTAGCCTTCTGCCCTTTCTTATCTGTAACTTCCCACTTCAAGAGTGAGAAATCTGGCTCCCACACTCTGCCAGCTATTGATTTAATCATTCATTTTCAGTGTACATGCATAGCAGTATCAGAATGGTTGACCTATACCCCCATGGACAGCAGCTTTAGGAACTAGAGTATTTATGTGCTCTACACAGAGTGCTTCTGTGCGGTTCTTTCTGCCTTTAGTCTTACAGATGCCACTCATTTTCAAAGTAACTTGGATTATCATTTTTCCCCTCATCCCTTCAGTAAGATTGTTTCATACATCTGTAATACAGTTGAAGTCTTTTGTCATAATCTGCATTCCTTCCTGGGATCCACTGATCTCATAAATTATTTTCTTAAGTTTGAATACATTAAAGTTCACTTTGTGCTTAAAAAGTTCTGTGGGGTTTGACAAGGCGTAATGCCTTATACCCACCATCAGAGTTTTATGCAGAATAGTCTCACCACCCTAAAAATATCCATTTTGTTTCACCTATTTAACCCTTGCCCCTTTCCCCCAAACCCTAGCAACCATTAATCTTTTTACTATCTCTTTTGTTGCCTTTTACAGAATATCACATAAGTGGACTCATACAACGTGTAGCCTTTCAGACCGTTTTTTTTTAACTTAGCAATATGCATTTAAGTTTCCTCAAATGCCTTTTCATACCTGAAAGTTCATTTTTTATATCACTGAATACTGTTCCATTATATGGACTGCTACAGTATGTTTATCCGTTTATCTATTGAAGGAGATCTTAGTTACTTCCAGTGTTTGGTGATTATGAATAATGCTGCTGTAAATATTCACATGCAGGTTTTTTGGTGGGCAAAAGTTTTCAGATCAGCTGAATGAATATGCAAAAACACAATTTCTGGCTCACACTTGTAAAAAAACTGATTAACTGTCTTCCAAAGCAGTTGTACTATTTTACTTTCCTACCAGTAATGAATGAGAGTTCTTGTTCCTCCACATCCTTGACAGACTTTGGTATTGTCAGTTTTTTGGATTTTAACCATTCTAATAGGTGTCTAGTGGTATCTGGTAGTTCTAATTTGCAATTTTCTAGTGGCAAATGAACTTGAGCATCTTTCCATATGCTTATTTACCATCTGTATATAAGCATTTGTACAGACTGTGCAAATCTTTTGCTTGTTTAGACTTTTGTTTTCTTATTGCTTAAAGTGTTCTTGGTGTTACTTAGATCAGGTCCTTTATCAGGTATGTGTTTTGCAAATACTTTCTTTCAGCCTGTGGTTTGTCCTTTCACTTGCATTACAGTTTCTTCTGCAAAACATAAAATTTAATTTTAATATAGTTTAACTTAGTATTTTTCATGAATCATGATTTTAGTATTGTATCTAAAATCTCTTCTCAAACTCAAGGTGACACACATCTTTTTGTGTTTTCTTCTAGAAATTTTAAAGTTTTGTATTTTACATTTTAATTTTGATCTATTTTGAATTAATTTTATGAAAGGCGAGGTCTGTGGCTAGAGTCCCGTTTTTTCTTTCTGCATATAAACTTCTAATGGTTCCACATCACATTTAGAAAGACACCCTTTCTCCATGAATTGCTTTTGGTCTTTTGTCAAAGGTCCATTGACTATATATGTGTCAATTCTAGACTGTGTATTCTGTTCTGTTGATCTATGCGCCCATTTTTTTCACCAATGCTATACTTTCTTGTTTACTGTAGTTTTTTTGTTTTGTTTTGTTTTGTTTTTTGTTTTTTGTTTTTCTTGAGACAGGGTCTGGCTCTGTCGCCCAGGCTGGAGTGCAGTGGCACAATCTCAGCTCACTGCAACCTCCACCTCCCGGGTTCAAGTGATTCTCATGCTTCAGCCTCCCGAGCAGCTGGAATTACAGGGGCCCGTTATGACACTCAGCTGTTTCTTCTGTATTTTTAGTAGAGATGGGGTTTCAGCATATTGGTCAGACTGGTCTCGAACTCCTGACCTTAAGTGACTTGCTCACTTCAGCCTCCCAAAGTGCTGGGATTACAGGCCTGAGCCACCACGCCTGGCCTACTGTAGTTTTATAGGAACTATTAAAGTTGGATGGTATCAGTACTCTGTGTTTTTCTTCAGTATTGTGTTGGCTGTTCTAGATTTTTTGCCTTTTCATATATACTAAAAATCAAATTGTTGGTATCTGCAAAATAGCTTTTTGTGATTTTGATTGGGATTGTGTTGAATTTATAGATCAAGTTGGAAAGTATTTATATCTTAACAATACTGAGTCTTCCAAGGCATGAACATGGAACAAATTTCTATTTATTTAGGTCTTTATTTCTTTCATCAGAGTTTTACAGTTTTCCACATATATATCCTATATATATTTTGTTACATATATATACACTAAAGTATTTTTTCAGTGCTATTGTGAATGGTATTTTTATATTTCAAATTTCAAGTGTTAATTGATAATGTATAGAAGAACAATTGACTTCTTTATATTAATCTTGCAAACTGAGATTTCCTATCCTTTAGTTCCAGGTAAGCTTTTGGGTTTTGTTGCTGTTGATGATTCTGATGTGTGGTATTTTTATTATTATTCCATTTTGCCTTGTAATTTCTCCTTTCAACTATGATTATTTAGAAGTGTATTGTTTCATAACCAAATTAGTATTTTTTATATTATTTATTTATATTTAATTATAATGTGTTCAGAGGACATACTCCGGATGCTTTTAATTTATTTAGACTTATTTTGTAGCACAGCATATTGTCTTTCTGGATGACCTGAGCTAAGTAAAGCATGTTGCCTGCTGAAGCAACAGTGAAGAGTCATTCCCATTTCCACCCATGATTCACAGGCCCATGAGACCTGGTTACAATAGCAGCAACAATATATATTGGAAGCTGATTTTAAGCATGTATAACTAGTGTAACTGATAGATGTTTTGCAAATAAAGTAATTATTTGGTAGTCTCTTGGAAAAAATAGAAAAAAGGCAAAAATGATCAAAGTTAAGATTAAAACAATTCCTCCAGATATTAAAAATATTCTGAGGAGCTATTTTAGAAAACTTTTTCAATAAACTTGAAAATTAAATGAAATAGACAAATTTCTAGAAAAGAATCACAGCTTACTTATATTAACAAAATAAAAAGGGAAAGTTAAATAGTCCAATATGTACTACACATTGGAACTCAGAATTAAAAGCTTTCCTAAAAGAAAACTCACCAGTGGATTTTAAGCTATAACATTTATATAACACAATTTTATTAAGATTTTTTAAAGTACTAATGTTTTCTAAATTATTTAGGAAGCCTGATAATCTTTATGTCAAAATCTGATAGGGCTTTTCTTTTTTAAATTTTTTTTTAGTTTTTAGTTTTTTGGGGCATATAATAGGTGTATATATTTATGAAGTGCATGAGATATTTTGACATATCTATGCAGGCATAGAATGCATAATATTCACACCAGGGTAAATGGGATATCCATCACCTCAAGCAGTTATTCTTTTTTTAACTTAATTTAATTTAATTTAAAGTTCTGGGATACATGTGCAGGATGTGCAGGTTTGTTACATAGGTAAATGTGTGTTGTGGTGGTTTGCTGCACCTATCAACCCATCATCTAGTTATTAAGCCCTGCATGCATTAGCTATTTAACCTGATGCTCTCTCTCTCCCCCGCCACCACCGCCACAGGCCCCCACATATATTATCCCCCTCCCAGTGTCCGTGTGTTCTCATTGTTCAGCTCCCGCTTATAAGTGAGAAGATGTGTTGCTTGGTTTTCTCTTCCTGTGTTGGTTTCAAGCAGTTATTATTTGTGTTACAAATAATCCAATTTAAACTCTTTTAGTTGTCTTAAAATGTACCATTAACTTATTGACTATAGTCACCCTGTGGTTTTATCAAATAGAATATCTTATTCATTCTTTCTATTTTTTGTACCCATTAGCCACCCCCACTTGCTCCCATCCCTCCATGCCCACCCCTCCGGTATGCTTCCCAGCCTCTGGTAACTATCCTTCTACTCTCTATCTTCATGAATTCAATTGCTTTAATTTTTAGCTCCCGCTAATAAGTGAGAACATGCAAAGTTTGTATCTCTTTGCCTGGCATATTTCATTTAGCATCATGACCTCCAGTTCCATTGATGCTGTGGCAAACGACAGGATCTCAGTCTCTTTTATGGCTGAATAGTACTCCATTGTGTATAGGTACTACATTTTCTTTATATAATTGTCTGTTGATGGACACTTAGGTTGCTTCCAAATCTTGGTTATTATGAATAGTGCTGCAATGAACATGGGAGTGCAGATATCTCTTCGATATACTGATTTCCTTTCTTTGGGGTATATACCCAGCAGTGGGATTGCTGAATTTTATAATACCTTGATTTTTAGTTTTTTGAGGAACTTCCAAACTGTTCTCACATGCCACACTCTCCTGGTCTGTAAGATTTCCTCTGAAAAGTCTGCTGCCAGATATATTTGAGCTCTGTTGTATGTTATTTGTTTCTTTTTTTCTTGCTGCTTTTAGGATACTTTCTTTATTTTTGACTTTTGGGAGTTTGATTATTCAATGCCTTGAGGTTGTCTTATTTGGGCTAAATCTAGTTGGTGTTCTATAACCTTCTTGTACTTGAATATTGATTCTTTCTCCAGGTTTTGGGAAGTTCTCAGTTATTATTCCTTTGAATAAGTGTTCTACCTCTATCTCTCTCTCTACCTCTTCTTTAAGGGCAATAACTCTTAGTTTTGCCCTTTTGAGGCTATTTTCTAGATCTTATAGGTATACTTCATTCTTTCTTATTCTTTTTGCTTTCATCTCCTCTTTGTATTTTCAAATAGCCTTTCTTCAAGCTCATTAATCTTTTTCTTCTGCTTTATCAATTCTGGTATTGAGAGACTCTGATGCATTCTTCATTATGTCATTGGAGGCTGAGGAGGGTGGATCACTTGAGGTCAGGAGTTCAAAACCAGCCTGGCCAACATGGTGAAAACCGTTTCTACTAAAAATAGAAAAAAAAAAGCCACGCCTGGTGGCGGGTGCCTGTAATCTCAGCTGCTTGGGAGGCTGAGGCAGGAGAATTGCTTGAACTTGGGAAGTGGAGGCTGCAGTGAGCTGAGATCACACCACTGCACTCCAGCCTGGGTGACGGGTCAAGACTCCATCTCAAAAAATTAAAATAAAAATAAATAAATAAAATGCTGTGGGAAAATTTGTTTTATCATAACTTAGTATATCTGGTGAAAATATCCTCAGTTCCAACCACTGGGATCAACAATTCCCCTCTGGCTAGCACTGGTCTAAGTGCTTCCTCCATGGGCATCGGCTGATGCAGCCATATCTGCATTAGGGGGGAACCCAAGCCCAGTAACACTGTGGCTCTTGCAGGCTTATAGAGATACCTCAAGTCTGTAATGTAGAAATCCTGCCTGAGTTTCCAATCTGCTGGCTTGTCTTATGGATTTGGACTCAAATTGCATTAGCTCTTACCTCAATTTTCATCCTATCTGCTCTATAGATTCTAAACTTGTCAGCACCACTTTTGCTTAAGCCAGTCCTTAAGACAAATAAATTCCTTCCTTCCTTCCTTCCTTCCTTCCTTCCTTCCTTCCTTCCTTCCTTCCTTCCTTCCCTCTTTCTTTTCTCTTTTCTTTCTTTCTTTCTTTCTTTCTTCTTTTCTTTCTTTCTTTCTTCTTTCTTCTCTCTTTCCTTCTTTCTTTCTTTCTTTCCTTCCTTCCTTCCTTCTTCCTTTCTTTCTCTCTCTCTTTCTTTCTTTCCTTCCTTCCTTCCTTCCTTCCTTCCTTCCTTCCTTCCTTCCTTCTTTCCTTCTCTATCCATCCTATTGGTTTTATTTTTCTGGGGGGCCCTGACTGGTACAACTACTTTAATAATCAAATGCATGTCTACGTTTTCATGACCTTGAATTAATCAGTAATTTCTCAGCTGTGGCTTTAAAAGCACAAGTGACCATGGAAAAATAGATAAATTTGACTTTATTAAAATTAAAAATGTTTGTACATCAAAAAGATACTATCAGGAAAATAAAAAACTACCCATAGATTAGAACAAAGTTATATTTGTGAATTATATGTTATAGGGTCTAGTATCCAGAATATATAAAGAACACTTACAACTCAAGAAGAAAAAACAGATAACCCAATTTAAAAATAAACAAAGCTCCCCAAGAAAGATCTACAGACAGTCATTAACCACATCAGGAGATGCTCAACATCATTAGTCATCAAGGAAACGCAAATAAAATCTACACTGAGATGCCACTTCACACCCACTAGAATGACTTTAATGGAAAAAATGAGAAATAACAAATGTTGGTGAAGATGTGGAGAAACTGGTACCCTCAACGTTGCTGGTGGTAAAGTAAAATGGGACAGCTGCTGTGGAAAAGTTTGGCAGTTTCTCAAAAGTTAAACATAGATTTAGCATATGACCCAGCAATTCAACTCTTTGGTATTGAAAACATATATATTTCAATATATTTATTTCATATTCAATATACTTAACATATTTAATTACCTTACATTCAATTCTCTTATATTCTCTTATGTTTCATTTCTTATTGGGTTCAAAGCATATCCACAAAAAAACTTGTACAAAAACGTTCATGCAGTATTATTCATGATATTCCAAAAAGTGGAAATAAACCAAATGTTTTTCAACCGATGAATGCATAAATAAAATGTGATGTATTTATATAATGGAATATTATTCAAGTATAAAAAAAACCCTTAAAAGCATTATGGTAAATGAAAGAGCCAGACACAAAAGGTCACACATTGTTAAATGACATTCACATAAACTGTCTAAGATAGGCAAATTCACAGAGACAGAAAGTATATTAGTGGTTGTCAGGGTATGCTGGAGCGGGGAACTGGGAGTGCCTGCTAACAGTGTTGTTTTTCTTTTTGGGGTGATGAAAATTTCCTGGAATTAAATCCTGATGATAATTGTACAACCTTATAAATATACAAAGAACTACTGACTGACATATTTTTAAATGGTTAATTTTATGTTATGTGAATTTTATCTCAATTTTTTAAAGTGCGAAAAAACCAGTGAAATTCAAGTTATAGCCACAATGTATACCACTGCACTTTCCCCAGGATAGCTAAATAAAAGGACTGGTAATAACAAATACCTCAATAATATGGATTTCTGGGAACTCCCATACATTGCTGGTGGGAGGGTAAATTTGCTCAAATCCTAGAAAAATTCTTTATCAGCATGCACTAATCACCTATATACACATACATATGGAGGTATTGGCATGGAGAGATATCAGGAACATAATATGTGAACAAAAGCTGGCTGCAGTACAATGCCACTTCCAAAAATTTGACAGATGAAACAGTATCATATTAGATGCATATGTAAGTATGTAAAGGACAAAACTCGTGTATTCAAGGCTATATGTTAGAACTGTGGTTACCCTTGAGGAATGAAAGAGGGAACTAATAGAGTTGGTGAGGCTGTTTTCAAAAGAAGGAAAAAAAGAGAAAATCTTCCTATTTTAATAAAATCAGTTTTAATTGCACAGTGTAGCAGTGTTCTTTCATTTTTCAGTTTAATGGAGTAAACTGAAATCAGAGGCAAAAGCAAATTTCCACTGCTAATAAGTCTCACAAGGCAAACTAAGGTCATGTCTTTCAATAACTTGATCAACATAAGCAGATGAATAGACCAGCTGTGCCTGGGGTGAGGGAAAAGCAGCTGGCGGAGAGATGTGAGAAACTGGAAGGACCCTGAAAAACACCAGTGTGAATATATAATATATTGCTGAATGAACAAGATAACTCCTAGGCAAGAATTTGCAAATCTAGGTAAATATTGTTACAATATGTGCCCTTTGATTTTAAAAAGAAAGTCACATTGTTCAGAAAATAAATCTATTTGTCAATCCCATAACTCTAGATCTATTTGTCAGAATAGAGAATAGGCCTTTTAACTGTCTGGTTCTAATTTTTTTCTGTCTGCTGGACTTCCTTGTTTCTCTTACTGAAGGCATCACAAGAGATATCTAATAAGCCTGAAAATATATTGTTATACTTTACTAGCTCTCTGTGCCCCCAAGACCTCCTTACAGAACCAGTTATCATGTGATTGCAATAACACATTTCTGTGAAGGCAAGTTGGGACCCACCAAGGCCAAAGGATTTGCCGGCAGTAGGGAGATGAAAAAACTATTCCAATTTCTCACTCATCTCTCTCTCTCTCTCTCTGTCTGTCTGTCTCTGTCTCTCTCTCTTTTTACATCATCAGAATTCCTGTGAAATTCTAAAAAAATAAAAAGTGTATTCCCTCGGACTTCAATCATTACCAAGAAAAGTTAAAAGATCCCATTTATGACAATGGTTACTAAATGGAGGTGAAAATTAAATTTTATGAGATATTATTAATCATATATACAAGCCTACTGTTTAAAGTTAAAATGGGAACTCATAAAATTTCTGCCAAAGAAAATAGCATTGGCATAATTGATGTTTTCACACCTATGCCACTGTATGAATGTCCTTCTGTAATTGCTGTATTATAAAATATTTACAAGAACTAAAGAACTTAGTTAATTCATAAATGTCTGCAGAAATGCAAAACAAGTTGGTCTTTCACATCTGTAACAAGATCTTGAGAATTGTCTGGGAATAATCTTTATTCAACTGGATTCAGCCTATAAATCAGGCCAATCTCTTATTATCATTTTTGTCTCCCCTTCAAAGGGCCTTGGCCAAGACCTAATGAACTCATATCATCTCAGCCTGCTAAAGACTTCCTTTTTGGGATCAATCTTGGTTATAATGATTCAAAATTAGGTTATTCACTTCTTTAAGAGTAAAAACTCCCTAGAGCCATCTATAGTCTTTAACGTATTAACTGAGCATGCCATCTAGATTACATTTACTACTGTGGAATTATTTTCCTGTAATATGCCCATAGAACTCATTTTTTGGTAATATTCTCTTTTCCATCTGCATTCTCTGTCTTGAAGATCTCTTCACATAAGAATGGTATTAAGTATCATCTCCAACCTAGTAAACTCAAAATTTGTATCTCCATCCTAGAATTCTCTTCTGAACTGATTTAGTTATCCAACTGCCTTCATTTGGATGGGACATCTGAAATTTAGTATTTCTATGACTGAGCTCCTAATGTTCTCCTTGGGTTGCTCTACCTTTCACTTTCCCAGTCTCAGTTGACTTCATCATTGAAATTGTTCAGAACAGAAATTTTGGAGTTCTTTTGGACTCCTCTTTCTCATACATCTTACCTCTAAAATGCCAGGAAAATCTATTGACACTACCACTAAAATATATCCTAAATCTGACTGCTTCTCATCACCTCTGCTGTTGCTTAATTTGTCCAAGCCACTGTTTATCTCTGGGTTGGATTTCTGCAGTTGCTTCCTACTGTATCCTCTAGCGTCTATCCTTTTCCACTAACAGTCTTTTTTTATACAGCAGTCAGAGTGGACCTTTTTAGTATCCAAGCCACATGACGTTAGTTCTTTCGAAATGCTGCAACGTTTTCCCATTTCACCTGGGGCAAAGCCAAAGTCTTACAAAGAGTCACAGGGTCCTCTTTATCAGGCCTCTCTTTACTTCTCTTATTCATGTCCTACTTCTGCCTTCTGATGCTCCTGTCAGCATACTCTGGGACATTTTCTCCGATTGTTTCCAATACCTGGTTCTTTCCCACAAGTGTTCAT
This sequence comes from Hylobates moloch, assembly GCF_009828535.3. NCBI lineage: Eukaryota > Metazoa > Chordata > Mammalia > Primates > Hylobatidae > Hylobates > Hylobates moloch. The sequence continues at coordinate 55,289,154 of NW_026652284.1, forward strand.
TAGATTAATCCCTCACTCTTTAAATTCTTTGCTCAAATTTCATCTTCTTGATGAGGTCTACTTTACTCACCCTATTTAACTTTGCAACTTGCACCCTGAGCAGTACAGCTAGTCTTCCTTTCCCAGAATTATGCTTTTTTCCCCATTGCTTTCATCATTGCCTCAAATACTGCATAATCCAATTATTTGTTACATTAAATATTTATTGGCTGTCATTTCTTCTAGAATGTAATATTCTCAAGAGAAGTTAATGTTACCCATTTCATTCATTGATGCATCCCTAAGTGACTAGAATAGTACCTAGCACATAGTAGGGATTCAACAAATACATTTATTAGATTGCCTTTCATTATTGCCTTTAAATTATTGACACATTACATCATGAATGAAATTCAAAAACATTATATTCAATGAAAGAAGCTATGCACAAGAAACCACATTATGTAAATCCATTTCCATGAATCATGCTGAAAAGACAAGTACATAGAAAGAATGTAGATTAGTGGGGCTTGTGATGGGAATGAGGAGTAATTATGCATGAGGGATCTTACTGGGGTAGGGGGGTGGATAAAAGATTCCAAAACTAAGTTGTGGTGATGGCTGCACCACTACATTTGATAAGATTACAAAAAAATCGTTAAATTGTACACTTGAAGTGGGTGAATTTTATGACATGTGGAATATACCTCAAAGAAGTTTTGAAAAAGTCTAGTCAATGGCTCCAATTTATTTTTACAACATAGTTCATATTCCTTCAAGTAACTGAGAAAGCCCTTGGCTTTCTGGCCTTATTCTACACCTTTTCCACTAGTGTTTTTATTTTTTTTAGTGTATGGTCCTCTTTAACCACTTAGCCTTCTTAAGAGTCATTCTCTTTGCTAGATATACTCTTCTCATTCCCATTTCCCACATCATCTCTTCTTATTTTGCTAAAATTGCAGGTCTCTGCTTGGATGTTACTTCCTCTTGCATCAATACCTCAAGACTTCAAATACCTAACATGGTTATTACAACATAGGAGACGCTTAGCAAATTATTTGCTGAACAAATGAATGACTGAATATATGATTGTTATTTTAAAAGGATACTTTGTGTATAAAGCTGCTTTGATGACATAGATATAAATTATGTTTGAATGTGCAAAACTGAAATTCTACCTAGTAGATGGTTACAAAATTTGCTATTATTTTAGCTATTATTTTCTTCCAGAAAGATGTTGCATTGTGGTAAACATATTTATATACAGTACTAATTAACAATCAAATACGTGACACTTCCTTTGCATTGCTCCTTTTTTGACAAGGCTTTTTTTATTGAGAATGAAGTTGTCTAAATTCAAAAACTTACCTTACATATCATGACTTAAGATTATCTGACTGTGAAATTAAAAACAATATAATTTGAAGCATTAGCTCAACTATTGCTTTAGACTTTATTCATCTAACCCTGCAGTCATGGTCATTAATTCAATGACTAGAAAGCTATTGTACAACAAAATTTACAGAGAATAAATGGGTTATTCATTCAATTTGTCAAAAATACTATCTCTTGGCTGGGTGCCATGACTCACACTTGTAATACCAGCACTTTGGGAGGCTGAAATGGGAGATCACTTGAGGCCAAGAGTTTGAGACTAGCCTGGGCAGCATAGGAAGACGCTCACCTCCACCAAAAAAATAATAGCCAGGCATGGTGGTGCATACCTATAGGTCCTAGCTACTTGGGAGGTGGAGGCAGGGGCATCACTTGAGCCTAGGAGTTCAAGGCTGCAGTGAGCTATGACCCCTTCACTCCAGCCTGGGCAACAGTGGGAGACCCCATCTCTTTAAAAAGTACTGTCTCTTCATACTTAGAATGGAATACAAAAAAGAGAAATAGTAATAGTAAAACCAAATGGAATATTGTTCTTTCCTTTCTTAAGCCTTTTATTTCTCTATCTTAGAATGTATAAAGCTCTCATGCTGAAGTCTCGGAAGCACAAAAGTCTTAATCTTGTGATCACATTACATGATCTTTAAATGGTCGAGTTCCTCTGCAATGAGTCATAGACATTATTCCTTCTCATTTTCCTTACACACTGTTGATACTTCTCATACACTGTAAAATTTCTATTCTTAAGCCATGCCATTTATTCCTGAAACTTCAGTTCTATTTGAATATACCCATGACTGGAAACCAATCTAGGTGAGAATACCTTGAGCTGCAGACCTTTTCATCTAGCATCCTGCTTAGTATATCTAATTAGATGCCTCATTTAAGATAGGGATCTTCAATTCAAATGTTCAGAGTTCAACTCCTGACCTCCCATTAATGAAAATAATTCCTCCTCCAGAATATTTTATGTCAGGAAATGGGACCTTAAGCCAACATATGGTTGTCATCTGAAGCGTAGGAGTCATCTTTTACATTTTCTTCTCTTTTCCATTATCTAATTCATTACTGTGACCATTAGTAGGTGGATTCTTCCTCTAAAATAGATAGTGAATCTGATTACTCTCTCCATCTCTCCAGCCACTACCAATCATTACCATAGTTAAAATCTTCATATTTCACCTGCAATTCTACCCACTTCCCCTCATGCCTAGCTTGAATTTATGTTCACACAATAGCCTGCCTAAATTCTATTTATCTTTTGAGTTAATCTTTGATGCCACTGCTGCAAGGAACTATTCCCTAACACTCCAAAGTAGATTGTTTCCTCATGTTACACATTCTATTTTCCTATCATTATCCTTCATATTGACATTCACAGTTTCATTAAATATTTGTGTAATGATTTACATTGTAAAAACACAAAAAAAAAATTCACCAGTGGTCGTTAATATCCAGTGTATATTTGGCACTGAGTGAATATTTGTAGAATAAAAAAGAAATAAATAGATCTGTAGATGGATTCTACCTTTGGCATTGTCCTTAAAAATAACTTTCCCAGTATACAATATTGAATTCTACTTTTACTGCCTTTATGATATCTTTAATTCTTTAACAGGAAATATATTTTGATATGTTATTTAAAATTGTGACTTGACCCTACTGATTTTTTTCAAATAAAAAGTATTTGTTCAAAAACTGAATTTTTTCTCTCTGATTTCCCCTGCCAGCATCAATCTCACATTTTACAGTTATTTTAGTGTTCATATTTTAAAGACATTTTTGTTCTGTTCTCTGGTGCCCATAATACATCACTTGGAATATTACAGCTTTAGAATATATTCTAATGTCTGATATAGCAAACTTATATTCATTTGTCAACTTTTTTCAAAATTTTCACATATGTATGCTTTCACATAAAATTCTAAAATTATATCATAAAATTTAAAATTATGAGAATTTTCTGAATGTTGCATTTAAATTTATAGTTTAAATTAAGGGATATAGTTCTGTTTAGTGTATAAAATATTCATTTGGAGAAACATATCTCTTCACTTATTCAAGGTTTCTCTCATGCTTTTGTATAATTTTGAAGGCTTACTGCTGTAAGCCTCAAATATTTATTTTATTTTATTTTTTTATTTTAAAGAGACAGGGTTTCACCATGTTGTCCAGGCCATTCTTGAACTCCTGGACCCAAGCAATCTGCCTTCCGTGGCCTCCCAAAGTGCTGGGATTACAGATGTGAACCACCGTGTCTGGCCTAAGGATTTCTTTTCATGTGTATTCCTAAATGTTGGCCATTATACTATTAAATTATTATTGTTATATCAGAAAACGATTGGATTTTCTACAATTATTTTTTGACTAGTAAACTTACTGAACTGCCATAATTTCTAACAGCATTTCAGTTGATTCTTTTGTTTTTGTAATATGGAGTCATCAGTAAATAATTACAATTTTTCCTACCCTTTACCAATATTTTTACCACCTGTGACTATATCAGATGTTGTATTAGTTATCATTTCTGGAATGATGATACATAGTTGTGAAAGGAGGCAGCCTTTGTTTATTTCTCTTTAGAGAAGAGACTTCTAGGCACCTCCCAAACCCTAGTTTCTTTTCCATCTCGGTACCCAGCTAGACAACGTTTTCCATTCCCTTTTGCACCAAGGTGGGACCATAGAAGTGGATGGGATGTGGGCAGAAGTAATGTACACCACTCCCAAGCCTGTTCCCTAGGAACTTCCCAAGTAATCATCCTTACTTTCTCTGTTCCCATTTGAAGCTAGAGGCCAAACGTTCTGATTCCTTGGTGAATTTTGAGGCCAAAATAAAAAAGAGAGTGAATCTTGAGTCAACACTTAGAGGAGAGCTGCCCAGCAGAACTGCCAGAACAAGAACTCATATAGAAAAGTAGTGTGAGCAACTTTTATTGAATAAACCACTAAGATTTGGGGGCTGTAACAGCAATGACCATATCCCAATTATTTCACCATTTTAATCAAAATTGACACTAATCTAAACTCCTAAACAAAATCTCAATTGTTCATTTGAAATAGGTAGGATTTTCTAAACCACTCTTTAATTCTTATTGCATCAATAACTTTATAAATCTAAAATCAACCTGAAGATCTATGAAATAACTTTTTGAAATATATCAGGATTATCATATAATTTTTAAACTGTCTTATTCTGTAATAAATTATATCCATAGATTATCCAACGTCCAATCATACCGGGCTTTTAGAATAAAACTTTCCTGGTCATTCTGAACAATTACTTTAATATATTGCTGAATTCAGTTTTCTAAATATCATTTTTGATTTCGATTTTCAAATTTTCAATGATATTGACCTATTGTTCTTAATTTTTCCATGTTTCTTTTCCTTCCTTTATATATTTTTAAGGCATTTCTATTAGGTTTTCTCAGCATTATATATGCTCTGTACACTTCTTCAGAAAAACATTTTTTCTATTTCCTGCAAATCATTTAAAATAGGTTATAAACATGAATTTCTTAAAGGTTTGAAAGAATTTTACATTAAAGTCATCCTGACTCAATGTTTCATGTGGGCATGGAGTGGTAGGTATTTGGCAACAGCCTTAGTTTCTCCTATAGTCACTTTGCTATTAAAATACTCTACCTTTTCAGGCAATTTTAGACATTTGTGATTCCACTAAAATTGTCTACTTTGTAATTGATTTGCTTATTTACAAATTCTAATTTTTTTTCTTTTCCTTCAATTTCTGAATTTATGACCAGAAAGCAAAGCAATTCCATTGCCAGTTCTCTATGATGTACACAAAATTATTAAAAACAACACATTCTGAACTAAATCATGTTTAGACTTCTTCCTAAATGAGACAATTATAAATAGTATTTATTTGGGCATTCCTCATAACAACTTGACTCCTACTCTCCCTTTCTCATTCCTTAAGGTAAGGCAATAATAAAAAGAACATGAAAATCTTCCCAATCACTGTGGAAGCAGAAAACAACTCATTACATTTCATATGAATGTGAGAGAATTGGTGTCAACATAGCAGTGCCAAATCTGAAAGCCAAATACTCATCAGCTGAGGAGATGCTTAGTAAATATTTGTTGAAGAAGTAAACGAATTGGGGCCAAAATCGCTATTCCTGTAGTCTCTTGAATATATTTCTACAGGCTGTTTGAAAATTAGCAAAAAAAAAAGTACTTTTAGTTTGATACATTTCAAAATATATTAAAAAATGACAATGCATGGTTCTTTATATAATATGCAAGTTCTATAATAGATCAGTTCACATGGTGAAGTCCACTCTAACTCTATCCCAAACCTAAGATTTGTTAAATGAAAATTTATTTGCTTAAAAATTCTCAGGCCGGGCACAGTGGCTCACGCCTATAATGCCAGCACTTTGGGAGGCCAAGGCAGGCGGATCACTAGGTCGGGAGATCGAGACTATCCTGGTTAACACGGTGAAACCCCACCTCTACTAAAAATACAAAGAATTAGCTGGGCGCAGTGGAGGGCACCTGTAGTCCCAGCTACTTGGGAGGCTGAGGCAGGAGAATGGCGTGAACCCGGGAGGCGGAGCTTGCAGTGAGCTGAGATGGGCCACTGAACTCCAGCCTGGGCGACAGAGCGAGACTTCGTCTCATAAAAAACAAATAAATAAAAAATGATTAAAAAATAAAAATAAAAATAAATTATCTAAAATCTGAAGCTAGTGATCTCCTTATATAATTTGGGAAAACAATACCTTATTTAAACATAGCTTGGAAAATTAAATGATTAAAGATATCAACATGAAGAATAAAGCACAAATCTTCAAAGCTTTTTAGGAATATAAGCTTTTCAATCACACCATCCCATCATTTAACACCTGTGAGGTAAGCAGATGGTGACAATTTTATGTAGGAAAATGTCATATTTGTAGCACAAAGAAGCTTATTGTTTCCATATTTTCTGCCAAGGGCATGCCTTTGTAATATTTCAAATGTGTACTTATTCTGATTGGGATCATAGCAGTGAAAAAATAGTGCTTCTACGGCTGCCTGTTGATTTACCTTGTGGCCCCATTCCAATTGCTCTCATTATCATCTCTCAGTCTAAAAGCAAGAGGTGCCTTCTATTGACCAAAGGGAGTGGACCGATACGACTTTTCTTCCATGGATTGAAGCAAACCAAGGCAACCTTCTTGTCTTTATGTAAGGGAGGCAATTCTCAACCTAACAGGGTCAAAGTGTTCTAACTTCTTTCTTCACAAAGAGAAAAAGAGAAAGAGAATTTGCCAGATATATATACAAGTTAATGGCAAATTTTAATATATGGTGCTGCAATAGCGAGATCACACCTGGTCCTTGTCTTTTTGAAAAAAATGTGCAATACATTTTCTATTGTAAATTTCTTGCTTCTCTCTGTTGAAAAGGTAAAGTACTACTCCAGTGCCTATCTAGTAAATTTATGGGTCTAGTTATTTTTTTCAAAACTCTAAAATTTTTCCTAAATACACATGTTGTCAAAACAATTCCCTAAATTTGATGACTAATTTAGGCAAGAACAACAAATAGGCTTTGGAAATACGTGAACACGAAAAGCAATGATGAGAAAAGTATGTTAGACAGTATATGATTTTGGCTTGAATCTGTGGATGTTTGTGCAGCAGGTAAAAGATACTGCAATCTGTACTTATATTGGTCATGAGTGAAAAGGATAGTTTACAGATTCTTTGTTAGTGTTCATTGCTGGATAAGTACATCTACATGCAGAACTCGTTAGTTTAATTACAAATTAAAATAATTCTTATGTGACAATTTTCTTGAGGTGTATAGAGTTCTGAAAATCATTTACTCTTTTTTTTTCCTTCTGAAGAATTGGAGTAAATTTCTGCAGAAGCTTTTATATGAGTAATTTTTAGATAAAGTTACACTTTAAAAAATCTCATGAGAATCGACCAACTACACAAATCTGGAGTCTACCATAGTAGCTAAATTTTTGACTTGTTCTAAGTAAACATTTGAGCTCTTAATTTCACCCATTAATAACAAAACCACATGTGTGTGGACAGTTGTTTCGAATATTTCTTTATCTGCTTTTCTAAGATTTTGCTGACATTTCAGAAAGCAAGTGTCATTTTGGGAATTTTCTTTTTTGTCAAGACAGTTTTGAGGCAAAAAGCAAAGCCACTGCACCTCTTTATTGATTTCTTCATGTCTGAATTCAAAATGTCCATAGTTTCATTGATATGTGTGATTATTTTGAAAAGACGGCCATTATGGAACAGTTTTAGATTTACAGATAGTTTTCAAAGATGATATGTGGAATTCTCATATAACTTCTCCTGTATCTCATATATCACTGACTTTCCCCCAATGTAGACATCTTACATATCCGCAGTACATTTCTCAAAATTATGAAAATGTCATTGATACAATACTATTGGTTAAACTACAGACTGCATTTGGATTTCATCGGCTTTCCTGTAACGTCCCTTTTCTGTTCCAGGATCTTATCCAGGTACCACATTGCATTTACTCACCATATCTCCTTTTTCTCCTTTGAATTGTAACCTTTTCAACCCTTTCCTTTTTTGTGTGATTTCTCAGTGTTTTGAAGAGTACTAGTCAGGTATTTTGTAGAATGTCTCTGTATTTGAGTTTGTCTGATGTTTTCTTATGATTACATAGTATTATGGTTTAGAGGAAAAACACCACAGGAGTAAAGTGCCCCTCTCTTTACCTCATAGGAAAGGGTACTTGGGTACCTAATATCAACATGACTTATTGCTGGTGGTGTTAACCCTGATCACTTAGGTGTTAAGGTGATGTCTGCCAAGTTTCTCCACTGTTAAATTAGTATTTTTCCCTTTCCATATTCTATTATTTGGAAGTAAGTCGTTAATTCCAGCTCACACTCAGGAAGAGGGGAATTAAGCTTTACACCCAGAAATGAAAATTATTGAAATGTATTGTTTGAAATTCTTCTGTAAGAATGATTTTCCCGGGGGGAGGGGGGAGGGACAGCATTAGGAGATATACCTAATGCTAAATGACGAGTTAATGGGTGCAGCAAAACAACATGGCACATGGATACATATGTAACAAACCTGCACATTGTGCACATGTACCCTAAAACCTAAAGTATAATAATAAAAAAAAGGAATGATTTTCCCCTCCCCACCCCATTTATTTATTTGTTCAATAATTTACTTATAGGCTGGGCACGGTGGCTCACGCCTGTAATCCCAGCACCTTGGGAGGCCGAGGCAGGCGGATCACAAGGTCAGGAGATCGAGACCATCCTGGCTAACACGGAAGAAACCCTGTCTCTACTAAAAATACAAAAAATTAGCCAGGCTTGGTTGCAGGCACCTGTAGTCCCAGCTACTCGGGAGGCTGAGGCAGGAGAATGGCATGAACCCAGGAGGTGGAGATTGCAGTGAGCTGAGATCACGCCACTGCACTCCAGCCTGGGCGACAGAGCAAGACTCCATCTCAAAAAAAAAAAAAATAATAATAATAATTATTATTATTATTATTTACTTATAACAATTGCGTAATTGTGCATATTGATTTTAATTTTTTGGTCTAATTCTTTGGCTCCAATACTATTATTATTCATTTGTTGCTAAAATCGTTCTAGCTTCGGCCATTAGAAGCTCCTTCAGGTTGGCTCCTATGTTCTGACATGCTCCCATCCATATTTTGTGTGGTGGTGGTTGTTTTGCAATTTTCTGTCAAAACAAATGCTTCAAGTTCATCATACATTTAATATTTTCTAGTCTTTAATATGTCAATCCTCCAAGATGCCCTGGTTCGTTTCATCGGATTATGTCATTTGGAAAAAAAAGCTGTAATTTAAGACATTTTAAAATAAACATTTTACTTCAGAACAGTGTTAGATTTACAAAAAGAAAATGTGATGATAGTACAAAGAGTTGCTATATACCCTGTACATAGTTTCCTGTATTATTAACAAATTATATTTATTATAATTAATGAACAAATATTGCTACATTAGGATTAACTAAAGTCTGTACTTAATCAATTTCCTGAGTTATCTAGTGTTCTTTTTCTGTTCCAGGGTCACATCTGAGATAATTACTTTACATTTAGCATCATGTCTTCGTAGGCTCCTATGAAGGCTGCAACAGTTTTTCAGGCTTTTGTTATTTTCGATGACCTTGACAGGTTTTAGGAGTACTGGGTCAGATGTTTTGCGGGATGTCTCTTTTAAAGATTTGTCTGCTATTTTCCTATTGATTATCCTGGGGTGATATGATTTTGAAAAGAAGACCACAGAGGTGGGGTGCCATTTTCATCACATCTTATCAAGGGCACATGGGCTCAACGTGATTTGTCATTGTTGATGTTGGCCTAGATCACGTGGCTGAGGCAGTATTTGTCAGGTTTCTCCAGGTTAAAGCTACTCTTCCTATACTTCTTTCCATACTGTCGTCTTTGGAAGATAGATACTGTCTGCAGCCCACACTTAAGAAGTGGAAAGTTGTATTCTACCACCTTGAGGGCAGAATATCTACATGAATTATTTGTAATTTTTCTGCATGTGATATTTGTCTAATATCTAATTTGTCTAATATAATCTAATTTGTCTAATATAATAAATGTCTCCCTCATTTATTTATTTATTCAAACATTTATATGAGTATGGACTTGTGGATATTTATTTTATAAATGGATTCTATCCACATCTATGTTATTTATTTTCTTTCTCAAATTATTCTGGCTTTGGATAACAAAAAAATGATTTTTACTGTATTTCAGGAATAATTTCATATACACTTGGAGTTTATGCCTCCTGAAACAAATTATCTTCAGTAATAATTTACTGCTTGATTGTGCCTTTTTATAAGCCAGGCACAGCAGTAAATACTTTAAACATATTTTTAATCCCCAAAACACTGCAAGGAATCTCAAAGATGTGTAAACAGGGGCCCAGATTACTTATCTCTAACATTTTATAGATATGTCTAGTTGCACCCAGTTGTTTGAGACATGTTCCAAAGCTAGATGCGAAAAGTAAAATAGACTAGGTGTCATAGATTCCTGTGTCTGAAACTAAACTAATAGTTGGGAAATTTCACATCAATTGTCTTGTTAATGTTGTCAATTTTTAAATTTGAAGTAGTAACTTAAATTTTATGCAAATTACTGTGTCATGATTGTCTATATCAGATACAGGCATTAAACTTAAATATCATGGGTATGAAAATTAGCTTAAAAAGTGGAAAAGAAATTTGATATAAAGTCTCAAGCTTCACCATCCTTCATAGTGAATAATTTTTTCAGATCATGCATATGTTTCAAATGTCTTGTTAGACTTTCCACACAAGTGAAAACTATGCTTATAATTATGTGAACTAGACTCTGCCTCTTTGATAAAAACGGAATATTTTTATACAGTTTTAATATACACTAAATTTTTCCAGGGATACAACTACTACATAAAATGAGGAAAGGTTTTGGTTACAACTTAACAAAGCATTGTTTACGTTTTTAGTGATGTTTTTGTGTGAATTGATAGCTTGTTTCTTTTTGCTGCTGATTAGTATCCCAAACCACTGAATTTTAACTTGAATATTTAATAGTTAATCAATATGGCATCCTCATTATAATAGCAAGGAAAAAGGAAAGGAAAGTAATTTATAATAAAACTGCATTTCTGAGGCCGGGCGCTGTGGCTCAAGCCTGTAATCCCAGCACTTTGGAAGGCCGAGGCGGTCGGATTACGAGGTCAGGAGATCGAGACCATCCTGGCTAACATGGTGAAACCCCGACTCTACTAAAAATACAAAAAATTATCCGGGTGTGGTGGCGGGCGCCTGTAGTCCCAGCTACTCAGGAGGCTGAGGCAGGAGAATGGCGTGAACACGGGAGGCGGAGCTTGCAGTGAGCTGAGATCGCGCCACTGTACTCCAGCCTGGGCGACAGAGCAAGACTCCGTCTTAAAACACACAAACAAACAACAAAAAAAACCCCGCATTTCTGTTAGTTAATACTCTGAATTGACTACACTAGGAGAAAAAATGAAGTGTTTCGATGACTGTTGAACATATTTATAATAAAACATTTGGGATGAAGAGAATAACAACAATCAGAAGAAAAGTGAAAGTGTCAGAAAAAGTATTAACAAAGCAAAGTAATTTGTATGTAACAAGAGAAAAATGAAAATAATTGGGGCAAGACTATTGTTCCAAGAAAATTAATAGCTGCTGAAGGGGAGAAACAAGGAAGTATAATATTCTTGCAAATATACTGGACTTTATTTTCAAATTTAAGCATCAAATTCTTGACATTATGTTATGAGACAAGCTGTTGATAGCAAATATTTTTCTGTCTAAAATTACAACATGTGTCAAGGCAATCATTCAGTCTTTAGTTCTTAAAAATAACCTAAACACTGTATATTCAGTATTTGATAGGAAACAGACATTAGGTTGGAACAAAGATAAAACGATAAAAGAGTCTATGTTCTAAACCTCTAGGGACCAGACTAGAGAAAGATTAAAATATAGTGCACAACACAAAAATGTGTCTTAAATATATAGTTGTAGCAAAATATATTACTTACCACTGTGCTATAATATATTTCAGATATTTAGTATGATAATGATATGAAACATTTTAAAACATTTATTAGCCTCATTAATGAAATTTCATGAGATCCCTGGATTTAATATTTCATTCACATGATGGAAAGAGTCTCCAGTCACCTCTCTTATCCATACATAGTTGATTTCATCCGTTTTGCCGTAGCTGCAGTACATCTGTGAAAAACTTGTCAGCTACTATAAAAATAAAAACGCTACTTTTTTTCCAAAATGTGTATATGAAAGCCTTCACTAGATTCAAATATTTGATAATTCAACTTTGCTCTCAAGGGTATCTTTTAGCTCAATTAACGCTTTCTGTAAAAGTTGGCTAGTATGTTCCAACTCTATTTCAAATTAATTAATATCTTAACCTCCTATTTAAGTTCTTATGGATCTTTAAGTATAAAGATCATATTTTTTAGTAGCCTCCACATGAGAACATACTATTTACTAACCAACATTTATAAATTTATCACATCTAATTTTCTAAAAAAACCTATACAAATTCTAGGTCAGACAGACATTTTTAAAGTAACAAGTTTATTGATAAACCAGTGGTAATTTTCTTCACTTTAAGAAAATCTGCATATCATTACACATTTAAAAGAAACTATTGATATATTTTAATACATAAAAACCTTTGTCAAACAATTTTACATATTCATTCTGTTTTTTAATTAAATCAAAAATCTATAATATCAAATATTGAACAGAGGCACGGAAATTATATAATTTGTATTTCCCTCCATCCTAAGACGTCCTAATAATGTCTTGGATTATTATAATATTAAATTTTCTCCAGCAGTATGGGGCTCACTACAATTTGTTATTTGTGCTGTTCTATCATTGTCAACTAGAACTTTCTTCTTTTAATGAGATTTTTCAAAATACTCCACTCAGTGTGTTTACAATTTTCAAACTTTTCATTAAAAATCTTAAAAGTGCCATATATATTTTTTGCCAACTTTAAAACTTTTTTTTGTAGAATGTTTAATCTTGACAGGTTTCTTTGTGAAGATTTAAAAGTAACAGAAAAAAAGTAACGATTTTAAAACTTAGCTCACAATGAACTGTGAACCTTCATTTGTGAGCTAAGTTTTAAAGTCTACTCTCAAACATTCAATTACATATTCTTATCACATTTTTATATTTAACAATTGAAAATTATGGCCAAAGACATATTTTAGGCATATATACACACGTACACACACGGAGAGAATCTGTATTTCTTTCTTCTTGTTTCTTTATCTCTCTTTTTTGTTTGGTTTTGGTTTTTAGAAACAAAGTCACAAATAGTAAGTTTCTTAAATCAGATTTAAAAGATGAATTAACATGCAGATATATTAAATGTAGCTGTTTGAAGAAAATGTTTTTACATCTGGAAGGAAGAGCATGTTTTGTTTAGGAAAATACCTCAGGAGCTCACTTGGAATAAGGACGTTCACTGCTGTCTAGCATCCTTGGCCACTAGCCACACTAGGCCAAGAGCTACTTCTCCACCTCACAACCAAACGATGAAGGTAAATAATACCCCACACCACAAACCCTAACAAATTTCTAAAATGGTCCTCTAGGGGGCGCCAGCTCTCCTGCTATTTTAGATCATGGCTGGGGAAAATAAAGGGATTTTACAAAACAAGACATCGTTGTTCTTAGAAGTTCTTTATTTATTTGACTTGGGGCAGTCACTTTGCCCATCTTTCCTCCAGCTTCTGGTCTTCTGCTATAATGCACGGGCTTTCTCTTATCACTCTCTCAGTTCCTTACCTATTATGCAACACATGGCACACTTCTAATCTGGCAGTTCAGGTTTCTTTGTGGACTAAATCCTCACGGCTACTGCAATACCTCCTCCAAAGTAGTCTGCGAAAGCATTTCCCTAAATGACTATACAAAGCAGCAAAGTGATCATTTTTTCTATTCTGGTACATGTTTATTTGACTGTTTAAGAACTAGCAAAGGCACACACCACCATTTACAATCTTAATTCTCTAGAAAACACACACACACAAATTCTAAATCAATGATTTATAAATTTACTTTAGACCATCATTCATTCATAAATGAATGGCCCTCAGTAATAACCAACAGTCAATACAGGATAGAGGAGAAAAAATAACAAAAAGTCAATTTTCATCATTTCTTCCAAAGTGCCTGGTTTCTTTCCTTTGGTTATAACATATTACGTCAGGTTATCTTCATTCCTAATCTGCCTTGCTGAGCAAGAGGCAAAGTTAAATAAACAAAACTTCAGGGGAAAGTGAGTCGTGGTAATATATTTCTTTCAACTTCTTTATAAATGAGTAGAAAAGCATATTTTTACTTCAGTAGTTTACTCCCTTTCCCTCTGCTCCCCCCACAGCCCTCATCTACTGCTTCCCAAATATCTTGAATTTTAATCTGAATTATAAATATATGCAAGTATAGTGGTCAAGGGAATGCCTCTTGTGTTCTTTGGGCAAAAAATTTTCACTACTTACCAAAGGCAAGAAAACAACTTTAGCCCTGAAAGATCCGATTTTAAAGCTATTCTCTAAAATCCCACTTTGGGGGCTCTATTAATAACTATAGTCTATTTTAAATAGTTTATAGTGACATTTATATCCTTGGATGATTAAATCTACTGTGAACTAAATGCTTCATTTTTAAATGCTTTTTGTTTTAAAATACACAGATTTACCAGAAGAGGGAGCACTCTGTTTACTTGATCTGTTTATCTTTTAAAAAATCGCATAAACATAAAATGTTTGAAAACTACCTACAGTTAGGCAGGCGCGCGGTGGCTCACGCTTGTAATCCCAGCACTTTGGCAGGCCGAGGCGGGCGGATCACGAGGTCAGGTGATCGAGACCACGGGGGAACCCCGTCTCTACTAAAATTACAAAAAAATTAGCTGGGCGTGGTGGCGGGCGCCTGTAGTCACAGCTACTCGGAGAGGCTGAGGCAGGAGAATGGCGTGAACCCGGGAGGCGGAGCTTGCAGTGAGCCGAGATTGCGCCACTGCACTCCAGCCGGGGCGACAGAGCGAGACCCCATCTCAAAAAAAAAAAGAAAACTATCTACAGTTTTATGTGAATGTGTTTTTTGGCATTTCAAAGTTTTACTTTGTATTTGTATAAATAAAGGTAAGAGATATTAAAATTTCTAAATTGCATTAAGTAAGGGCATTAAATATTTCAGGACCAAATAGCTTTTTAAATTACCTTCCTTTCCTGAAGAAATTAAGTGAACTGTTGATGTAGTTGAGATAAAACCATAGAAGAAAGAGAATGTTAGTTAGAAGGTAGTTTAATGGCTTCAACTTAGTTATTGTTACTAATTTCTTTTTTTCCATTGCACTGATGCCATTTTGACCATTTAACCATTAAAAAGATTAAGTGTTATTGAGTGATGTTTATGAACGTTTCCCTCTGGCTTTTACAATATCTTAATAAATATAACACGTGTAAATCCACTTATGGCCAATATGCAAATATTTTGGAGTTGTCACCTGAATGGAGGAGATAGTGTGGCATATACATTTTTCTGATTTTTTTACTCTTATTACCAATTATACAGCATGTTATCTTAAATGACCTCATCCAAAACTGTATCAGTGATTATTCTTCAATTTCAACCATGAGGAAAATGTTGATTTCAGCATGGTCTGCCTCATGCCTGGGCTCTTTTCCATGGTAGATATGATGCTTATTGAGGTTACTGCATTTCTCTGTGTATGTCCTTTAAATAATGAATTGCCTGACTACATTAAATATTAGAATTATGAAAATATATGAAATATGGAATCATAAATATACAGGTGTAACTTAGAATGCACCTGTTATATTTAAATATAGAACCGTTCTTTTTTTTCAGAGGCTATATTGGGAGAAGGCAAATTTTGGTGCCTCTGTGGCATGGTATCCTAGAAATCTGAAGCCAGTTAATTAGTGAATTAGGAAGAACTAGTCTGCTCATCAGAGCTGTTTACTTGGCTCATCTGCCTGCAAGAACCACGTTGCTGAATGCTGTTCTTCAGTGTCTCTTTTGAGCAAAAAGGCACTCCTCAGCTTGTTCCGTCTTGGGAGAGAGCCTTGGGAAGAGTGGATGCAATCCAAGGGTGTTACTGGAATTAGGGCTCTACAGGGCCAGGTTAGTGTGAGGATGGTTGTGGTTTGGTTTTAAGGGCTTTTTTTTTTTTAAGTTGCTTTCTCTGTGAAGCTGTCCCTATGTGAACCTCCAGTTCCCTCTTCCTTGTGGCATAGATGGAAAGGCAAAGGAGAGCTGGATTTCACATTGAGCCCTATTTCTCTCTGTGCCAAATATACTCGCTGGTTATAATAACATATATCTTATTTTGCTCTAGGCATGCAGTGATTCTTTAAGCCGCCAGGTTCCATGTAGCACATGGACGGGTCTGTTCATGGAGACTCAACAGGAAAGCTAATTCACCTGCATTGCATCCATACCTTCCCTTTAGTGCCCAGGGTAGTAACACACAGCTTTACTAGTGACAGCAGGACCTCTCTAGCCTCAGAGTGTTGAAGCATTTTCTGAAATATCTAATGCATCGTCATGGAGTCATGAAATTCTCTTCAAAAAATAATAGAAGCCATTTCTGTCAGGCTCATTTACTTTAAACATCAATGAGATGGCATTTGGATTTTAATTTCTTTAACAGTGAAAGAGCATGAGCTTTGGCAGGAAGGGAGTGTTCTCTTCTACAGTTTCCACTGGAGAGGAGACTTGGAATTCTCGCCAGTTTTCAGGCAGGCTTGTCAACCAAGATTATTACTAGGCCAATAGGAACTCACCTGTGGGACAGGGAGGGATGCTCCTCCTCTCCCTAACCCTTTATTACCAGCTACTTTGCCTCTTCCTTGGAGTATCTCGTCACCTGGGGGACACAAAATAGAGAGTGCTGCTTGGAAGAGAGACGGAGGCAGATTAACCCTGAGGCTGATGAAATGAAGCTTCAGGGCCCATCACCTGCCCAAGCCATTTCCAGGACCCCAGGAAAGGAATTAACAATATGTTCACCTGGTCTTATGTTTTCACAAACTTTGCAAAATACCATATTTTGATAACAGCCAATTAAGAACTCTGACTCTTTGTATGCTGCTCCCCCATTCCTCACACTTTCCCCTCATCCAGTAATATTGAAGTAGCCATAGAGATTACTGGGTAAAGAGGAATGGAGCTGGGCAGCTGTCAAGTTTAGAATTAGAGGAATATGTTTAGTTCGCAATCTCTTCTAAATATAGTTAAATTATTGGTAGCTGTCTGCCTTAGGAATGGCTTCTTTGGTGCTGAAGGAGAAACAGTATCTTTCATAACTTTAGAAAATATTACAATTTTGTTGTCATATAAGGAGGCATACTCATCCAAAGACTAAAAGATCAGGTATCATAAAAGAGTTTCATGCAGTGACAGATTAATGCATTATATTATTTTTCTGTACTAGCCTGGGATCTTTTACTCCTTTGTAGGGTAATGTATTTGTATGGGACTTTGATAGAGAATTGCCAGATCTGGGATTGACTTCTAGTGTTCTTTGTGGACAAGGTCAACATCACCATCAACAAATATTTATTGAATGCTTATTAGGTGCAAGGCACTGTGGTAGGTAATAGGGATTTTAGGATTGCTAATTCCTAATCAGAAGAGATTACTTTGTCTTTGCGATGGTTAATTTTATGTGTCAACTTGATTGGATTGAAGGATGCCTAGATAGCTGGTAAAGTATTGTTTCTGGGTGTGTCTGTGAGGGTGTTTTAGTCAGTGGACTGGGAGAGGAAGACTCACCCTCAATGTGGGTGGGCACCATCAAATTGGCTGCCAGCGTGGCTATAACAAAGTAGTTGGAAGAAAGAGGGCTAAGTCTTACTGAGTCTTCTGGCTTTCATCTGTCTCCCATGCTGGATGTTTCCTTCTGTTCCTCCTGCCCTTGGACATCAGACTCCAGATTCCTCAGCCTTGGGACTATTGGACTTACACCAGTAGTTTGCCAGGGGCTCTCTGGTCTGCAGTCATAGACAAAAGGCTGCACTGTTGGTCTCCCTGCGTTTGAGGCTTTTGGACTGGGGCTGAGCTTGCAGACAGCCTATCGTGGGACTTCGTCTTGTGATCATATGAGCTAATTCTCCCTAATAAACTCCCATTTTATTTTTTATTTTTTATTTTCTGAGACAGAGTTTCCCTCTGTCACTCAGGCTGGAGTGAAGTGGTGTAATCTCTGCTCACTGCAACCTACGTCTCTTGGGTTCAAGTGATTCTGGTGCCTCAGCCTCCCCAGTAGCTGGGATTACAAACACACACCACCGCTCCTGGTTAAGTTTTGTATTTTTGGTAGAGACGCTGTTTCACCATGTTGGGCAGGCTGGTCTCAAACTCCTGACCTCAACCCATCCCCCCACCTCAGCCCCCAAAAATGCTGGGATTACAGGTGTGAGCCACTGCGCTGGGCCCCTAATAAACACCCTTTCATATATACAAACATCCTATTAATTCTGTCCCTCTGGAGAACCATAAGACATTCTTCTAAAATAATTTGTCTGTAGTCATGCATTGATAAAGTACATTATAGTTAGCATCACATTTGACCCTTACAATACCACTCTGCAGGTGTTAGTGGATCTCTTTTAGAGATGGGTAAACTAAGACTCAGAGAGCTCATGTAACTTTTTGAGTCCCTGAGAGTATATATGGCAGAGCTTGGAGTGGACCTCCTGTCTAGATTCACACCACTGCCTTCCCTCTGAGCCACAGATGCTGCTTGCCAATCCCTCCCTAGGTTCATCATTAGATGTAGCTGGTAGGTTGCCTTGACAGAAAATGTTCTTGTGACATATCAAGTCTGGGTTCTAATTCCGACTGCCTCAATTGCTAGCTTTGAGCAAGTCAATTAATGGCTCCCACTTTGTTTCATTGTATGTTAAAGGGAATAATAATCATTACCCCAACTTGGTTTGAACATTTATACATATAGTAGGACATGAGTTCTGCGAGGAGACTACTAAAGGGTAGTGGTAAGAAGGCTGAAGAAGATGCACAGTCTAACAGCTATACTCATGGTTCAGATCTCTCTCTGTCTGTGTCTGTCTCTCAATTTAAAAGGTATCAGATGCAGAAAAAGCTTCTTTGTCACTATCGCCACAGTTTAAATGCCTCTATCACTCTATTATCCTTCCTAAAGGCAACCTCCAGTTTATGCTGATGTGTATTTGTCTCTTGCATGTGTTATAGTTTATTTACTCATATACAACCGTCTGTGAGTAATGGGATGTGCTTTGCAGATTCCCAGCATATGGCAAGTCCCAGTGATGTCAGAATGGGAGTCCATATTTCTCTACATCCTGGCCAGAAATTGATATTGGTATTCATTATTTTAATTTGAATTTCTCTCATTACTAATGAGGTAGTACATTTCATAAGTTTGTTGCCATTCAATTTTCTCCTTCTATTCTTTGCTCAATTTCACCTGTTGGGTCATTTGTGTTTTGCTTAATGATTTTTGAGGTACCTTGCTGATTGTGAATACAAACCAGTCATTGATAGGTTATCTTTTAATCTTTTATTATTTTAATCTGTGGTTTGTCTTTTAATTTTGTTTTTGATATCTTTTATTATACCAAAGCTATTTATTTTTATTGTTGCTAAATATATCATTTTATTTGGACTATTGTGTTTTTTTCATCTTGTTTAAGAAATTCTTTCGTTTCCTGATAGTAAAAAGATATTCTTCCTACATTAATCCTACAAGTTCTCAGCACTCTTTCATGAGGATCTTTAATGGAATTGGTATTATTTTGGTTTGTGGTATGAAATAAATCTATAATTCTGTTTTTCCACAATGAAGGCAATTATTCACAGCACCATTTAAGAATGGGCCAGTCTACTACTTTAAAAAAAAGCCACATCTATTATATACCAAGCAGGTAGAGAGAACATTGCTAATAAAATGCAGCCAAGCACATGGGACAGTATTGGCTATTTTTTCTTCAGGTCACACTCTAAGGGCCTTTAGCTACCATCTTTAATTGTGCAGAAATCATCATGGGATGCTATCTACAGAGTGGCTTCTTGCCAACTTACTGCTGCATTCTTAACTTGTTGAACACTTCAAAGGACAATAAACTTCTCTAAAAAGACACATGAAAATGATCTGGCTGGTCATGGTGCTCAGTTATAGATCTAATTCCTTTAAAAAGCTGATCTTGGAGAAATAGAGTCTTAGAAAATCTGCTAGAAGTGTCCCTTAATAAAACAAATTCCAGCAACCTTTGCCAACCATGGTACAATCTGTGGTATAAGCACTCTTTTCCTAATAGCTTATCATTCTGTGTCTTGACCAAAGGGGAAGACCTAATTCAAGCGACCTACTTTTGTTAATGACTTTGTTTTCTACTTTTTCCAAAATCAAAAATTCAAAAATCTTCTGAATGTGCAACTAGAATCCTTTCATTTCTTCAAAGTTTGACCAGGTCAGTCATAGAAAGGATGAGAGTTGGTGTCTATCTAGAAGGACTTTGTGCTGTTTTGGCCTCAGAGGTTGAAAAGAATATGACTTTGATATATGGAAAGAATTGAAATCATATCATATATTATAAAATTTTTACCCCCATAAGCTAGAATCAATAAGAAACAATAAAAATGTATGTGGAAATCTTCCAACTAGATAGGGCAATGGGGTGGAAGCCATTGGGTCCAGTTTTATAATCAGACAGTTCAATCATCCATGTCATCAAAAGTTGCATTTCCCTGGTGATTTTTTCCTTCTTTCCCTTTATTCTATTAGCACCTGTGGCAGGTGAAGCAGTTGGTCTTGATAGTGGTCAAAAGACCATCACTCTGTCAAGAATCCTGAGAACCCCATCTCATGCAGCTTTAGGAACAAATCCACAAATTTCATCCAAAGTAGTGTAACAATTCCACTGGGAGCCCAATCAAGTGCAAGGTTCTTTCATTAGAGTTCTAAATGATCAACTTTTAGATGCAATAAATACAAAGTTAATTGGCTGAATTTTATTTGTGAACTTATTATTCTATTTAGAAAAGGAATAATTTGGCTATAAAAACATGGGAAAGAACATAGAAAATATCCATGAGTTTTGAGTCCTCCATTCCTTTGAATTTATTAAGTTATATTGGTTAAACTATGATTCTATCAGACTTGAGTCCAGAAACAAAGGTTATTTCTTGTACTGGAAATCTTGAAATAGCAATGAAATAAAAAGAAAATAGTGTTGGTAAAGCTGGCAAAATAGGTGGAAATAATTTCTCAGAATATGGAACTGATGTTGTTAGTTGTCCTTAGCAGGCATGATGGCCTTCAAGTTTGCCGTAATTAAATGCATATAATAATGAAATTGATATCTTGAGTACATTTTATTTTTTGAGATATTATCTCCTGTGGTTAAACTTCAAGACTAGACCAATCTTTGGCTTTCACTATTCTCTCATAGTTATGAAAGACATGATCCTTACATTTGAGAACAGAGAGAGTCAAACCGAATTATGACACTTTCTTGGCAGAAACCTCTTAAAATTAGGGCAGTTTTAATTTTAAAAATTGACAATGTTTTGCCAATAATTTGGTTTAGTAAATTTTATACATGTAGTCATGAATTTTTTTACTTGTGCTTGCTTACTTCTCCACAAACATGAGTAAAGAAAATTTTCTTTTTTTTTTTTTTTTTTGAGGCGGAGTCTCCCTCTGTCGCCCAGGCTGGAGTGCAGTGGTGGGATCTCGGCTCACTGCAAGCTCCGCCTCCCAGGTTCGCGCCATTCTCCTGCCTCAGCCTCTCCGAGTAGCTGGGACTACAGGCGCCTGCTACCTTGCCGGGCTAATTTTTTTTTTTGTTGTTGTATTTTTAGTAGAGACAGGGTTTCACCGTGGTCTCGATCTCCTGACCTCGTGATCCTCCCGCTTCGGCCTCCCAAAGTGCTGGGATTACAAGCGTGAGCCACCCCGCCCGGCCGAAAATTTTCTTTTAATATACCTTTTATCTATAATTGTACTAATAATAACTTGAAGTTGCTCCTTTTTATAATCATCCAAAGGTTTTTACCCTGTTTTTATAAAATGGATGAGTAACTGAAAACTAAATTGATGAATAAAATCATTTCTAGAGGCTTGTTGAAAGTCTCTGCAGGTATTTTCATGGTGTTGATTACCAATGAAAAGCAACCAAAGTCATGTAGACTTATGAATCAGTAAGACATAATTACTGAGTATTCATGAAACACCAAGACAGAGCTGCCTCTGTCTAAGGATATTATATTCTCCCTTAGACAGCCACAGTAGTACAGTGACGCCAGGGTTATGCCACAAACTGAAGATCAGTAGCAATGTATATTTTACCAAATTAAATAGCTAAAAACTTTTTTCAAAAAATAATTTTTAGTTAAATAGATTTTTAAGATATAAACATGTTAGTATTAAAAGTAAAGTGGAGCATCACAAACAAAACTTTGTCTTTTAAGACAGTAAGAGAGGGGGATTGTGGATAGAATAGTAAAAGGGGTAACAGTAAAATAAAGAGTATATTATATAACTTTATATTCTTTTCTTTCATGTTTGCATTTCTTTAATTCTATTCCTATCCCTTAATTTAACAAAGTGAACTAAGGGCAGACCTTAAACAAATGGTGAGAAGCCAGAAGTGGAACAGGAAACCTGGTTTGATAAAGGCAATTTTTTCAACATGTGGGACCAGTGCTTCACCTTGTTAATAGATGGTCTGTGAGCTGAATTGTTACTAACAGATAAGCTATTAATTTAAAATAGAAATTGAATCCATCTTATGGGATTTGCAGAAGTAATGGTTTTTCTTACATGCTTCTTTCCAGATGTTCTTTTTATAACTACAGGCAATCTTAATTTTTAAATGTTCCAAATGTATAATTAAAGTTACTGTTTCACCTCAATTTAAAGTATTAAATCTTGAATAAACTTGGACAGACTGCTGCTTTGGCAAACCAAGAAATGTGTCTTGAATTCTTCTGATTCTTTCTTCACCCATTCTGTCTGCCATCTGGCTATAAGCCACTCTTCACTTCTCAAAACACACACATCTACTTCTTCCTTCCTGGCATAAGCGTGACCCTAGATTTTAGAACATGAATTCCTTTATATAATATTGTTCAGGGCAGAAAGCCTTTGAACTTCATTTTTCCTTTTCTATTATCAAGAAATATGTCTTACCCTGGATTTGAGACTATATGCTTTCTGTTGTTCATCTTCAGTCAAGTGGACGTGCCTTTTTGTACTACCAGACCCTTCCAAACTCAAGAATCCCACTTAGTTTGAACAACTCTTTCAAGGCCATTTTTTTTTAATCATGTGGCTCACTTCTTAAAATATAACATTAGATTATGATTGACTAAATCAGCATATTGTGAAGACTCACAATAAAAGTTGTTAAAAGTTAAGTCACTAATGAGGGTACTAGCCATTAGTAAAACCTAGAAACTTCAAAACAGAATGCTTGGCCTGCATCTTCTCTATTAGTTTGCTATTTCTTACCTACTGTTCCCTACTACCAAGACCATTTTTATATTTTCAAAATATGCTTGTACCTGAAAAACAAAGGATCAAAGGTGAGACAGGCTTGATGGCAAGAAGAGGGAGGGTGTGGTAAGCACAGGAGCTTTGAGAAAAAAGCTTATTATCAACTGTTCAGACTATTCACAATAGCAAAGACATGGAATCAACCTAAATGCCCATCAATAGTAGACTGGATAAAGAAAATGTGGTACATATATACTATGGAATACTATGCAACCATAAAAAAGAGCAAGGTCACGTCCTTTGCAGGAACTTGGTTGGAGCTGGAGGCCATTATCCTTCCAAACTAACACGGGAACAGAAAACCAAATACCTCATGTTCTCATTTATAAGTGGGAGCTAACTGATGAGAAAACATGGACACATAGAGGAAAACAACAGACACTGGATCCAGTAGGAGCATGGAGGATGGGGGGAGGGAGAGGATCAGGAAAAATAACTAATGGGTACTAGGCTTAATTCCTGGGTGATGAAATAATCTGTACAACAAACTCTCATGACACAAGTTTACCTATATAATAAACTTGCGCATATATCCTCGAACTTAAAAATTAAATGAGCAAACAAAAATAAATTCTGTTCAGGTCACGATCTCTGTGAACCTCAATAATATTTATTTCACACAGTTTTTGTAAGATTGGTACATTAAATATAAAAGTATTTATCAGTCTTTTGATGTGACAGTTTTGTTCAACAGACATTAAAATATTAATATTTCGGCCTGGCACAGTGGCTCACAGCTGTAATCCCAGCACTTTGGGAGGCTAAGGCGGGCGGATCACCTGAGGTCAGGAGTTCAAGACCAGCCTGGCCAACATGGTGAAACCCCATCTCTACTAAAAATACAAAAACTAGCTGGGTGTGGTGGCGAGCACCTGTGATCCCAGCTACTCAGGAGGCTGAGGCAGGAGAATCACTGGAACCTGGGAGGCGGAGGTTGCAGTGAGCCGAGATCACATTACTGCACTCCAGCCTGGATGACAAAGTGAGACTCTGTCTCAAAAAAATAAACAAAAAAAATTTAATGTTTCTTTAAGGACTTACAGAAACATCTATTGGGCATTCATGTCTGTTTGTGCAACTGACAGTTTTAGATACTCTGATTATTACACATTATATGCATATATCAAACAAAATATCTCACGTATCGCATAAATATGTACAATTATTCTGTGTGTATCAATAAAAAGAGTACTTTATATTTTAGACAGAAGCAAATCTTAAATAACAATGATCACTTTATCACTGCAATTTACTTACTGTTTCTCTGATCTAGTCAGTGAGAGGTGAGAAAAAATAGAGGAATCAGTAATGAAAGAAACCCAGTAATACATTAACAAAAAATATTGGGGGCTTATAGAAACGTTTACTGGGTATTTGTATATCTAGCAGATTGGCTGCGGTCTTGGCTGGCCTCAGCAGGACTAGGTTAGACTCCAGGATTTAAGTCAATTCAGACATACTCAAACTAAAGAGCAACAGCTACCTGGGTATGCTGTTCTGATGGCAGACGGTAAAAGTTCAAAGAGGGCAGGCAGAAACTGCCATGCCCCCAAAAGTTTTAGCTTGATATAGGCACTCTGTCACCCCCACCCACATTCTATTTAGCAAGGCAAGTCACATGGCCCAGCCCAAAGTCAGTGACAAAAGAAAAGAGATTTATAGGCAAATAATTCGATCTATTACTACATGGAATATACTTGGTTATCAATAAAGGGTGCTTTTTTTTAAAAGAAAAAAAAGCCACTTCCTTGACCAGTTGCATTTTTGCACCTAAATTCTAGCAAGTACATATTAAATTTAATTTTTCTTATTATGAGTTTAGATAGCTAAATAATATTTTAAATAAAATAGTATATATTTTAATGATCCTAATATCTGGATTACCAGTGTCATTAAAACAGCCACTTAGACAAGAGGATTTTCTTAAGTCTAAAAGACATGTTTTTCCTGTTGAACTTTGCTTTCTTTGAGTATTTGAAGATATGTGTAGATTGTATATTGTGGGTAGAATACTTCTGTATGAGGATGATTAGAAGTTATTGGAAGATTTAGGATTTGGGATGAAACTTGAAAGGAAGGTGAAGAGAGAGACAGGCAGCAACTGAGAGATGTTATAATTTGGGGAATAATTTGGTCAAATGACACAAGGACAAAAATATTTGGAGTCAGGGAAGTGCCAAGAATGGGTACCCGTGTTAACAGCATAGCATGAAGCAAGATAGAAGCAAAAGCAAAAGGCACCTTCTGTGAACAATGCAATTACATATAATAGAGGTTATGAATGTTTTAGATCTGTATGTAAAAGCTGGTTATTTAAGCATATTTTCTATCTTTGTGCTTGGTTTATTGTTTATAAAGTCATTATTTAACAAAACCTTTATTTTTTATTTTATCATTATACTATTTTTTTTTAAACAGAAAGCATTTCTAAATCTGTGTTAATTCTTGGGCTTATTCTCAGGAGACTCGTTAGATGTTACATTACAAATAAAAAGTTACATATTTTCTTCCATATTTCTCGTGTTTTCCCTGCAACTTAACAAATTAATTTTTTAAATCTCTCCTTCACTATCTAGTGAAAAATGTATTTAACATTCAAACCCTACATACGTAGGCACACATACACTATTGTTAATGCATTTATTTGTATGTATTTGATGAATCCAGGGATTTTAATTGTTTTACTTCTGTAAAATATGACTCTTTAAATTACCATTAAAAGTGGACTGCAAGGTTTTTGCCAACTTTTTCATCATGGGCTAACTAACAACAATTGAGAAATCTTTCATCCTCCTTATATTAGGATGAAAAGCCTGTCTCTGACATTAATTCTGAAGATAGATGGGTGAATACTTTTCCTTTTACAATGCTTGCCTTTCAACTGCCTCTCCTGGTAAACCTGAAAGGCAACCTCTAAGCTAGGCACATTGTGAAGCACTTCTACAGATCTAGAGAAATAAGAAATCAGCAAAAGATGAAGCTGCAGCTAGATTTCTCACGCCACCCTGAATGTACTTCAGAAATACTTCTTTAATTTTAAAACTTTTTAGTATTATCCACTATTCTGGATATTGTGTGATATAAAGAAATTAAAATACAGTGCTTCGATCTACACAGTTTTGCTCTTTTTAGTTTTACATCTACGGCTCCTGCTGTGACCTACGACACTCTTATGATGCTCAGATGCTAACACTCTGAATACGCCAGATTTTCATATAAGTGATAAAGAGATTTATGGAAATATAAACCATCAATTGATAAAACATACATAGTAGAATATCAGTTAAACAGAGCATCATTCTGAAATATAATTCTTAATAAATATTTGAGTCCTTTCTCTAGAAAACATTTTCCCGTGGATGTTAGGAAGAGTATATTGAAAAGGGTGAATGGTCTGGAAATGGATGGCATTTCCCTCTCTCCTTCTTTAAAAGAAATATTTACATATATACATTTTAATCTCAGTGAATGACTGGGGCAGTACTTCTTAACTGCTTACTGAAAAGCTGTTCATTGTAGTGGGTCTGCAGATACTGTAGGGAGCAATTATGCTATGTCTGGTACATCCAGGGACATGTGTGTACTTTTCTAAGAAATACCAAATATTCCAAAAATCCAAATTTATTTGTTCATTAAACACACATGGCAAGAAATACAAAGCTCATATCATCATAATCTCTCTTCATAAGGAGATTTTAGCATTGCGGGAGAAATACAAGTATATGGACAGCTATAATTTACAGAATAGAAAGTGATTAGATTTAGAGAAATGAGAAGTACCAGAAAAAAAAAATGGCTGGCTAGAACAATTAACATCTTTGCAATGGGGATGGTAAGGGTGTTCATACTCAGAAAAAATACATGGAAGAAACTTCGAGCTGTGAAAACAATATCAAGAAAAGCACAGAAACACATAGAGAAATTACTGACATTTCTTTCAGATGCACAGAGGACAGTAAAGCTGCAGAAGAAAATTAAAAGTGAATTATTACATTTAGTGATGGAAGATCAGTCAAATTTCAAAGAACAGATGACAAAGTGGGTCTGCAAATCTAAAAATAAGCTTAAAATGATTACTTTTCCACAATCAAGAAATAAGGAGTTTTTGGATTATGGCATTAATATAGGCCTTAGCAGTAATATACTTTTTTCTTTTTAAAAATTTTATAGATTTAGTGTAGTTTTGTTACATGGATATATTGTGTAGTGGTGAAGTCATCGGATAGTGAACATTGTACCCAATAGGTAATTTTCCATCCCTGAACCTCCTCCCACCCTCCCTCCTTTCGGAGTCTCCAGTGTCTATCATTACACTCCGTATGTCTATGTGTTCCCACTGCTTATCTCTCACTTATAAGTGAGGACGTGTAGTATTTGACTTTCCGTTTCTGAGTTATTTCACTTAAGATAATGGCCTCCAGTTTCATCCATGTTTCAGCAATTGTATTTTTGAATAATCCAATTGAAACATCATAATAAGTCTAGATTTAAAGAACAATGACATTTTTTCTCTCTCTTATTTCTGAAACTTGAATGTTCTCCAGAACAAATTCATGAATTTTTTTAATAGTGATGACAAGAAATGTAAGCTTTATATATAATCATTGTAATCTTAAATTAATCCTTCTTCACATTATAACACAAAAACCTATTTCAGATAGACCAAAGATCTAACTGTAAAATGTAAAATAATAATGCTAGAAGATAACACAGGAGACTTTTCTTCATGATTCTAGGATAAGCAAATATTTCTCTAACGGTCCCACAGAGCACTAACCACAAAGGAAAAGACTGATAAACTGGACTTCATTAAAATTAGGACATTCTGTTCATCAGCAGATAGGATTAAGAAACTGAAAAGGCAAAGCAAGGAGAGGAATAATAAATGTATGATATACTTTATGTCTAAAAAGGACATATACCAAAAACAAAAAAACTTACAAATTAATAATAAGGTATACAACCTAGTTTATCTATTTGAGTTGTACAGAAGCATACCTTAGGTCCCAGTAGTTCTACTCTAAACTACACAGCCAATTTTTCAAAAAGTGTAAATATGTGCACAAAAAGACATGTATGAGATTGATCTTAGCAGTACTATTTTTAATAGTCCTAAACTGGAAGCAATCCTAATATTCAACAACAGAATGGACAAATAAATTGTGGTATGTTCACCAAAGAAAAAGCACAGAAGTACATACAGAAATTACTGACTTTTTTTTCCCAGCTGCATAGAGTGAAGAAAGGGTGGTAAAAAAAAACATAAAAATGAAGTTTTAAAGTTGTATTTATTTATTTATTTATTTATTTTTGAGACAGAGTCTTCCTCTGTCATCGAGCTTGGAGCGTAATGGTGCGATCTCAGCTCACTGCAACCTCTGCCTCTCAGGTTCAAGGGATTCTCCTGCCTCAGCCTCCCACGTAGCTGGGATTACAGGCTTGCGCCACCACGCCTGGCTCTTTTTTTATTTTTAATTTTAATTTTTTAGTTTTAGTAGAGACGAGGTTTCACCGTGTTGGCTAGGTGAGTCACGAACTCCTGACCTCAAATGATCCACCCATCTCGGCCTCCCAAAGTGCTGAGATTACAGTCATGAACCACTGCACCTGGCCAAAGTTTTTTTTAAAATTGGTCATACAGCTATTGCATATACAGCTACATACAACAACAGGAATAAATCTCACAAACATATTGAAATAAAAGAAAATAGACACGAAAGAAGCCAGAAAATGGAATTTTTATAGACCACAGACTCTTTGGCTTCCAGTGTAATGAAAGTTAACACGGGCCAAACAGATTTCCCAGACAAGGCTTTTATTTGGGGCTTGTGCTTGAGTATAAGGGAGACAGCAGAAGCAAAAGAATCCTCCAGCTGACTCCCTGAAAAAGCTGGTGTGGATTTTTTTAATTACGCAGAGCAAGAGAATTGACATCATGTGTAAGAAGTTATGCAGGCTAGGTTGGGCAAACCTTGTGAGGGGTACCGGATGCAGGTCAGCATCTGTGGTTGCGATGGTTATCTTGAGTAATGGGCCATCTGGAGGCCTGGCCAGAGGCAGCAAGGATGCAAATCAATTTTTCAGCATTCCTTCCTCAGATGGGACACTCCACAACCTTGATTCCATATTTGGGTCTTCTAAGGCCCTTTTCTGGACTTAACATTTACCCTATTTGAGTACTTTCTACTTACTGATATGTTTTAAACGCTTTCATGCATTAACTCATCTTAATACAAAAGTAACAGATGAGATAGCTACTATTATTTAAAGAGAAAGGATTCAGGGTTGCACAAATTCCAATGACTAGTGGCACTTCATGAATCTAATTTAGGCAGCTTAATTTAAATTCCACGTTTTAAAACATTGCCCTACACTGATTCTACCTCCTAACACAACAGGAATTCTATTCTTACACCTCCCCAGTAGAGGATGTACTTACCAAAAAAGTGGTGATAGAACAGACATGGAGTCATGAAATTATACAGTGAACAAAATGTCTATATATACCCACTTTTGCAAATTCAGGGATAGGAAAACACGTAAGAATAGATTTAAAGATAACTATGCACATAAGCAGACAATAATAGCCACATGGAAAAAATATGATATTGACAGAAAAATGTATCTTCTTTGTAGAAAGGTATCTGTTAGAATGCTTTGTGGTGCACCTAACTGAATACCCTAATCAGTGTGATGTAAACATTTATTATTTATTTTAGCAAGAAAAATGGAAGATGGGTGTTGCAGTGATTGGTCAACGGCAGGGAGAGTCAGGCCCAGTTGGTCTTTTTGTTTGGCCAGGGTAATGGGTTTCTGCCCTCAGGCTTGTCTGTCTTCTTTGCAAAGTAAGAGCTGCATCTTTCAGTTTCACAGACTTACACACTGGTACCTAAGGAGACATTTTCTCTTTTTGTATCTCTTTTTATCACAGAACAAAATCCTTGCCAACCCTCCTCCTTATCCCCAAGTCTTCCTTTCAACAGCTAGGGTTGCATGACATGCCCATGCTAAATCAGTCACTGGTGGCAGGGATAGATTGTGATGACTGGCTTTGACTGATCAACATTCGCCTCCTGAAGATGCCAGTTTGACAGCATGTGAGAGGGTGGATATCCCCTGTAAATTGGAGGCTATGGGCTTTGAAGGAAGAAAGGGGTGGAAGGCTGGTTGTTGGTAGGCAACCACCAGTGTTTGCCACAAGAAAGTAGTAATGCTAAAAACAACCAGGGCTTTACAAGTAACAGCCTTAGCCACAAACCAAAGTGCCACTTTTACGTGAATTCTGTGTGAAGAAGATATTTTCTTATGTCTACACACAGATTTCTCAACAACAAATAAAAAATGTGAACAGTATCATCTTTGAGTATTTAAGAATATTGTGTTTGATTTTACTGTTCAAAATGGCATTTCCGACATATATACTCAATCAGGAATGACAAGATGTATTATTGAAATGCTAACATGATGAATGTTTAAATCACCTGCAGTACCCAAATTGGAAGCCAAAAGAAATGCTGAGTCAAAGGATGTTTTTTCCTTGTTTAGAGAAAGATTTGGAATTAAAGACTTAAAACAATTTTTATTTTCTTTAATGTAAGCCTTTAGGTGTTGGATTCATACATTGTGTAAGAATGTTTATAACTGAAATATTCAAGAGTTACAAATTCATTTAACTTCACTTCCCTATCATTTTAATTCCCTTCTTCCTAATTTGAATTCTCTTTGCAAATGTTTCAAGTAATATTATTACTTTCAACGGCTCTTTATTCAATATTCAGTATACTTTTCAATGCCACATGAACATTGCAGTATAAAAACATAGTCTTCATCTGCTGTAACAAACGATAGTTCTTTTACCATAAACTTTGGAGGTTTTCTATCAGTTTCTAGGAGGGAAAGCCAGTTTTCTCAACCCTGTGCATGGAAATTATGAATAGTTATTTGAAAAATACAAAGTTAAGAACTTTTTTGTACTCAAAACTGCTATAAAATTGCAAAATTACACTTCTATAAAAGTCTTATGTGCATCAAAACTTTTCACCTTCTGCACCTTTCTAATAAGTGATGCTTCCCTTTTCTTTGTGACAGGAAGCAAGGTCTCACCTTCGGCTGAGGCTTAGAGTTGAGTTTTTAGGTTTGATAGATACGGTGTAGTTGAATGGTGGAAAGAGACAGGCAACAGCTTGGGATGATTTGAGTTACTACCATAATGTTGTACTTTATTTGATCATATGCTAGATACTCTAGCATTTAGAAAGAAGGAAAATTGAGACTATGATTCACCACATTAGGGAAGCAAACATAGATGGATTAAATAATTAAAAATAAAAATAAAAAGCCCCACACTCGGTAGGGTAAGCTGTTGTGAATTTAAAATTAGTAATTTCTTACCCCAGATTACAGCATGAACAGAGGAACGGCCTCTCCTTTCACTACCTATTCTAGCGCTGGTGTTTCAATTCCTGTCAACAATCCCTGATAAATTAATTAATGGAACCCTTTATATCAACTCCTTAAATGTATACATCATCAGAAAAAAAAGTGCTATGGCCACCTTGAGAAGACAATGCCTCATATTTTATGAATAAAGAGGGGGTCTCAACTGTCAGGCCATTCTGAGTCACATATTGACCCCAAATTCTATTGAACATCTTCCCCACCTGGTCCTCATCAAGGATGCGGACCCCTGGGAAAAATAAAAGGAAAAATCTTTCTCCATTTCGTCCCCTATTTCCTCTTTTGTGTCTTCAAGATTGAAGGTGTTAACCCCATCCCCCACCCACTCCATGCTCTCTGGGGCAGCCCCCTCGTCTGTAAGGGCCCTTAAAGGCATTTCAGCATCTCAGCAGAAAGGAACTGATTGGGAGGAGGATCTTTTAATGCAGGAGAGCTGGAGGATTGAGGGGGGTTGGGGCCTTCCTCGCACACATCTCCCACCAGGGGCCAGACCTTCCCGGCTTGGGTCTCGGGAGCCCAAAGCACGCCCACAAAGGCCGAGCGCCCTGGCTTCGCTGCGTTCCGGAGAAGCAAGAGCGGGCTGCTTCTCTCGGATCTGGCGGGCCTCTGGCCAGGGCTGGTTGGAGGTGGGGGTGGGCGAGGAGGGGCGCTCAAGTCACGTGCCCGCGCTGGGGCCGCAATAAATGCTCGCGAGCGCGAGGGAGCGACGGAAGCGCTCGGCGTCTGGTTCTGCGCGCCCCGGCTGTACAGAGCAAGAGCAAGAGGTCGCCGCCAGCCTCCGCCGCCGAGCCTCGCTCGTGTCCCCGCCCCTCGCTCCTGCAGATAATGCTCAGAGACGCTGGGGCGCCCACCCTGGCAAGCTAACGAAGCAGCTCCCTTCCCACCCCAACTGCAGGTCTGATTTTGGACGCTTTGCCTGCCACTTCTTCCAGGTTCAGGGATCCGCAGAGGCGGAGGCTCGCGTATTCCTGCAGTCAGCGCCCACGTCGCCCCCGGACGCGCGGTGCTCAGGCCCTTCCCGAGCGGGGCTCTGCGTCTGCGGTCCCCTGTGAAGGCTCTGGGCGGCTGCAGACGCCGGCCGTCCGGTTTGACTCACCTCTCCCAGGAAACTTCACACTGGAGAGGTAAGGGCGATTCTAAAATGCATCGCTGGGTCGTCAAGCTGCCATCCTTTCCTATCTCCCTTTGCCTTCTTAAACTGTACTTTAAAAAAAAAAAAAAGCCAACTGTACAGAGTGGTTGGGCACGATGGGTGGGTGGGCTACTCAGAAAGCAGCGACGACAGAGATTAGCGGGAGCTGTAGTTCTTGTAAGTGACTTTGTTGGTTTCACCTACTTTCTCTGTCGCGCGCTTTCCATTTGAGTTCAGAGAAAGAACAGTGTGTGCCTTCACACTTGAGAGGAAAAGCTCTCAAGTTGCCGGGGAGCTGCTGGCTTCTTCGGGTGCAGGCCACAGATTAGTCACAGACTTTCCAGGAAATAAAGATTGAGTTCTTGACCTGAGCCTGAATAAGAAGAGACTTACCCCAGGGACCCAAACCATTCATTTGCAGTAGTTCACGGGGCCCCCTAGATGTAGCCATGCATGCGTATATGAATAGCCTTTTGTATTTCTTTGAAACATTCACTTTCAATTTTAGAATGCTGTGGACATTCTGAGTGTGAAACAGAGATGGGCCACTGGAATAAAATAATACCAAATAAAATATTAACAATATTAACTCTCTTCATAGAGAGACATGAACCTCTAGATTGAAATCAAACGTTCTAGGTAGATATAACATCCTTTGCAGGATATATGTAATGTATAGTCACTTAAAGTCTTGCAATTCATGTAGTATTTTCAAGCTTTGACTCTTCTAGGCTACTTTTGCCATTTACTTTTGGCCTCAGGAGTATTATCTTGGATAATACAGTTGTCTATTTTGTGGAAACTTATTTGTGAAAAGTCCTCTGGAAGAAAAAAA
The DNA here is from genome assembly GCF_009828535.3 of Hylobates moloch. NCBI lineage: Eukaryota > Metazoa > Chordata > Mammalia > Primates > Hylobatidae > Hylobates > Hylobates moloch. The sequence continues at coordinate 55,323,103 of NW_026652284.1, forward strand.
ATGGGTTGGAGATAAGTTATTTCAAAATGTGAGTGTCCATTTTCTGCTGTTAAATAGACAAATCAAACTGGCACACTTCCTTTGTAACTATTGTTTTGCTCGTGTTATTAGAAAATTCATATCTGCTGGAATTTTCATCTTAATCACATGACATGTCGTTATAGCCAAAAGGAGTGGAAGAGCCTGTCTTGGAGATTTTCCTGGGGAAATCCTGAGGTCATTCATTATGAAGTGTACCGCGCGGGAGTGGCTCAGAGTAACCACAGTGCTGTTCATGGCTAGAGCAATTCCAGCCATGGTGGTTCCTAATGCCACTTTATTGGAGAAACTTTTGGAAAAGTACATGGATGAGGATGGTGAGTGGTGGACAGCCAAACAACGAGGGAAAAGGGCCATCACAGACAATGACATGCAGAGTATTTTGGACCTTCATAATAAATTACGAAGTCAGGTGTATCCAACAGCCTCTAATATGGAGTATATGGTAAGGACATTTTTCAAGTGGTATGTACAAAAGAAATGTTTATTCATGCTTTCAGTCATGCTGTTCTTTAATCATATGTTTTATATGAAGTTAAAAAAAGATTTTCTTTGAGGGTACTTTCCTCTGCATATTCGTCTATTAATGTTCCTTTTGTTTCTAAGAGCTCTTGACATTTCAGTGTAGGACTAAATGCCTTTAGATGCAATGTTCCTAGTAAGTGCTGTAAATTTTACTCTTACCAGGAAGGTTAATATAGTGAAAATGCAAAACAGGTGATATATTTGCTGTTAATTGACTTAGCTGAAAATTTACTTCCTAATTCCTGTAGAACCTTTTTATGAATGGTGGATCTGAAAAATTCAGACTAATAATTGGAAGAAACTTTCTGGATTGCTGAAATATATTGTTCCTGGTGGGTCTTTGTTTCTTATAAACATGTAAATGACATTGTAAAGGATACGTTTTTATGGTTGCTTTATGTTAAAGAGTGCTTTGGCAATGGCTTTTTTCTCCCCTTGGATTTATTATTTGTGAACTTGAAGCATGAAAGTAAGCCTTGGCAAAGGATTAATTTAAAATATTCAGCTTATCCTTAACAACCTTATATTTACTCTGAGTAAATTTGCAACTTTATGGGACAAAATTACTTCAAGACTACTAGCATGTAACTCATGAGTATACTGCCATTTCATACCCTAAACATTTAGAAAACTTTTCAAAAATCTATTATATTCCTTCCATGAATGAGGAATGCACTAGCAAAGCCTGATAATAAATAGTTATTGGTGATGGCAAAACTTATTTAACAAACATTGGAAATGGCATTTTCATTGCAGTTAATTTTCATACATTCTAATTTTTTTCTTCATTTACCTTAGTTTTGGTGGATATTCTTTATTTAGATAATTTTCACAAAGCATGGAAGTTCTAAGTTTGTATTGCCCATTATAAAGTATGGCATTACACTATTTTAACTTTTACCAGAAAAATTATTTTACCCTAAAGAAAGTAGGTGGCAGGCACTCAAGAGAACTAATCAGGGATTAAGAATTGAGACTCAGGAATGAGGCTGTCTGGGTTAAACTTCTGGCACTGACACCCACTAGCTATGTGACATTGGGCACTTGCTAATTTCTCTCTACTTCAGTTTCCTGGTGTCTAGTATTATATACTCACCTCAAAGGATTATTTTGAAGATAAAAGGAGATAACCTGGACAAAGTTTAGCTCATTATCAAACATACTTCAAGATCTCACTAAATGTTACGAAGACATATATAACTAATTTTATGTTTCCTTATATAGTTTAAATATAATATCTAAGGAAATTGTTAGCTCTTCTCAAAATACTGTGCAGGATATGACATCTGTAATGTCTCATATTTCTGCTTCTTGTATAGTGTTTGTCTAAAGTGAAAAATTCTATCACTTCTTCATCTGTGAGACTTCAAAGAGAGTAGCCAGTTCTGGAGCCCTTCCAACTAGGCTACTGTATGCTTATTCCATGTGAATACGTATTCAGTTGCTTTTTACTTAAAATAAGGAAGACTTGGGAGTTCCAACCCACAAAATGAAATATCAGAATATGTGTGTATGTTTTAAGTAGTATGGAAATCATGAAAGAACAGTTCTGTGATTCGTTTTCATGTCTGGCTTCCAAAAAAAAATAATAATAACTGCCTATTGTATGATGTCTGGTCTGGGATGTTTATATGAGTTTCTTTTTAGTTTCACTGGTTTCAGTCTATCCTTGAAATGTAGATTCAGAAACCAGCCAGGGTTTATGTTGTGTTGCCCTTAGATACTATTAGCACTGGAACTGTGTCTTGGCCATTAACTGGGCTGCAGAGAAGTGCATTGCCCAACTGTAATACACATTTTCTAGAGTACACATTTAAGGTGAAGTCTAAAATACTATTTTATTTAAAATACTGTTGATTTAGGCATTTTAAAACAATGTAAATGAGATGTAGATCATTCTTATAAAAATCCAATTTATTCAAATCGTTATTTAAAATGTATTTATTCTGAGAAAACCTTTAAACTGGCTAAAGAGCTATTTTCTGTAAAATCTGCAGTGTCCTATGGTAAGTACTGCTGATTTTGGCCCCTTATACCCTATGTGTCTGTCATTTCGTGTTAAATGTTTGAATAACCAGTTACCTACTGGTGCATATTTTAGTTAACTCTTTGTCCTTAAACCTATGGGAGCCAGGCTATATCCAGACATTATTAATATTACATTTCTACCCGTATTCTTTTACTCATTTAACTTTTAGGGTTAAAAATTGAGTCTGGGCTGGGCGCAGTGGTTCACATCTGTAATTCCAACACTGGGAGGCAGAGGTGGGAGGATCACTTGAGGTCAGGAGTTCCAGACCAGCCTGGCCAACATGGTGAAACCCCGTCTCTACTAAAAATACAAGAAATTAGCCAAGCATGGTGGCATGTGCCGGTAATTCCAGCTACTGGCGAGGTTGAGGCACCAGAATCGCTTGAACCCGGGAGGGGAAGGTTTTAGTGAGCTGAGATCACGCCACTGCACTCCAGCCTGGGTGACAGAGCGAGACACTGCCTTAAAACAAACACAAAAAACTTGAGTCTGGAAAGCCTTATTTTCGTTTAAAGAGCTCATTGGCGTTGAGAATAAAGAAATAGACTCATTTGAAAATTTGCTCAAAAGCAAGGACACAAGAATTCTTTGTTCATGTCTGTGAGTAATGCCAGAGGAGCACAGAACAAATGGAACATTTCTAATTTTGAGAGCTAATCAGTGGGTGAGATGAGGTACATATTGTTTCTGAAGGTGGTCAGAAACATGAATCGTAGGAAAGAGTTGGGGGTATACGTCAATTAGACAAAGAGGAGGAGAAAAATGCAGGGTGGCAGGAATTGGCAGGCTGGTTGTGGGGAACTGGAAGCAGAGTAAGTTCATGGAAGCAGATTAGTTGATGAAAGCACAGACCTTGTGGCAGAGTCAGGAAGGGGAGAAATAAGTTATTGGTGATAGAAACCAGTAATCCTAAGGAAGGAGATTACCTACATTTAATTTGGGGTAAATGGAGAAACTGGAACTTTTAGGTCATTCAGTGATACTGTTGTTGAAGTGGCAGTAGGTTTTGGAGGAAAAAATATTGGCTTTGGATCTAGATTTCAGCAGGTTCACATTTTGCTTCTGCTGCTTATTGGCACATGAACCCTGATAGTTAGCAACCATTCAAGGCGTTGTTCTTCTCATTGGCAAAATAAATGAAAGAATATAAACCTTATATGTTTATTGGCCATTTTTATGTGTTTTTTTATTTGAAAAATATCTGTACATGTCCTTTGCACACTTGTTAGTGGGGTTTTTTTTTTCTCATTGAGTTGAGTTCCTTGTAGATTCCAGATGCTAGTCCTTTGTCAGATGCGCAGTTTACAAATATTCTCTTCCATTCTATAGGTTGTCTGTTTACTCTGTGATTATTTCTTGCTGTGCAGAAGCTTTTTAGTTTAAGCACCATTGGTCTGTTTTTGTGTTAGTTGCATTTGCTTTTGAGGTCTTTGTCATAAATTCTTTGCCTGGGCCAATGTCTAGAGTTTTCCCTGGGTTTTCTTGTACAATTTTTCTAGTTTCAGGTCTTACATGTAAGTCTTTAATTCATAAATCATGCAATATCGCTCAGCCATAAAAAAGAAGGAAGTCATGTCTTTCGCAGCAATGTGAATGGGACGGGAGATCCTTATCTTAAGAGAAATAACTCAGAAACAGAAAGTCAAATCTCCTATGTTCTCACTTACATGCGGGAGCTTAAATACTATGTGCACATGGACATAGGAAGTGGACTGATAAACACAGGAAACTTGGAAAGGTGGGAAGGGTGGCAAAAGATGAGAAATTATGTAATGTGTATATTACATTATGTAATATATGTAATTATGTAATGCGTATATTGTACATTATTTGGGTGGTAGTTACACTAAAAGTCCAGACTTCATCACTACACAATATATCAATGTAACAAAACCACACTTATACGCTTTAAGTGTATTAAAAAAAAAAAAGGAAACAAACCTGATAGGTTGTAGTGAGATAAGACATGTGCTACTGTGGAATAGCTTTGCTTTCTTCAAGCGTTTGCCTTATGAGTTTTAAGATCCCATTGCTTGGTTCTTCCATATTCCCATGCTCTTGTTTCCCACACATCTCTGAAAAGTTTGTTTCCCAAGTTTTCACTTCTGTCTTTTTCCCTTTCTGGAGGGACTTCTCTACTCCTTTGACTTTAAATATCCTATATTTGTGGCTCCATATTCTGTATCTCCAGCTGACAGCCCTGTCTTTGAGCTTCATTTGAGCTTCATTTTTATATTTCCTACTGCCCATTGGACCATCTCCATGTAATATTACTCCACAATGTAATACTGCACACTGCAAGTGTCAAAAAAAAAAAAAAAAACTGCCTTATCCTTTTCCTCCAACCTCATCTGCCAACCTCTTTGTTGTTGATGAATATCACTAACATCTTCTCAGTACTTTCTAAGAAACATACAAAAAAAAAAATCCAGAAAATTGGGCACATCCTTAACTTTTTACCACACATTTCCATATATCATACATACACAAACATCAATACACCATTACTTGCCAAATTGTGTAGATTCTGTCTTCAAATGTCTTTTGAATCCCTCTCTTCTATTTCATTCTAATCTTTGCTCTTTTTTTTTTTTAGAGACGGAGTCTCACTCTGTCAACCAGGCTGGAGTGCAGTGGCACGATCTCGGCTCACTGCAAGCTCCGCCTCCCGGGTTTGCGCCATTCTCCTGCCTCAGCCTCCCTAGTAGCTGGGACTGCAGGCGCCCGCCACCACACCTGGCTAATTTTTGTATTTTTTTTTAGTAGAGACGGGGTTTCACCGCGTTAGCCAGGATGGTCTTGATCTCCTGACCTTGTGATCCGCCCGCCTTGGCCTCCCAAAGTGCTGGGATTACAGGCGTGAGCCACCGCGCCCGGCCTTCTTTGCTCTTTTTATACCTACATTGGTACCACAGCTTCCCACCTAGCAGACTATACCAATCTGTTCCTATTTTTTTTTTTTTTTTTGAGATGGAATCTCACTCTGCCAGCAAGGCTGAAGGGCAGTGGCACAATCTCAGCTCAGTGCAACCTCCACCTCCAAAGTTTAAGCGATTCTCCTGCCTTAGCCTCCCAAGTACCTAAGATTACAGGCGTGCACCACCATTCCCAGCTAATTTTTATATTTTTAATAGAGATGGAGTTTCACCATGTTGGGCAGGCTGGTCTCAAACTCCTGGTCTCCTTGGTCTCCCACAGTGCTGGCATTACAGACGTGAGCCACCATGCCAGTCTTTGTACCTACTTTATTTCTAATTTAGCTCACTCTCCTCACCATTAGTAAAGGTGACTTTTCCCTCAAACCAATCTGTGCTGGTTGCTTAGTTGCGCAAAAGTTCTGTTGACTTCTGGCTGCTCACAATTTAAAGCCCACCATGATTAGCTTATAAAGGGAAGCATGTTGTCCAGTCTGCCCCAGAGTGGTCAACTCCGTTGTGTTTATTTGAACCTGTGCTCACATTGAATTACTCAATGTTCTTGAAGATAGGCATAACTCCTCATGCCCTTGTGCTAGGCTGGAGTGCAATGGTACTGTCTTGGCTCACTGCAATGTCCACCTCCCAGGCTCAAGAGATTCTCCTGCCTCAGCTTCCCGAGTAGCTGGAATGGCAGGCATGTGTCACTTCGCCCAGCTAATCTTTGTATTTTTGGTAAAGATGGGGTTTCACTGTGTTGGCTAGGCTGGTCTCGAACTCCTGACCTCAGGTGATCCACCTGCCTCAGCCTCCCAAAGTGCTGGACAGGTGTGAGCCCCCGCGCCCGGCCACAAACTCTTACTTTTCCCTTAAAACTCAGCTTAAACCTTGTCTTTCCTATAAAGCTCCCTCTGCTCTCGCCATTCCACTGCTGCATTCCTACTTATTTAAGCCTATTTATAGTATTAAAGCCTATTTTTTTTGCAGTGAAATATCATATTTGTTTTCCTTTCTAAGACTGAATTGCTAGAAGGGTAAGTATCATACCTTATTTATCTTTATAACTGAGCTTGGTGAATAGAAGGGCTACTCAGTAAACATTTGTTGATTGAGTATTGTCGAATGCTCAATAAATACTTTTTGAATGAGGGGATAGATGGATGAATAGGTAAGATTACATGAAACAAATATGGAGGACAGGTAAGACGGAGAAATTAAAATAATAAAAGTTCTGGAAGATAGGATATCACCAAAACCAGAGATATCGATGTGGGAAATTGGAAACACTTGAGAACAAGGTATAAATGCTTCAAATAATTCGGGATTTTTCCTCTAGTTTTTCAAATTTTCATGAGCTGCTAAAAATTGTCCTATAACATAGAGCTACTAAACTATTAGTAAAGGTATTGAAATGTTGTGGAATTTAAATAATAAAACAGATTAATGAGTATTTACCCCTTGTTACATATTTTTAACATAGAGTCTCTAAAACATTATAGATAAAATTCAAAATAGTTTGCTACTATACAAAGTGTACCTAAGTGTAGAATGTACTTCAGCAACCAGGGAGGGCACCTGACCTAAAAAGGACACATAGGTCAACTATGTAAACTGTTTCTTGCTGTTATTACTGTTTCCCTGTTTTTATGAGAAGTGTTGGCAGACACTGTACTGGGGGGTTGATTGCTATGCATGCCTCCTCTCCCCTCATGTATTGGAGAGGCTATGGGCAGAACCTTCTCATGACTCTTTTCTAACTGTAAGATGAAACACATCTGAATACCTCTCCTTTCGCTAGGCAACCGGAACCTAGGGGCCAAATTGCTGGTGGTACTTTCAGTCCTGGGTGTATGTTGATGCAAACAATGTCTTGGTTTCAATTGGTTACTTATGTTCTTTCTAAAGCCATGCTTATAATTAGAAATTATGGTTTTTTTTTTTTCCTTCTGTGCTTCAGTACAGAAGATAACTCCAGAAACTGGACATGGGACAACCTAGTTTGTTGAACAGGTTGATGCTAATCTGGAATATGCAAAAGTGATCTTTAGCTTGTGAATTGCTTCATTTACTCTTATAAATTCATATTTTCTAACATTATTTGCTATCAGCGGTATATGTCCAGAATAAATGTAGATAAAGAAATGATGGCTTTATAACTTATTTACCCGTAACTTGTTTCCTAATCTCGGTACAAGTGCCAGGAATTCATTGCAATGAATATTTTATTGCAATTAGTGTTTAATGGCAATTAAGGTTATTGCAATTCTTGATTCCTAAAATAATAGTTTTCTCTCTGTACACTGCTGCTTGACTGGTCATTTTCAAAAATTAAATATTTTTTATCTCTGTGACATATAGTATCTACACATACCTAAAGGTATATGAAATTTCTGTTTACTTAAAGAATATCATTATTACTTAAGATTACTAAAGTTCCCTTATTCTGAATTTAAAATAGCTTATTTAATTTTCCTAAGGGGTTTTTGCTTTAATAGTATTATTGAGATACAATAAAGTTGTTTTAAGTGTCATTTTCTACAGAATTTTAAAGTTTACAAAACCTTAATTTGAATATTTTTAAGACTTCGACCTTTAAAATGAATTTATTTTTCTTTTTGAAAATTGCACCATAGATGGCAATACCTATAGAAAGAAAAGTGACATTACAACCCAGTTCTATTCTCCGTTAAATGTTAGCAACATATCTAGGGGCTTAGAAAGACAAGAGAAGAAAAGTAGTTTCAATAGGAGAATGGAACATCCAGAGCCTGAGATATGCCACAAAATTTTGGAATTGTACTTTTATTCATTCCTTTATTCAGCATGTATTGGGAGTTTACTAAATGCCAGGCACTATCTAGGGTCCTAGTAGTAAACAGAACAAACATTCTTCCTTGCATGGAATTGATGTGAGTCTCCAAACAGCCAGGGTGCCCATGTGGCAGACAGAGGGAGCGTGAGAAGTGTGGTAGGAGATGAGGTTACAAATTTAACTGGGGAAGGATGCAGATCATCGTAAAGACTTTCTTTTAGTTGAGTGATAAGAAGCCATTTGAGGCATTTCGACATATGAATAGCATGATCTTACTTACATTTACTCAGGATCATTCCGGCTTTGTTGAGAACATACTTTAGGCAGTGCGAAGAGGACTTTAGGTGGTGGGAGGAGCACAGCTGTGAACAGGAAGACAAGGCAATTGCAGTAATCGTACAACAGTTGATGGTGGCTAGGAGTGGGGTGGCAGCCATGAAGTTAGTAAGAAATGGAAAGAGTATGAATATAACTCCCTATGTGATCATAAAATTAATCTTGAAAAATTCAAGGAGGCCTTGTTGCAAAATGAATGAAATTGACTTGGCTGGCCAGGCAGCCAGTAGGCTGGGATTTCCTGCATTTGACGCAAGATCTAAATCCATCCAAGCCTTGGCTGTCGTGTTTTGAAAACTGATGGCAGTTTCCACTCTGGTTTGAATATCAGTGGAGAAGATTCTGGATCCTTCAACTTGCAAGGACTTCTGGAATGGTTGCAGAGATTCCAGAAACCACTGGTTACCCATTTTACCCACACAATTTCAAGAGATTAGAGGAGGTGGAGCCCAACCTCTGTCTCTTCCCTTCCTGGGATAGATAACGCCTGCTGTTTCCTCACCTAGTCTGCCTTCCCTCTCAAAACGCAATCTCCTTCCTCCCTCCTTAAAAACAGAAAATGAGAACTTTTACATGAGAAATAGAACAGGAAATTGTCCAGTTTCTGCCCAGCAATCATTATTAATTGCACTATCATGGGGAATGTCTTTGGGATTTTATTTCGTTTTGGAGGGAGTGCAGATAGATTTTGCATATGGGGTATAGCTGTACAGTTTGTGCCATTGGAACTTGGAAGCACTGTAGTTGTTATTTTTTCTAAGATGGGGAAGAATATGGATAGACCAGCTTTAGGTAGAGAAAGCTGGGGCTCAGTGTGAGACATATTAAAATTGAGATTTAGCTTAGATATCCAAATGAATGTGTCAAGTATGTCATTAGATACAAGGCAGTTAATATATGGAGGCCAATCTTGAACATGAAATTAGGACCCACCACCATTTAGATAGTATTTAAACTCCTGAGGAGAGATGAGATCATCAAGGGAGTGAGTATAGATAGAGATGTTCAAGACATGAGTTATTGACACACTTCAAAGTGTAAAGGCAGGGAAGGTGAGAAGGAAAAACACAAAGAAAATTGAGAATTAGGAAGAAAACTAGAAGAACATGATGACCTGGAATTCAGATGAGAAGCAGAAAGGGTGATCAGCTCTGTCAAATGCTGCTTATAAAGCTCAAGTAAAATACAGATATGACAATTTTATAACGTATTTGACAATATAGAGGCTACTGAAATCTGATAATACAGTTTGGATGAAGTCATAGTGGTCCAAGACTGGTTCAAGAATGGGATCAGAAAAATTAATTCATTACTTATTTATCAAACATGCAACATCTCCTGTGGGTCAGGTAGTACCCACAGTCCTTTGTTTTGAGTCAGGGTCTCTGTCCCCTAGGATGGAGTGCAGTGGCACGATCACAGCACACTGCAGCCTTGACCTCCAGGGCTCAAGCCATCCTTCTACTTCAGCCTCCTGAGTAGCTGAGACTACAGCAATGTGCCACTAGGCCCAGCTAATACATAGTCTTATCTCTCTTCCAACCTGAAGTTTTCTACTTAGTTTTAGAAGAGATAATTCAATTAGGGAACATATCTCAATTAATAAATTGATAAATAGGAAAATGTAATTTCTTTGCATAATTTTTGCAAATTATGCCTTATTTAAAATGAATGCCTTTATTTAAAAATGGAAATATTAATTAATCATATAATCCCAATTAAGAATTACATTTAGTTCAGGAAAATTCTCTGTTTGCTATTGTTCAGGCTGTGCTCTCTCACTTATTCCTTATGGGAATTTATACACCAAATTATTGCATATGCTTTAAAACTTAAATTCTCTTATTTTTAATGATTTTTACTAACGCGAAGCCAAGTGTTTATAAAAATGGCAATGGGCCATTGCTTTATATATACATATATATACACACACACACACACACATACACACACGTGTTATATATATATACATACACATACATCATGGATGTTTATACATATATGCATATATAATACATGTATATGTATGATATTTAGTTTACAGAAAGAAAAATGTGAAAATTCAAGTGGTAATGAATTATCTGGTGAAGATATTACAGTATTTATGTCTAACCATGTTCTTACTTTCCTAAATATTTGTTGCCTTCATAATTTTTAAAAGCTACTTGTAAGGCTTTTATAATGATTAAAGTGATTTGTTGTTATTGATAAATTTATGTTTAAAAAGGCATTTAAATCAACAAATATTGATTGAGCACTTATGTGACAGACACACTGTTCTTAATGCTGAGGAATGCATTAGTGTATAAAAAGTTTGAAAAGTTAATGAAAATAAGCAGAGTGAGGTGATAGAGAATGAGGGAGGTGGAGCTAATCATATTGGGTAGTTGGAGAAGGCTTTCCTGAATTGGTGAATTAGAAGGAGTCAGCTAAGGAAAGATACAGAGACCCATCATTCTAGGCAGGAGAAATACTAGGCACAAAGTCTTTAAGTTAGGAATAAGGTTGGAATTTAACGAAGAAGGACTGTGCGACTGAATTTTATTCCATAACAGGGTAAGTATTAGAAAATAAGGTAGACATATAAGCATGAGCCAGAATCTTTTTTTTTTTTTTTTGAGACAGGATCTTGCTCTGTCACCCAGGCTATAGTGCAGTGGCGCAATCGTGGCTCACTGCAGCATCAAACTTCTGGGCCCAAGCAATCCTCCACCTCAGCCTCCCGAGTAGCTGAGACTACAGGCACATACCACCACACCCAGCTAATTTTTAAATTTTTTGTAGAGATTGGCCTTGCTGTGTTTCCGAGGCTGGTCTTGAACTCATGGGCTCAAGTGATCCTCCTGCCTCGGCCTCCTGAAGTGCAGGGATTATAGGCGAGAGCCACTATGCCTGGCCCCGGAATCCTTTTTGGCCTTTTAGGTGAATAAAAATTTGTTTTATTTTGAATGAAATGGAAAAGCACTGGACAGTTTCTCACAAGGGACTGACTTGCTCTTATTTCCAGTTTCAAAAAATTACTCTGTCTACCTTATAGGGAATCATCTGAAGGAGGAGAAAGGCTGAATGCAGAGTTAAGAGGCTGTTGCTATATTCTGTGTGAGAGATGGTGGTTACTTGGATCAGGGTGATAGGGGTAAAGATGGAGAAGGTGAGTGGTTCCACGGTATGTTTTGATGGGATTCCCGATGGGTTTTGCTGAAAATAATGTGAAGGGTGAAGGATAAGGAGGAATCTGGGATGTTCTTAGGTTTTTACAAAGCTCTTTGGTGGATAGTTGAAGCATTTGCTGACACAGGAGGAGAAACAGACAGGAGAAAGTGAAGATGAAATCGGTAGTTTCTTTTTGGCTGAAGTTTGTTTGAGATGCATGTCATCCTTAGTTATGTTTAGTGGTCAGTCGAGTGGTGGGACACAGGTAAAAAATATGGAAATAATGTAGCTATTAGGAACTCTCTGAACTGACTGAATAATAACACCCAAGAAGAAGATTTTTTATAGACAAGGGTTGAATGCCTTAGACTGAGCTGCGGGGCATGCAGCTATATAGAGGTCGAGCAGAAAGAAGTTAGCTGAGAACCAGTGGTCAGCAAGGTAAGAGGAAAGGATAGGATAGGCTGGTGTCCCAGAAGCCGGCAGGAGAGTTCAACAGGAAAAAGTTAACCTTTTTCACTATTGCTGAGAATGAGATGAAGAAGGAAAGTCTGCAATGGTTTTGTCAATATCGAGGTCACTGATGACCTTTCTGAGAGTAATTTCAGTGGTGGGGAATGCTCAGAAGTCTTGTTAAGCAAATAAGAGAATGGGAGGCAAGGAAGTAGAGAAGTAACTATCTCGAGATGATGTTGCTGTGAAGAGATCAGAAAAATGGGATAAAGCTAGAGGGACATAAGGGAAAGCTTTTGCTTTTTTAGAGATGTTTACAGGTTGCTGGGAATAAATAGGCTGAGAAAGCACTTGGCATAGGAGAAGAAAATATAACTTATTCTAACAGGAAAAGCTGAGGTTGTTCGTATTGAAGCAGGTAGTTCAGAGCATTTAATGAAGAAAACAGAAGGGAATTATGTGAAATCTTCTCTTTTGCCCAGACGCAGTGAACTATCAAGATCATCAGCTGAGTTGAGAGGGCAGGAAAGAAGGGGGTCTGAGGATAGGACATTATGAAAAATAGTTTTGGAGAAATTGCCTTAAGGATATTTGTGGAATCAAAATGTGTGGGAAGTTTTTAAGTGCTTTAAATTAACCTGTTTTACCATGCTTTAAAGTTCTTAGGTTTAGGTCAGCGCCGTGGCTCATACCTGTAATACTAGCACTTGGTTGCTGTGGTGGGTGGATCACCTGAGGTCAGGAGTTCGAGACCAGTCTGTCCAACATGGTGAAACGCCATCTCTATTAAAAATAGAAAAATTAGCCAAGTGTGGTGGTGCATGCCTGTAGTCTCAGCTACTTGGAAGGCTGAGGCAAGAGAATTGCTTGAACCTGGGAGACGGAGGTTTTAGTGAGCCAAGATCGTGCCACTGCACTCCTGCCTGGGCAACAGAGAGACTCCATCTCAAAAAGAAAAAAAAAAAAAGTAAAGTTTGGAGGTTTAATAGCAGTGAAGAAGTTTACTATATTATTTCAAGGTATTGCCAAGAATCAGAGATTTAAAGTAATAATTTCTTCTCTGATTTGCCATTGGTCGCACCACTCTGTCCAGCCACTTTACTTGGTGTCTCCTGCTTGCCCTTTGGAGACATTTGACTAGGCAACATCTGGAGACTAGAAAGAGATAATCAGACATGTTAGTAACGGATTAACTTTTTAAGTATTCAGATGTTAGATAATAAGGATCAAGTACAGATACATACCAAATAGGATGTTTGGGGCTCATATTGCAGATTGAATGCTAAATACAGATGGTTATACAGGAATCTAAATTATGAAAATTATGGAACTGTTGACCCAAATATGTAACTTGGATTACTGGGTTATTAAACTGGCTAAAAATAAGAACCTGAAACTGATCTGGCGAAGGTTACTTTTTTCTTCTTTTGACTTGTTAACAGAATCAATAAGGTGTGGACTTGTTAACAGAATCAATAAGGTGTGATTAAGTCAACTACTTACACATACATACATACATAAAAGACAGCAGATTTTCTATATTGGCAGCTCATAAACCTCAAAGGCAAACATTTGAACAAGGACACAGTCTATTTAATAAGCCATGCATGCTTTATATTTTTAGTTTTAAGCCAAAAAATATTTTGAAATCGGCAGGATATTAAAGATAGAAAGCATATGTTTGTCATGGCAAAGCAAGTAGGTATGATTTTGGGGGGTAGAAATAAGGGGTGCTTTAGTCAAATACTACTCAAACTTTAATGTGCCTATGAATCCCCTGGGAATCTTGTTAAAATACATATTTTGATTCAGTAGTTCTGGGAACCCCAATATTCTGTATTTCTAACAAGACCCCAGGTGATGTGGTGGCCACTGTTCTAGCAACCTTGTTTTAAGTAGAAGGCTTTAGCCTTCCTGGAGGAAGTGGGGGTTTAAATTGGGACATGAATAATTGTAAAATACAGGTTCTTTATTTTCTCCCTCCTCAACTGTCACATTCTCCTCCCTTTCTATAAAGTAGTAAGTGTAACTATTAAGGCAGGAAAATGGAATTTCGTTTTCATTTTCTTTTTTTTTTTTTTACAAAGTACTTATAATACACAATGTTGGAGAAGTTTGAACAATAAGATTCTCTCCTCTAAGGCCAAATGTTGAAGTCAATCTAATTGGAGGAGAAATGGGAAATGAATCTCATAACTAGTTAATGACAAAATTCTGCTGGATAGTGAAAGTGAAAAACAGCCACTTACAGAATAAACCTTAAAGGCCATATGAGTAAGAAGGGAGGAAGTAGAATTTCAGTTGAGTAACTATGAGGGGTTGGAAGGCAGCAACTAGATACAAGGATAATGAGCTATTAGGCGAGACCAGGAGTGAACGTGGGAGTTATTGTTTCTAGAATGTCCCCTGTATGTTGTTGCAACTCAAACAATATAAAGTAACCACCAGAACGCTGGACAATCCAGTAAAGGTGCTGCTGGTAATAAAACATAAAACTATATCTTACGCTTGGCCAAGACGTGTCAAATCTGTATCTGAAATAATGAATGAATGAGATCAGATGTTGTCCAGAGAAGGAAAATCCAATGATAAAAGTGTTGAGGGAGGGGCAGCTCTTGAAGGAAGATGGAATAAGAACCTGGAAACTCCTGTGTGGAAAGAAAAGGCCAAGAGGTCTGCTAAATCAAGAGTACTGTGAATAAGTGAGTACAACCTGAACAAATACAAAGCAGTGCTATTTCACATGAACATCTACCGTGTTATTCCATATGCCTTGAGATTTTTGATGCTGAACAGATCTTGCCAAGCCTGCTGCCATTTGCAGATGTGAGAATGCCGATTACCCTCCTTGTTTTCTTTGTAATGAATTTCTACTTTCTGCTTCCTTTAAGACTCACTTAGAGCCTAACCTGCTTTTGTCTAAACCCTCCATACAGAGTTAGGTGCCCCCAGACCCAGTTCCCTGGCTTCCATAGCCTCATTTACATGCCTCTGCTTGCAGTGTTTACATCCTTGTCCCTTTCTCTAGCCTCACATTCCTTTGTAGGAAGGGACTGTGCCATGGTAATCTTTGCATTCCCCAGTTGTGTGGGTGACACATGCCCTAAGCTCAGTTTATGTTAGCCGGAAGGAAAACAAAATGGGATGAATGAAAAAAAATGAAAAGATGACGAGATTTTCAACAACAATTTAAAGTGGACAGAATGAAAAGGATTTAATTCTGTCTTAACAAAATAGTTTTATTAGAAAATTGCAAAAACATTCTTTTTAGTGAAAGCTTTTCACTAAAATGTTTTACATAATTACATATCATTGTAAGTTTGATGTGATATGTAAAATACTGTTTTACATATCCTGAAGTACTCTATTGAAAAATATAACATTATGTAAAACATAATAAAAATATAAAGTTATGTAAAACAATTTTATATATTTTAAACATAAATTATTTTATGCAAAACAATTTTACATAAAACAGAATTTTATGTAAAACAAAATTTTGTGTTTTTAAGTAGAATACTTTTTGGCTTAGGGCAAACTTACTCATTTTGGGTTAGTGCAAACTCATTCTTTAATAAACATGACAGGTGGCTAAATTATCACTGGATTTCATTGACTTTCTGAGTTGCGCTGGGTTACTGACATCTCTGTCTCATGATTTGGGGGTGGCCAGAACCCCTCTGAAGTTCAGGATAGGATCTTCCAGGAGATACAGTGATCAGAATGCCAAGACTCTTGATGAACTGTTTTCAAGATGTAAGTCACAGTGTGGTAAGAAGTACAAATTAATATACTTTAAACTGCATGTAAATCATGAAGAATTTCAGAATAAAGCAGTGACCAGTAAAGCTTCTTAAAAGAGGTATGTTTTGAAGTAGTATTTGGTAGAAGTTACCGTCCTTGTGTGGAAGGGAATATGGTGAGACCCTTATCAGTAAGGGATTGTTGTGAAAATATGTGTCCAGCTGATTCAATAGGGAGGAAATGGCAGTCACAATCTGTGTGAATTGATCACAGCCTCAATTATGGAGATATTTAGGCTTGGTCAGATTTTCCCAAATGGTGGAAACAACCTTGTTCTGTCAAGTGTGAATCATGGCAGACTTGAGCAGCATAGCACTATTCCATTTTCTTATCTGCTTACTTATGATGAAACATTTTATTTGAGGTAATATGACAGTGTTAGTCTGATTTTTTAAAGCGAAACATTTATTACAAATTATTTCCAAACTTTGAGTTTCTTGACCTTTCTTGACCTCAAAAATGTTTTACATATATATATGTATGTTAGTGAAACCTGAACTTCAGGGGTACTTGGAGGCTTCAGTTGGAAATGAATCTCAGAAAGATTTGTTTTTAACAAAGGTCTTAAATTACTTAATTGTTAAGAATTTACAGCAAAGCTAGGAGTAACATGCTCCAGCCTTTGTTTTGTAATTCATGTTGTCTTAAATATGAATTATAAGATTATTTACTCTCTCATTGGAACTTTAGATAGCAGTGATTATCTTATTTTTCAATCATTCAAAATTTTGAATTTTAATTTCTCTCTTACTCATATAAATACCAGCAATGTTCCCAAAGTGAAGAGACAGGATACATTAATTACAGCAAATCAAGCAGATTCTTATAGGAGCAGGGGAAGAAGAGAGCATTCATTAAGATCTAGTATGTGTCAGGTAACAGGTTGTTAGGCAGTTTGCTAATCAAAATTCTGTGAAAGATTTTTATTTTCAAATATTTGTTTCTCAGCAGGAAACAAATACCACAATAACTAGGGTTCAACAGTAAAAAAAAAAAAAAATAATAATAATGAAGGGCCTATATGCAGAGTTGTGGGCAGGATTAAAGCGAGCCATGGGGTGTGGCAGGGTGCTCAGGCTTTTGTGGTCCTGACCCAGGCCGGTGAAGACAGGCGCCTGGAAGCAGGGTTGTGTGAGAGGACCCAGTCACCATCGCGGTGAGGCCAAGAGGACTCAGAGGGGCAACAGGTTCTGAAATTCACCTCCCACCCTCGGAATTCCTGTTTGTGTGTTTCATTGGCCAAATCTAACCAGAAGCCAGGGAGCAGGAGAGCCTGAGGTAACTCAGTATGTGGAGCTATCTTGTGAGACATAGAACTTGGCAGTAAGGGGCTGAGATGGCTGTGTGGGGTAAATGAATATTTAACACCGTCTTCTTTCTCAGAGTTTTAAGTAAGGACTTTTGAAAACCATTCTTTAAAAAAATCATCCTTTTAGTCATTGTTTTAATATTGAGGAAAATAATGCTATAGTCATATTCCTGAGGAATGTCTAAAAATCTGATTGAGAATGCTATGGTTCATAAACCAGCTTTGAGCTTCATAGCATTCAAGGAAAACAGGAAACCGTATGTTGTTTGTAGCTCTCACTGCCTGTTTGCAGGCACAGCAATTTATCATTCTTGAGGCAGGAATTATTAGTGGAAACTTATCACAGAATTCTTAATATAGGAATATAGAGACACTGAGCAATGTAACAGCAGTTTCATTAAAAGTATGTAAATATACATTTGAATGTTTCTTATATTAGTCATCTTTGGTTTAAATTCAAGTTTGGATGTCAAATTGTAGATTTCAGTTTCAGTGTGTCCATTCACTTTCTTCTTTTGTCCAAGAAGTTTTTTACTTTTTAGATCTTTTTTTATTTCATTTTGAAAATTTGGTGTCCCCACATAAATACACAAAAGCAATTATATTTTACTTACTTTCAAAACCTAAGTTATGGTTATTTTGATATTTGAATATAAAACATAAACTAATTCATAAGTAGATACTGCAGAGGGATTTTTTAATGAGTTTTCCTATCATGCATTTTTATAGACTTGACTTTTAGATCAATCCTGCATCTATATAAAATTTACTGGGTTATGAATAAACTAAACACAGATGTTTATTCTTATAAAATGGCCTAATGTCTATAGATCAAGACTTAAAGATCAAGAAGTAAAGAATATGTATAGATCAAGACTTAAAGTACCATCAATTATATGATACATTTGCAATTACTAAAGATTTTCTGGATAAGTGAGTTAGGTAAGGTATGGCCAAACTTGGGGAGGGGGACCTTGACACTGAGATGAGATGAGCTTAATCAGTAGAAATTCTATAGAAAATGTAAGGATTGTAATTCTATAGAAAATTAATGGCTTTTCTGTCCCACAAAGACAATAAGCCCCATGACATGCATCTGATGTAATATTAAATATGATATCTTTATATATTGATACAATGGGTTTAATTGAAATAATCTTTTGAGTATATCTGCATATTAAGTTTCCATTACAAAAGTTATTTTAATTTTAATAAAATGTAGAGGAGTTTCCTAAATTGTTAGGTTGCTATTTTTTTAAGGTTTTAAGCCTTTGTTTTAGATTGTAAGTGAAACACTGCCACACGTGCCTCACATCTCTGAATTTGCAGGAGACCCTAATTTGTGCATTGCCTTAAGGTAATGCTTCTTTCTCAGTAGCTGGCAAAGTCACTGTGCCCTGTAACACAAGTGTTTCCTTTGAAATCTGAGCCTCGTGCATTTTCCCTATAACTACAAAGTCTATTCAGAATGGGTGAAGCACAACACTTAAAATACCTGGAGTAATTGAATTGTAAGGAATGCAATACAGCTGCTTGCCATAGTGCATTTAATACCAGATGATTTAGTCACAAAAGCATCTCACACTCTTTCAGCACAGATTTATTTACTTATTTATTTCATTGATGCATGGGAGAAAATTACGTAGCTTTACAGATTTTATAATGAGTCATTATATTTGGAATTTGAATCTGATGTATTCTGAACTGTTCAATGTATTATTTTCATAGACTAACAAACTATTGGGATATCTTGGAAGTCAGGTTATTGCTGTAGTTAGGATCACGTGGACAACTTTATCAGAATCTTGGATTGTAGTTTCTGATTTAAATGGGAAAACACTAAAGATTTGGGAAGGGATCGAATTAAGATGGATGATTTGCAAACCTATTTTATTTCAGAAGTGGTAGCATAGCAAGAATTATATTTTAAAGCAGTATTTTTAAAAAGACAATTCTGTATGTTTCATGCGCATCCATGTGAAGAGACCACCAAACAGGCTTTGTGTGAGCAACATGGCTGTTTATTTCACCTGGGTGCAGGTGGGCTGAGTCCAAAAAGAGAGTCAGCGAAGGGAGATAGGGGTGGGGCCGTTTTATAGGATTTGGGTAGGTAAAGGAAAATTACAGTCAAAGGGGGTTTGTTCTCTGGTGGGCAGGAGTGGGGGTCGCAAGGTGCTCAGTGGGGGTGCTTTTTGAGCCAGGATGAGCCAGGAAAAGGACTTTCACAAGGTAATGTCATCACTTAAGGCAAGGACCGGCCATTTACACTTCTTTTGTGGTGGAATGTCATCAGTTAAGGCAGGGCAGGGCCTTTTCACTTCTTTTGTGATTTTTCAGTTACTTCAGGCCATCAGGGCGTATACATGCAAGTCACAGGGGATGCGATGGCTTGGCTTGGGCTCAGAGGCCTGACAGTATGTCTGATTTTCTCAAATCACTTCTGCATTTATGAGCTTGAAAAATTCTGGTGTTCCTGATAGCTGTGCAAAAAAGTGTATTTAGAAGTCTGTGCTTTATTTTCAAATATTTTACCATCATAATTTCAGGACTAAACTGAAGAGAGGCCTGGTTTTAACTTTTTATTAAGATTATCTTCTTATTCAACTAAATGGAAAGTTTTATTGAAGGTTCTATGTTGTATTTATCTGTTATGAACAATATCAAAAATACTTCGAAAAAATTGAGCTCTGCTCTCATGGGCTCATAATTAGAAAATCTGAAATCTCCTTGGTTATCACAAAACAGCTTCTCAAACAGCAGTTTGATAACAGCTTTTGTTTCTTAGGTAATTGAGATTCTCTTCATTGTCATTTTAATTGTCATCAGATGCCTTTATTTGTCACCAGAAATATTATTTTACAGCTAATTCTTATGGGATACTACAAGCAATACAGGGTATCATCTAGAGACTGTGAAGTACAAACAATGGAATTGGAAAGCTAAGTCTTTTCGATTTAAATACAAAAGAATTTGGAAAGACTTATTTCAGCTCCGTAATGTTAGAGATAAGGAAATAGAAACCAAACTTGATATAATCAAAGATATAAATTTGGAAATAAACAATTTAAATGGGAAAGAGAACTCTTCCAGGGTGTTTCATGTATTTTATGGTTTGAGTCATTTGAACAATGCATACTTTTGTCTCTGTATAATAAAAGAAGAAGAAAATTGATCACGAATGTCCTTGACTTATATAGGTCCAGAACACACAGCACTAAAGAAGGGGCATTTTCAGCACCATTGAAAACTAAAGCGTAATTCTGTCATTACTTCTGTCAGCCCTTGACTGCTCAGAACCGGGATAGGTAGGATTAGAGATATTGGAGTGCTTTTCTGAATTAAGCATGCACATTTGTGTGTCTCAAAAGAAAGATGTTTGGGGAATTCATTGTTCAAAACTCATTGCAAATGCTAAGACAGTTTTAAAAATAATTTTATCATTATTTTCAGCTTTCACTAGTGGAAAGGTAAGACTTTAGAGCCTCCAGCCTAGATCCGGACTTCCAGCATAACTGCCTTTGCAATGCCACCATATTTTCATTAGATTATTACTTTGCCAGAGAGGAATGCATACTTTATTTTGCTTTGTAGATTCAGGGGGTACACGTGCAGGTTTGTTACATGGATATCTTGTGTAATAGATATCTTGGGCTTCTAGTGTGTCCATCATCCAAATAGTGAACATTGTACCCAATTACCAGTAGGTGATTTTTCATTTCTTATCCTTCCCATATTCCTCCCTTTTGGAGTCCCCAGTGCCTGTTATTTTCCTCTGTATGTCCATGAGTGTGCCCACTGTTTAACTCCCACTTATAAGTGGGAACATGCAGTATTTGACTTTTTGTGTCTGAGCTAATGCATATTTTAAAAGCCCGTAGTGTGAATTATATCATGGGCCAGTATTTGTCATCTAATTAGACTACTTAACGGTATAATAGTCCAATTAGGAATTCTTTTGGGCATTTATCTTGGAAGTCCATTAAGGCTACATCAGTTTTGCAAAATGTTGTACAACAAATTAAATCATTTCTATATTATTTATACTATATACAATTTTTAGATAATTAATTGCAATTGTTGCTATTTTCCAATTTTTTTGAGAAAGGTTTATGTTATCTATTTAAGGCATTTTTCTCAGCATGTCTTTAAAAGTCTCATTGTAGCTTCATCCAGTTTGGTGAAAGTTTCTACAGTGGCCAAAAATCTTGCAATCTTTATATAGGGACTAGCATTTAACACTTATGAAGTTATGTAAGAGTTTCTAGTCAATAATTATTTCTGTGTAGTGGTTAGAGGTGTTAAGCTATCCATGCTGGTCAACTTTTTATTAAAATTTCATTATTTACTAATTTATTTTATTTATTGAGGAATCTAAAGAATTCTGTAAAATAAACTACTTAACAAATTCAGTGTCATGCTGGTCTCTGTGGTAGACTAATTACAACTTAACAAACAATTTTGTGGATAAATGAAGGCCTCATCACCTCCACCCCACCACTAATCTTTGGGGGTAGTTTATGTGTGAAAGTCTGATTACACAAATTTGCATCAAGCATATAATCTCATAAAACTTTATATCCTTTAATGTAATCCAAAACAATGCTAATTAATGGAAAACATATTTAACATTAGATATTCTTTGTGAAATTAATGTTTGATATTTATATGAAAAATAATAACACCTTCCATTTTAGTTTTTCATTAACATTCTTGAAACCTCAATTATCAGAAAATACTCTCTTCAGACAGATTCTTAGTTATTAATTATTGGTCTTCAACTCTTGTTTAATGTAGTACTGTAATAATTTTGAAGTTATAAAGAGTAAACAAGCCCCAGGAAATGAATTTTCACATTATGTAAATCTGGGAAGAGCTATTAATTTTACTATGGCAAGAAGATATATTTGAAAATCTTTAAATCTTTTTAAGAGAAAAAAACTCTGTGTCAAAGAGAATGAAAAAGTTGTATCACTAATTATTGTTTTTGCATAATATACAGTGATACAACCTACTGGTAGGCAATACTGCTAGCCTAAATTACATTCTTGAATGATTTCCAGCTGTCATTGACTCTTATTCGAGCAACATAGCAGGTGTTCTGGTGGGAGCTCATTCATGTTTCACAAAGGATAGCAAATTTTTATGTATCTAGATAGCTACATAATTTCTCATTTCTGTGATATTTTAGTACTAAAATTACTATGTATTTATAGGTTTACCAGTTTTTAGTTTTTTTGTTTGTTTGTTTTTGAGACTGAGTCCCGCTCTGTCACCCAGTCTGAAGTGCAGTGGCGCTATCTTGGGATTACAGATGTGAACCACCGCCTTTTTTTTTTTTTTTTTTTTTTTAAGAGACAAGTTCTTACATTGTGGCCCAGGCTAGAGTGCAGTAGTATGATCATAGCTGTCATAGCTCACTGCAGCCTCAAACTCCCTTGATCCTTACAACTTAGCCTCCCAACTTGTTGGGACTACAGGCACGTGACACCGCACCAGCTAAATTTTTCATTTTTTACTTTTTGTAAAGACAGGTCTCCGTATATTGCCCAGGCTGGTCTGGAACTCCTGGCCTCAAGTGATCCTACCACCTTCGCCTCCCGCAAAGTGCTGGGAATGTGGGCATGAGCCGCTATACTTGGCCTGGTTTAATTTTGAAAGTTCTCTGCCAAAATTTAAAATTTCTCATACACACACTTGAGATGAGAAAGCCTTCATGCTGAACTAGTTTAAAAATATCATTGGAGACAAAGAATGTCAATAGTATTCTAAATATTTCTTTCAGTAATAAAACTTCATTGAAGACTTAACTATGCTCTAAGAAGGAACAACTTTCAGATGTAGTTGGGAAAAAGAGTTGTTTTCATTTTTGCACACCTCAAGTGTATAGAAGTGGGTACCCAAGTACTCATTTTATAGAGAAATGGTAATGTAGTGTGGTTTGACTTTAAATTAGTGCTGGGTGAATAGTTTAGAGGAAGAAAAAAAGAAGCTCTTTGGGCCATCTTGATTTAATTTGTAAACCTGATTTTAAATAGAAATGTGTAGGGACTAACCTACACTTAATGGGATGGGTATAACTTCTTGGCAGTTTTAAAACGTGAAATATGTTGTAGCTTTAACAAATATGTACCATGCTTATCGTTAAGTCATGATAGAATTTCTTTTCAATAAGTTTTTAAGACTTGATTTGTATTATTGAACTTGACCTAAACAGGTATTCTTTATTCAATTCTATAAATAGATAATTACTTTTAGTCACTAATATTAATATTGATAAAGAACTAAATTTTAGTTGCATGCCTCTCTGCTTCAGCACTTATATTAAAATAATGTATGCCATTATTTTATCAATATTATAGTTTATTCAGTATGCTTTTCCCACTATTTTTAATGGATTAAATAAAATCATAAGTCATACCTTAAATACAGCTTATGCATTGTATATATTCAACATTGAATTTTAGTTCTCAAAGTGATCGGAGTTACCTTCTATTTCAGCTAACAAATTTACAAATAAGAAAAATTAGCTTTAAAGTATTTGAATAATATGTTTTACATTTTATTCCGATTTCTATACAACAGAAATATAAGCAAACTTGAAACACTTAAATACACTGTAGTATATTAAACTAGTTAGGAACTAGTTGTATATCTTTTCTAAAAAGGATCCATTTTCAATTTCATAGGGAAAACTGACACCTAAGATTGTAGAATCACGTGTGAAACAAGAGTAAATTGAACTTGAGTAGAGGCCATAAGGATTCTTCTAAGAGCTCAGCTGGATGGTCCTCACTTGAGGTGTCTCATGATTGCCCTGACTTGAGTTGCTGTCATCTGAGGGCTTGCAAACTCACAGGTCACATGCCTCGGCTGGAAGAACTCACATCTCTGGAGCTCTCTCCATATTTTCTTTCCAGCTACCTATTCATGGTAACTGGACTCCTAATTCATTGGCTTAGGTCTATCATGATGTGTCTTAACAGAAAAAAAAAAAAAGAAGCTTTCTTTCCTAACCTAGCTACCGAAGTCTCCCAGCCTCTTGCTGTTTATTAGAAGTGAGTCACTATTTAGCTCAAATTCAAGGGAAGAGGGGGGAATTCAACTCCACCTTTGGTGGAAAGGGTATTTTAAAACCATCACAATTGTTTCAAAGCAATTATTTTTAGCCTTCCAGGAACTGTTTCTATTTTTCCTCTGTTTTCTGGCTGCTCTTTGAATATGAGATTCATATATTAAAAAAAAAAAAAAAACAACCTAGAGATAAGTGTAGTTATGTCCTGTGTATAACTAGAGTACTCTGCAAGAATCTGATTTCCTGGATTGCAGACAATAATTTGTCTCTTAAGGACAACCTATGTTTTTATGGACTCCATCTGGAAACCTGCTTGCTTTTGAGAGACGATTACTTCTCCAACTTTCTAGATACAAAAGGAAATCAACATTTTGCCCATTTTCTGGGACTTCAGCCAAATTCAGTGTTTCTTACTTAATTCTTCTTTGGACAAATAGTGACCACAACTTGAATTATACTTTTGTATAATAAACATTATATGTAATTATAAAATTAGGTCAAAGTTAAATGGTAAAGTTAATTAATAATATGCCTGTAATTGGCAAATAAAGTGCTTACCTCATAGTACTTGTTTATAGCATTTGTTTCTGATGTCCATGTCTTAAAACCATTCATCTTGAGTATTTGACACTAATTGAAAGTAAAATTAAAACTTTTATGAAAAGCAGCAACTCTTGCTGCTCTTATATTTTTAGTAGCATGTACACTGTTTTTTATTTTTGCTAGAAAGTTAAGATACACTAATGATAATAATTTATTCTAATTTTGTATAAATTTTCCTTTGTGATTTGATCCATATTTCAGAGCCACAATGGAATGGGGAGGAATATTCACCAATGAAAAATTACATTAATGAATTAGGAACTTCTTCTCCTCAAACATACATTTCTTTTTCCATGGCTGTTTGTCCCTAGAGTGTTTTCCTTTTGGCGTATTGACGTGATTAGATTTCCTGTATCCTTTAAAAATCAAAGCAAGTGAACAAATTCTCTCTAGACTCTGGCATCTCATCTATAGCTTCTGCCACATTTCTCTTCCTCTCTAAAGTATTGAGAAAGTAACTCACATTTGTTTTCTGTACTTTTTCTTTCTCTTCACTTATTAATGCTCTGTGTTCCGATTTCTTCACCCATCATTGATCTGAAGTTGCTTTTAGTCATGAATTAGTACTTAGGGAATCTTGGTTTTCTGTGTCATTCACACTTGTTACCCATTCTCGACTCCCAAAATATCTTCTCTCTCTCATTGCTTTATAATTTCATATTAATTAGTTTTTCTTTAACCTCTTTTATCCTGTCTTGCCTGGCTTCTTTTGTTATCTTGTTAGGGTTTTTTCCCTTTAGATTTTGATAACCCCAGAATTTTCTTTTTTATTCCTCTTCTCATTCTATATAATATTCCCGAATAAATTTATCTCTGGGTGAATAACTTCAAGATTCATATCTTCAGAGCATATTTTTCCTCTGGACCCCCAGTCATGTAGTTCTGCTCTCTACTTGGCATATGTGCCCTCATACATCACCGTTGAAATATGCATGGAAATACCTAGACACACACTTGTATTACAACCATCTGTTTCTCTTTCCCTATTTCCTTTCTTCCAATTTGGTAGTATCATCGGTCTTCACCTTTTCTTTCCCTTATCACCTACTCCAGCCATTATCAAGTTCTAGGAGTTTAAATTTCTAAACATCATTTCACTGTCTACTCTTCAGCTTCATCGCTGTCACTTGGGTTGTGTCCTCAGGTTCCATTCCCAGATTTGTTTTCCTGTCTTCATAACATGCCTGGAGTCTGTAATTGTAGTGCTAAGATTGAACCCAGGTCTACTTAACTCGGTGTTTTTACCAGCACACATACTATACTGCATATTTTTCAAATTAATAAGTTGAATACTAAACCCAGAACTTGCAAAATTATTTCAGTAATCATTTCACTAAAATAACTTAATCAGTGATTTAAATTATTTCTTTTTAAATTATTTTAAAAGAATGAATTTGTCATTTAATTTTAATTTTATGTCTGCATATATTTTATGAGAATCAGATTTGTTAATCATTCATGTATTTAACAAGCACTTATTAATCACCTTGTCCAGATGATAGACACTAGAAAATAGACCAAAGATACCAGCAGCACTGTCCCATTCAATTTACAGTCTCATGAAAGAGGTAGATATGTAAGCGAATACTAATATTACAATGTAATAAGTGCTAAACAAAGGAATGTAACAAAGCCTTAAGAGTCCCAAAGGGATAGCTTACATCTAAGAGAATTGATACCATGTCACAGAAAAAGTATTTTATAAAGCTGGATTGTGAAGGAAGAAAGAGTAGGGACTTGTCTGACAAATAACTGGGAGAAGGATGCTTAGGGAGAGGAAACAATGTCAGCAAGAGCAAGGACTTGTATGCTTAATGATAGGGAAGAGTGGGACCCCGGACCTTGGACTTTATATATATGGGGATTTATTTTATATGTTTAGACAGAGGGATCACTTCAGCATATTCGTGTTCACTAAGTAATTCTAAACACGTATGGGGCAATTTGGAGGGTTAAGAGATAGAGACGGGGAGATTGATTTGGAGGCTAGTGCAGAAATTTAGATGACTTTTGAGTCTGATGAGAATCCAGACTATGATATTGACTTTGTAAAGAAAGAAAGAAGAAAATGCAAGAACTGCTCAACGCTGTGTTCTGAAGAAGTGTCCAAATGCTACATGTGCACATTTTGCTTTTGTTTTAAACTGTAGACATGGGATGTAGAGCTGGAAAGATCTGCAGAATCCTGGGCTGAAAGTTGCTTGTGGGAGCATGGACCTGCAAGCTTGCTTCCATCAATTGGACAGAATTTGGGAGCACACTGGGGAAGGTATCTTAAAGCACAACTTTTTCTTTCTGAAAACATAAGTGTTTAAAATGAAATCCTTATTAATTCATCAGTACAATTTTTCAGAGACTTGGTGCCTGAAAGAAAAGTAATCACGAAACAAGTAACAAAAAACAAATGCCACACCAGAACAATCAGCAGTTTTTTAGACTTTAATATAAATCACCAATTTATTAGTAATGGGCATAAATATGTAAGTTTAATAATTTACGCCAAAGTATCTTTCTACCAAATTATACCAACGTATTTTGCAATATTTAGTTTTGTATTTTCTCCAACTTTGCTTGCCCTCTGTGACTATTTTCTTTCTAATAGATATAGGCCCCCGACGTTTCATGTACAGTCGTGGTATGATGAAGTGAAAGACTTTAGCTACCCATATGAACATGAATGCAACCCATATTGTCCATTCAGGTGTTCTGGCCCTGTATGTACACATTATACACAGGTATGTTTGGGGGGTATTATACTTAATTCCCCCAAATTGAGTTAATGTAACTATGAAAGAAATTAGGCTAGTGAACGTGTCTTTCTTATATCATTTAATATGGTTATTAAAAAAATTATATGGATATTGATTATGTTGAATTGGCTTATGAAGTTCCATAAATAATGAAAATAATTATTATACAAAAAAGTCCAAACATCTACTTTAATAGACATTATTTCAGTGATTTTGCATATCAAACATTTTTAATATAGCCCCAGTAACATGGGGAGAAATTTACCATCTTCAATGTCAAAGTTTTATCTCAAGGAATAAAAATGTAGTTTTATTTACCAATGACATTCAATATTTACATGTGCAACATATATATATATATATTTATATTTTGTGTTCACAATTAGTGTATTCTAAACTTCCAAATCAAACAACTAAAGGCAGATTGATAAAGCTCACTGCTGATCAGACTTCTTATTGGTGAATATAAAGCAGATTAATTGTTCTGTATGCTTTTGCATGTGATAAGATTGGCCAGCATGAAACTATCTGATAATCAGTGGCATGATGAAAAGATCATGTTGTATAAGAAATCTGAACATGTAAATTTTTGCTCCAGTATTTGCTGTTTAGGATGTGATTTTTCTGTTCCTTTGTCGGAAAAGTTTCTTCATAGAAATGTTAATATGACATTAGGTTTGTGAGGATGTAACTTTTGAATTATTTACTAAATTTGCATTTGAAAATGCTTGCATTTTATAACCAGACAGTTATTTTTCTGTAGCTCTCTTTTTAAAATTGAATTAGGTATTACTCAAAGTCTCAGGAAAAAGACGCTTTTTGATTTCATCTCAGTTCATTTTGAGTGATAAACGTTGGCTTCTCACATTCAAATTTTATGCGTTTTTCTCTCAGAAGTGTTATCCTATTTCATTTCAGCCTGCTTTTTCTGAGCCTTTCATTTTTCTAATATAGGTTGTGTGGGCAACTAGTAACAGAATCGGTTGTGCCATTAATTTGTGTCATAACATGAACATCTGGGGGCAGATATGGCCCAAAGCTGTCTACCTGGTGTGCAATTACTCCCCAAAGTGAGTAGACAAAACACTACATTCAGATGTACATTTTTCTTAACAAAATGAATATACTTTATGTTCCTGATTGTTCCCCATTTTCAGTGTGTATCACTGAATGAAGTGTATTATTTTAATTCTGCTTATTTAATATGGCAACAATTGTAGTTGCCTAATGCATAAAATAAATGCATAAAGAGGGATATGAAATATGAAAGTATAATCTTTGTAAATATGGGAACCATGTTTTTATGTCTTCGGTTTTGCTCACTATACTATCCATAAATATTGAATAATTGTTATTTATTAGAGATTAACAACTATACATTAATTGAGAAATGTATTTTCATCTGTGTAAAGACCATTTAAGGGATTACGTTAACAATGTGACACAATCATATTTAGGGTCAAATTCAAGTTTAATAATGTGTTTTTATTAAAGTAAATGGAATATAGTGAATATTCCATGGCAGAGTTTGGCTTTCTGCAAAAGTTTGATTTTGTAATTTTTAACAATATGTGTTATAAATTACTTTGGAAATTTTCAAAATGAGGCAGTAATTTATATTTAAACCTAGTAACCAAAAGGGCTCTGTAATAAATTATATGAATGTCTTAAATCTATACACCAAAATAATTACTTAGAATGTTCATATATAGTGATGTTTCACAATATTTTATAAATTATGCCGTTAGACTACTTTTTAATAGAGCGTATCATCTCTTAAAGGGGAAACTGGTGGGGCCATGCCCCTTACAAACATGGGCGGCCCTGTTCTGCTTGCCCACCTAGTTTTGGAGGGGGCTGTAGAGAAAATCTGTGCTACAAAGGTAAGTGCTATTGTATTGTAGTGTTCATGTTGATTTATATTTTAATCCAGCTCCTGCATTACTTATGTTTAAAAAAGCCAGAAGTGCACTTAATGATTACACGAAAAGTATCTAGAACTCTATTTCAAATATTTTGAAGAAATCTTTTACAAATATTTATATTACTAATAAGTTGGTTATATGAAATTTTTAAAGTTCCATGGTTATTTCAGGTAACTATTTCTGATTCTACTTTGAAATTACCCCAGAATGACAAGTATGTTTATATTCTTAAAAAGAATCATCTTGATGTATGGTTGACTAGAGTTATTTCTGTAACTGTCATCTTTTTTTAAAGGATTTAGCAATTTAACACAATTTATTTTTAGTGCTTTAAACATTTTTAACAAAATACCCCTTTGTGTATTGAACCATGCTCAATGAATTAATTATATTGATTTTTCACCTCTCACTGCACACTATTCAATTTGTCATGCTAAAATAATAAGAAAAGTATAATAGTAATATAAAACTACTATAAAAAGTAGTACTCTCAAATGCATTTGATGTTTTAAAAAGTAAATATGGTGTCCTGTTTATAGCACATAAAGATAAACTGTTATGACAAAGTTTTGTGAAAAGTCATGCACTTGTGCATTCAAGTGAATATTTTTTACTGCCTTGTACTTTTTTCTTGACGACTAAAGGAGGAATAATGTAGACGAAGTATTTTAGGAAATATTTGAACAATTGCAGCCCTTTTTTAGTGCTCATAATGACAGGTGTCTCTTTTTTTACCCTTAATGACTCATTAACTAAAACGAGTAGACAAGAAGGGCCCATGTATGTCCCTCTGTTGTATAAGCCATTTTAAAATTCCTGGAAGCATTTGCAGCATTTTTTCCTTGTGTGGGTGTTTTTCATATTCTCTATGTCCAAACCTCCAACCTACCTGCCTCTTCCCCGGTGACCATAATCTTTTACTTAAAGCTGACTTTCTTGCGACTTCATACTTTTTTTTTAGGTTCTGAGTTCTTGGGCATGCATCAAAATAATACGCCTCTCCAAAATGTGCCATTGTCAAGCCTTTGATAAAGGCCAGTCTGGAAATAAACATTAAATTCAAAGTTTGAAATTACTCTCCATACTCGTTTAAATTTCTGCACATTGAATTTTCTTCTAAAGGAAAAAAACTTTCTATGGACATGGATTTCATCATAAATAATAAGGGCATGTGAATCTTTCTTTAGGCCACATTTCCATTTGGGAGAAGTCTAAATGTGATCCTCCTGAAAATATTAAGAATATTATTTTAATTGAAAACAAATTTGATTTTGCTAAGCCATGACCTTATTAGATCACTGTGTAGATTTCATGGTGTTATTATTGAAAATCAAACAATGATATGTTGAAATGTAAGCAAAGTTTAGAAGTGGCTTCATTGAATATCAGTCGAACATTAACATAAATGAATCAAGGACTTAAAGGCTTATGTGTGTTCATTTATTCCACTGGAGTACCTAAGATCACCACCTTAAGCCAAAACCTGCACAGAAAAACAGTACTGATTTTTCTAGTTCTAAATGTTAAATAGGAGTATCAAAGTATGTTATTATTTGATAATTCATGCACATGTAAAATAGGTTAATATTTTCTAAATCTGCTTTCTCTAACAGAAGGGTCAGACAGGTATTATCCCCCTCGAGAAGAGGAAACAAATGAAATAGAACGACAGCAGTCACAAGTCCATGACACCCATGTCCGGACAAGATCAGATGATAGTAGCAGAAATGAAGTCATAAGCACACAGCAAATGTGTAAGACCTCTATATTACTTATAAAAATTTTTAAAGTACGTAAATCGTATATCCATCAAGATTGTATTAATTTGAACATTTTTAAAACGGAAAAAGTTTTGTCATTAGGCTGTATGTAATGAACTACAACTGCTTTTATATTATTTATTTAGCTATTTTTTTCTTTGTAGCCCAAATTGTTTCTTGTGAAGTAAGATTAAGAGATCAGTGCAAAGGAACAACCTGCAATAGGTAATATTTGTTATTATTTTGAAAATTAATTGAATATAATAAATATTTTTATTTTGTACTGAGATTCAGAGAAACTAAATTTTGTGCCCAATTACTTCTATTTAGGTACGAATGTCCTGCTGGCTGTTTGGATAGTAAAGCTAAAGTTATTGGCAGTGTACATTATGAAATGGTAAGTGTTATAAATGTAATTATTTGAGGATAGAGTCATTCCATGTAATATTTGATTTTTATTGTGCAAAATAACACCTTACATAAGTATATTTTGCTCAGAAATGTTTATTTAATTGAAAGTCATATAAGTGGCAAATCGTTGGGACTTATGCAGAACTCTAATATTTTTAACATCTGTTTATCTCCTCCTTTTTTCCAAGCAATCCAGCATCTGTAGAGCTGCAATTCATTATGGTATAATAGACAATGATGGTGGTTGGGTAGATATCACTAGACAAGGAAGAAAACATTATTTCATCAAGTCCAATAGAAATGGTATTCAAACAATTGGGTAAGTACCCAAATAATCTTTTGGACCAGATAATTTTAAATTGTAACAGTGAGCTAACACATTTTTTTTTTTAGAGCAAAGCATAGAATAATTTAAGAAGAAAGAATTTGGTTATTTTCAAGGTTCATTTTAGCTTGTAGTTTTCTTAGACAAAAAGAAGATAAAGCATTTAAGGTCAAAGTTGAACTCTTTTGCTTTTAATGGGCATGCTAAAACTCCAAATTTTTGAGTTTCATTAAAAATGTATAAATTTACAGTGAATTCCCAATGTAAAGCAATACATTTTTTAGCTTGACAGAAAATACCCTGAGAAGGGTAAGTAATTCGCATGTTCTTCCTGTCCTATTTAGGGAAAATGGCTTATTTCATGCAACAGTAACTTTGTTGATAAGATAAATTACATTAGAGAAAAGAGCATTTTGAAAAGTTCTCTAAATATGTATTATGCTATGTCATCTTTCTTTTGTCCATTTAAAAGTATCCCAATATAAAAGCATTTAATTTTATTAATTTTTCTCCTATTAGGTGTACCAAATACCTTATTACAGAACGCTGTGCATTTTTACATGTACCGTATAGAAAGTAGAAAAATGGGGGCTTTTGAAATACCTTTTTAGTGTCTTTTTTTTCCCCTAAGTAAAACAGGAAACATTACTGAAGTTCATACAGAACTCCTTGTCTTAAGAAATTTGACATTGTCTCTTTTGTTACAATACAGTTGCATGAAACTTCACAGTGGGGTTAAGTTAGAATTAATACATGTAAAAAACTATTAGGAACTCTCAAAAATTTGTGGAATGATCTCCTATACAGTCTTTTTTTTATGGTTGTTTTTCATTTGTTTGTTTTGTTTTTTGTTTTTTGTCATCCAGACTGGAGTGCAGTGTCACCCAGACTGGAGTGCAGGGGCGTGATCTCAGGTCACTGCAACCTCCACCTCCCGGGCTCAAGTGATTCTCCTACTTCAGCCTTCCGAGTAGCTGAGATTACAGGTGCGTGCCACCACGCCCAGCTAATTTTTGTATTTTTAGCAGAGACGAGGTTTCACCATGTTGGCCAGGCTGGTGTTGAACTCCTGACCTCAGGTGATCTACCTGCCTCGGCCTCCCAAGGTGCTGGGATTACAGGTGTGAGCCACCACATCTGGCTTATACAGTCTTATTAAAAGGCTTGAAGGGTGGGTTTTAGCTGTTAGTGATAACTCTTTTTAGCCAAAAAAAATTTTTTTAAGACAGTCTCACAAGTTCAGCTTTTCCTGCCTCAGCCTCCCAAGTAGCTGGGACTACAGGCATGTGCCACCGTGTCCAAATAATTTTTGTTATTTTTAGTAGAGATGGGGTTTCTCCAGGTTGGCGAGGCTGGTCTCAAACTCCTGACCTCAAGTGATCCGCCAGCCTCAGCCTCCCATAGTGCCAGGATTACAGGCGTGAGCCACCACACTTGGCCTGAAGTTCTATAGAAATATTCATTAATTAACCTTTCACTTGGAAAACATTTATTATTTTCAATAAATATTAGTTATTAGCTTTAGTAAGCCAAGCAGTGGGTGTCCCATTAAAGGACATTTATCCTGTTATTTACTTTTTTTCCTCTTAATTTTTAATTATCTGTATTATAGAAATTCTCTTGAAACTTGAAGGCTATATTTAATAGATTGTATATTTTATGCCTCAAAGAATGTTGTTTCTTTTGGACACATTATAGATGATGAATATTAAATATTGAATTTGAAGCTGATGGAAATAAAGAATTGTTGAAATTTTACACCTTCAGTTCTGAGATAATGTATTCAGAGAGTGTACCATGTTAAAGTACCATCACAAATAAGCCTTACGTTTTGCCATAGATGTCATATAAACCTATTAAAATTTTGATGTATAATTGTGTGCCTAATCTTATATTTCAGCTTTTTAATAATGCACGTAATGAGGAGAAATTTATTCATTTTACGTATAATTTTGCTAGATACTAGGGGGAACAAAAAAGGAATAATGGATGCTCCCTTAGGTACTTATTATTTTGTAGTCTTTTCACAGCATTGTCTTCTATTTCCTGTTGTGAAAGACTAAATAGTTTGGTCCCGTGGAGTCAGGAAATTAGTATTTGAGGGTTTTAATTTTGATAGGAATCAAATATATATATATATATATATTTGATTCAAATATATATATATGGCTCAAATATATATATATATGGCTCTATGCTATTATCTATACGTTTTTGAGTTTAATAATGAAAAGAGATCACCTTAAGAATGGTGTTGATTTGGTTAATACCTGATGGTAATACAGATTTAGTATAAAACTGATGATGTATTCTTATATTGCTACTTGCCTATTTTAATAAGTGTTTAAAAAGAAAATTAAGTGTTCATAGACTTGAAAGATACCAGAAATGATGCTGCTGTTGCTGATGCCTATATGAAAATAATTAACATTTCTGTATTTTTACCTTCAGCAAATATCAGTCTGCTAATTCCTTCACAGTCTCTAAAGTAACAGGTTAGCACATTCTTCATCTTATTTTCTTAGTACTGTGTAGTATGTTATTGCTTTCAAAGGATTCACTCATTGTTTTGTGTTTTAATTCTTCAGTTCAGGCTGTGACTTGTGAAACAACTGTGGAACAGCTCTGTCCGTTTCATAAGCCTGCTTCACATTGCCCAAGGTAAACCAGTGTACACATAGGGGGCTTTGGCCCTGTGATAACTGTTTTTGTCTGAAATTCTGATGTCTTTGGGATTCAAAAGTTGTATAATCTTGAACTGCTAAGCAGGAGGGAGCAATGAAACATCATAAACTACATGCACTCCAGGCAGGCCTAGTGTACTTTCTCCAAATGCAAAAGTATTCTCTGCTATTTCATAATGTCAGGGTTTATGCATGTAATCTGTATGTTCATCTGTGGTACAAAGAGTCCTTTATTAGTCTGCTGTGGCTGCTGTAACAAAATAGCATAGACTGGGTGGTGTAAACAACAGAAATTTATTTCTCACAGTTCTGGAGGTTGAGAAGTTGAAGATCAAGGTGCTGGCTGATTCAGTTCCTGATGAGGGCTCTCTTCCTGGTCTACAGATGGCCACCTTCTCTGTGTCCTCACATGGTGGAGGGAGAAAGAGAGCTCACTCTCTTACATCCCTTCTTATAAGGACAGTAATCCTATTGGATGAGGACCCAACCCTTATGACCTCATTTAACATTAATTACCTTCATAAAGGCCCTGTCTCCAAGTTAGTCAAATTGGGGATTGAGATGTCAACGTATGAACTTTGAAGGGACAAAATCATTCAGTTCATAACAATTTCTTACAACAGAAACTAAAGTGGCATAACTCATATTTTTAACATCATTATCCAGTTTTTTAAATTAGATCAATCTGATTGCATTTGTTAAGTTAAAAAGCCCATCTTTGCCTTTCTTTTATTTTTTTATATTCTCTTTTACAAGATTATAATGGAATTTATGTACTATAAAATAATGAAAAAAGCTTTATTTATCTTGGCCAAGCTAAGATGAAAACTGTTAGAAGTATTATGGTTTAATCCATAATCAGTAGATAGGAAAAATAAAGTATGTCTGCATATATCCAGTCTTAGTTCTATACACACTATTTCCATTAATGCAAATATCCACACTACTAAAAGCTAGTAATGAGATTTAAAGATATAATTGGAATTTGACAAAACATTTTAGTCTAAAAATTTAAGGAGCTTAATTTTTATGGAAAAGTTTATCTACTTTGGAAAAACATCATTACTTACCCTTTTAAAATGAAAGCAACGTTTCACTTAAAGAATGGGATTGGCTGTTCACAAGGTACATAACGGAATCTTTATAACAGAAGACTGTGATCTTCATATAACA
Source organism: Hylobates moloch (assembly GCF_009828535.3). Taxonomy (NCBI): domain Eukaryota; kingdom Metazoa; phylum Chordata; class Mammalia; order Primates; family Hylobatidae; genus Hylobates; species Hylobates moloch. The sequence goes on from NW_026652284.1 coordinate 55,359,184, forward strand.
GGGTACTTCATTTTCTGTCAGTTTCTAAGTTACAGATGTGATATAAACAATAAATGCCCTCACATACAAATAGCCTGTTTCCTTTCAAATCATTTGTCTCTACTAAGGCAAGACTGCTGTTGTAATATTTTTGGTCAGCTAACCTGGTGCATGCTAATTGAGAATTTTTAAATTCTTCAGCTTGTGTGTTTGCTGAAATCAGCAGATTACCAAGTATGTAGGATAATTTGAGGACCTCTTACTGGGTGAAGTGCATCATATGCTTTTTACCATTTGACCACCAGTGAATTATATGCTGAATATTTTTGTGATAAAAATACAATCTCCTGTTACTAGAGCTTGACTAATTATCCTCTTATAAGGCTCACATATTTGATTAAATCATTGTTTGCTTTGTAGTCTTAGTCAATTTTGTAGAAATATTTTTTTTCAGATTTCTCAAGACCTCTACACTTACAGATTGCAGTTTTATAGAAAAAAGTAAAGATGTATTGCTAGGTGAAGCTGGTAAATTTTAGCATCATAATAATGTGAAAAAAACCCAGGAACTTTAGAATTTAAATTTGTAAATATGTATTACATACCTACTAAGTACGAATATTATGCCTAGCCTTATGTCAGCCATGTGACCAGGTTTATGAGGACCAAATAATAAGGATAGTCTCTGTAGAGCATTCCAACATAAAGGCCCTCACTAGTAGATGCTCAATAAAGGGTAATTTTATAACTACAAAACAAACTATATCAATATTATTGCAAAAGGGATAAATCAAGTAAAGCATTAATAAACAAGCTCCCTATTTCTTGGCTTGTTTCAGAAAGCAAAACATAGAAATAAGGAAAATGATATAAATTTTTAAAATTTAATTTTAGCCTTTACTGTTACCAATATAATAAATCCATAGAAATGACAATTTATGCATAATATTGACCTTAAGTAGTCTGAAAAGCTTCTCCCTTTTTTTCTATTTCAGTGAAACAAAATTCTCATTTGTTTTTCCTGTATAAAATTTTAATAGTTTCGGCCAGGCATGGTGGCTCACGCCTGTAATCCCAGCACTTTGGGAGGCTGAGGTGGGTGGATCATGAGGTCAGGAGATCGAGACCATCCTGGCTAACACGATGAAACCCCATCTCTACTAAAAATACAAAAAAAAATTAAGCGGGCGTGGTGGCGGGTGCCTGTAGTTCCAGCTACTCCAGAGGCTGAGACAGGAGAATGGCATGAACCCAGGAGGCAGAGCTTGCAGTGAGCTGAGATCGCGCCACTGCACTCCAGCCTGGGTGAAAGAGCAAGACTCCGTCTCCGAAAAAAGAAAAAGAAAAAATATTGTAATAGTTTCATAAACTGGGTTATAATGATATTATTTATATGACAGGTTATAACTTTTAGGGAACCATGTAGTTGGTATATTTCTTTTAGAATTTCATATCACTTAAGTAGCCTGAGGCATAGTCTATTCTGGAGAAAAAATGACAAATAAATTAATGAAATTAGCTCAAGAAGACCTTGAAGAAACAAGATTCCTGCAAGTCATGTCCTTGAAAGTTTCCATGTCTGGTAGAACAACTCAAAATAAACCAACTATTATTTAGTAACCATTTGGTTACTATGTAGTAATTATTACTTAGTGTCTTATAAAAATTGTAAGAAATGTTATCCAGTTTTACATATATCTATAAACAATTAGATCTTTAAAATTTATTGAATGCTCAAGATGTAAAAGTAGATATTAAAGTATGTCAGCATTTTCATTCAAAGTTTACTGGCAAATTGTAGTTAAAAAAAAAAAAAAAGCTTACTTGACCAGTACCTACCTTCTCAGTAGTATGTAACAAGCTGTTAAAAACAGATTGGAATACAAACAAGCAAAAACTTCCCCTAATCTTTGTTTTACCTGAACTCATCTAAGTAGAAACTAACTCAACTTGGACTACTGAGTTTGGCATTCTGCAAACCAACAGCTGAATATGGGCAAGATAAAGTTTGCAGAACATGCAGAGCAAGTGATTTTATAACCATAAGGATGACGGTGAATGCCTAGCAGTTCTCAAATACAGTAAGATCAGTTTCTAGTCAAAGGGGACACCCTTCTTCCTGCAGAAACCCCAGACAGCATCTTGTACAACAGTCAACGCTTTAATTCAAAGTTATAGAAACTCAGATGGATTTATTATATTTAAATGGTTCTGGTTTCCATGTTATGTGAAGTATATACACTCTAGAGTATACAGTGTTATACAAATTTTAGAAATAAAAACTATAACTATTTCTTAAAAGCTATGTTAAGGAAGATCTGCTTCAATTGGCAAGGGTAGTTTCAACTGAAGTGTATTTAGAATACTTTCAGGAAAATTGTTGATGCTATCATCCACTGATGATTATCATGTAGTTATGTTGACAGTCTCATTTACTACTTAAAATTGTGTTTTTTCCAGTTTTAGTTTGTGTTTCCTTTTAGTGATGGTTGTGTATGTGTGTGAATGCAGATGAGCCAGCCACTTGATTAAAAGTAAAGTGCCATTTGACAGTTTCTTGAACTTTGGGGGTAGATTTTTAAAAATATCATGTGATTGATTAAATATTGATAATTGGATCCTATGTTTAAATAAATAGCTTTTGGTCATATTGTATTAGAGCCCGAACAACAAAATAGTGTTTGGAAATGTTTTTTAAGTGAGCTAAGCCGACCAGATATCAGTAAGGCAGTAGGATTTCTGGAGGAAGAGCATTCCACGCAGAGAGGAAGATAAATGCAAAGGCTCTAAGGCAGAAGCCTATTGTGTGTGTTTGAGGAATAACCATTAAGCAAGGCCGTGTGACTGGAGCAGGGTGAGAAAGTGGGAAAGGAGTAAGATATAAAGTTGGAAAGGCAGTGAGGATGAAGATGCAGGGCTTATTGACCTTCCTGAGGCCCTTGTCATTTACTCTGAATGTGATGGAAGCCACTGGAATATTTGGAGCAGAGGAATGATGTGTTTGGACTTGTACATTTGTTGTTGTTTTGTTTTGTTTTGTTTTGAGATGGAGTCTTGCTGTGTTGCCCAGGCTGGAGTGCAGTGGCATGATCTCAGCTCACTGCAACCTCCGCCTCCCAGGTTCTAACAATTCTCCTGCGTCCGCCTCCTGAGTAGTGGGATTACAGACACCCAGGACCATGCCTGGCTAATTTTTGTATTTTTAGTAGAGATGGGGTGTCACCATGTTGGCCAGGCTGGTCACAAACTCCTGACCTCAGGCAATCCACCCACCTCGGCCTCCCAGAGTGCTGGGATTACAGGCATGGGCCACTGCGCCTGGCTGGACTTGTACGTTTTAATATAAGTATGGAAAACAGATTGGAGAGGGCCAAATTGGAAGCAGGGAGACCATAGAAGAAGCATAGAAGAGCCTATTGCAGTAAGTTAGACAGTAGATGATAGAGCCCAGAGTTACCATGATTGAGGTGCTTGGGGATGCTCTGGTCTTGGATATGTTTTCATGTATAGCCAATAGAAATTGCTGATGGGTTGAATGTAAGGTGTGAGATTAAGGGAGGGATTGAGGATAGAAAGGTTTCTGGCCTGAGCACTTGGAATCATGGAGGTGCCATTTATTGCAATGGGAAGCCTACGGAAAGAACAGATTTGGGAACTAGAGAAGGAGATTAGGAATTTGGTTTCATACATGGTAAGCTTGAGATGTTTATTATACCTAAGTGGAGATGTTGAATAAGCAGTAGGATATTCAAGTTTGGAATTAAGAAGATGTCCCAACTGGAAATGTAAATTTGGAAATCAGCCATTTAAAGATGATAATTAAAACCATGAAATTGGATGAGATTCCAAAGATGTGAATATAAAGAAGAGAAACTGAGGTGTATGAGGCAGACAATGATTCAGATTTTCCAAGTTATTGGTTTACTAAATTCTACAGATACATTGGGTACCAACTTTTCAGATACATTGAGATGCTTTCTGATGTTTCCTTTGGCTTCAAATCCCCACATTAGAAAGCTTCCTAACTAATTTTTTTAAAATCACATTTATGCCAAAAGATAGAAACAGATAAACAGAAGCAATTGTGTCTACTGCTTGGGCTTGTACAATTGACTTATTTCAAGAGAAAAAATGAGAAGGGTTTAGAATGTCGAGCTTACTTTGTGTATGCATATCTGTGGTTTTACTAATAAGAAAGACTTAAGTAACCAGCTTACTTAATATATATATATATATATAATATATTTTTTTCAGAGTATACTGTCCTCGTAACTGTATGCAAGCAAATCCACATTATGCTCGTGTAATTGGAACTCGAGTTTATTCTGATGTAAGTATCCTAATTTATACAGCTCTCAACATTCATGTATATATATAAATGTATAGACACATTTAAATGTATATATGTACATTTATATACAGAGCAAAGAAATAGACTTTGTTAATATGCATTCTCAGAAGACTTAAACATCCATATCACTGAAAAATTAATATCCATATGTAAGATATGAGTGTATAATTATTTGACAAAATTTTTCTTCACAGTCTCCCCATATGTTTTATATAAGACACATAATGAAATAGTCTGTAGTCATTGTTGGGAAGGAAAATGTGTTTTGTTTTTCTTTTGCTTCTTTAGTATTTGAAGTCTAAACTAGATAATTAGGAATTTGTCAAAAGTTGAAACAATATCTTCACTGCCAAACGGCCATTTAAAATGTAGCATAGAGTCATAGAGATGCTACATTAAAATATATGCAAAAGAGAACTAGTCGAGGGGATGTTGTAAGAGATGATTTTAGTGGGGTTGGACAAGGAATATGAGCTGTGATGGCCGAGGCTGGAGTGCAGTGGCATGATCATATCTCAGTTTAACCTCAAACTCGGGCTCAAGTGATCCTCCTGCCTCAGCCCCCCAAGTAACTAGACGAACAAATACATGACACCATGCCTGGCTCTTTTTCTGTTGTTGTAGAGATGGGGTCTCACTGTGTCGCCCAGGCTGGTGTGGCCTCAAGCAGTCCTCCTGCCTTGGCCTTCCAAGGTGCCAGGCCTGTTAAGTGCTTGCTGAGCCAGGTTTTTAGTGTGGGTTGGTAAAGAGGATCAGGGAACATGTTCTAGTGGGATAAGTGACATTTACGAAGTAATGGAGTTAAGAGTCAATGAGCTGCACATCAGTCTAGCAGATAGCTTTGTCTCTAAGCTGCTGAAAATCGGAACAAAAAGAGGCTTCAACCAAGTTAGTCTGAGAGAGAGAGGAATCCAGCTCACATCAGTGTGTAGACAAAGTCTGAAAGTGCTTGCTGATGAGTTTACGTTTTATGAGGCAAACACTTAGAAACCATTACAGATTTCTAAGCCAGAGAGTTACAAATGCAAATTTAGGAAATGTCTTATGCACATATTCAATAGAATATTAAGGGAATTTGATCATGTAAAGAGGCCTGAATATGTACATTACCACCTGTTTCTCTTGGTGAGCTTACTTACCAAGATTTTTTTCAGTTCAGCTTTACCTTTGCAGTTATTCTCCAATTCTGAGCCTCTCTCAAGCTCCAGATTTGCACTAGTCTTATGTGCCACTGAAATGTCCTGCTGGTATCTTGAATGTACTAGTCTTCACATTTGTGCTTATATTCTTGCCTCTGTTGAAATACAGTATTTTTGAAAATTTTGTGTCAAAACTGTGGTCATTCTTCAAAACCTAAATTATTGCCACTTTCTCTGTGAGGGTGCGTTGCTGGACCTTCCAACCCAAGTATGAAGTTGCCCTTATTTCAACCCCTATAACTTCATTTTTTCCTTTTGGCACTTAGCCTGTTGTATTGGGTATTATGATTATTACCTTATCTCTTTTATTAGTTCGTAAGTTTCTCAAGGGCAGCAGCTGGGTTATTCATTCATCATTTTTTGATCACTAATTTGATGTCCGCCAAGCTGTGAACAAGACAGGCATGTCCTGCCTGAACAGAGCTTAGAGCACATAGTTACGTCAGATATTAACCAAGTACCTTGCACATAAATATTTGTTGAAACAAGTAGATTAATAAATATATAGGAATATGCATATCTGAACTCAACAGAGATTTCCAAAGAAATCATACTTTTCAGATTTTCCCTTTAAGCAGGAGAACTTTTAATTTTAGTCATGTCTAGTGAAAGTCTTTCAAAATATCCTGTATACTTCTATATCTTTAAAGTCATCTATTTGCTAGAGTTAAGGTTTTGTTAGAACTCATATCTTGAGATCATTTTATCTTTCTACCCTCAGTGAAGTGGGTGCATAATATGTGTCTTATATAGGTCCTTTGAAGAGTAAGTTGGAAATATAAAGGTTACTGTCAAATGGCAAGTACGAAATCAGAGATCCAATCATTAATAGCCAGTCTTCCTGGCCCTACAAAATACATTATCTCTCCAAATAAAGGATGGAAATGTGAGAATCAATCAGCCAGACTCCCTCCCTCTTTCCCTCCCTCCTTCCTTTCTCTTTCTTTCCTTCCATTTGTAGAGCTAGACCTTGTACATTCTGTTTCTTTGAACTTTTATTTATAGTTTATTATATATTTCTGGATTCACTAAAAAATTCTATTTTTACAGATAATTCTTTTCATCATATATTAATTTTTTAAAAGTCTATGAAAAGAAAATGTCTTCTGACCTTTGAACTCAAATAGGGATGCCTGCTGAATGCATAATTGCAGGCAATACAATAGTCTCAAAACATATTAAATACTTGGACTTAGTAAATGTTATATCTAAGCACTTTTGTTGCCTTGGGAAAAATGCTGATTAATATCCTTTTAACAGAACAAATACTGAAATGTGCACGTAATTATTTTTAATTCCATCTGTTAGGAACCATATTGGATGCAAATATAATTCAATGGAACTTTAAGTGTTGAAGAAAATGCCTTTGAGTAAGGATGCAGGTTTTAGATACATGGTATTTTGCGATACAGCAAAAGCATGGAAAGGATTAAACAGCTTGGCATTCAGACTCTGATCTAATAAATACTGACTGATGCTCTAGAGTTCACAGCACAGTAATAAAGCAAGGTCATGTAAGATATACATGCTTATGTGAACTTTAAAAAGCATATTAAATCACTCACATGTGCATAGAGATAAGAAAAGAACACAGCAATGGGATCAGAAAAGACCCATGGGCATTTGACATGGATTGCTTCATACTGAAACAGTTCAAATATTGTCTTTGGTTGGATTTCCTTGGATTGTACTTAGTGGTTGACAAATTTTGATAAAACATTTGGAGTAAAGCAAATGTTAAAATCTTGAGAAGATTTTAATGGGCCAAAAGAAATGATCTGACTTTTAGAATTCAGTAGTTTTAAAAATTCAAAAGTATTGGACCTGAAACAATAATTTTCTTCTCCATAGAAATCCCATTCAATTCAGATTATATGACTAGTACAATGTAATCATAGGACTTTCCTAGTATTTCATGTCAGACCATTCAAACTAATTTGACCGGCATTGCAAATCTAGGTAGAAGCTATGATGATTCTTCATTTTTTTCTTTTTAGGGTTATTCTTTTAGGCAAAGTTTCTCTGTGTAGATTATATTATTTACTAAGAAAAAAACTGCCCCATTTCTTGTATTTTGGAAGAGGGGCCATAGTCATATGCAGAACTATGGTGGAGTTTGTATTAGGCAAGAGTGAACATACATGAGGGATGAATAATCTAACCTATGAACATTTGGTCAGAGTGAGCCCAGTATAGAACAAAGGCTAAAATTTAAGAATGACAAACAGGACCTAGAAGAGATAAAAGAAGCTAATTTGCTTTTTATTGCTTTGATACTCTAAAGCCTACTGTTTGGACAGAACAGGTGTTTGCTAGATTAGATTGGGGAGGGGTCTTACCATTGCAGTCACCTTTAAGGTTGGCCTTCAGACTTGCTCCAAATTGGCTTTGACTTTGTGACGTTTCAAACACTCTTTTATGCACAAAACCTCATCCTGTAGCTGCTCACTGGCTGTGCATGACATCAGGATGTCAGCGACTTCAGTCTATTAATAATAGAAGAATAGGCTGGACAAGTCCGGCAGGAATTTTCAATAATGGCAGTTTGTTTCTTTACCTTCTCAGCTGTCCAGTATCTGCAGAGCAGCAGTACATGCTGGAGTGGTTCGAAATCACGGTGGTTATGTTGATGTAATGCCTGTGGACAAAAGAAAGACCTACATTGCTTCTTTTCAGAATGGAATCTTCTCAGAAAGGTAAAAACAAAACATATGTATGTATACTTTTAAATACCGTCTATCACTGTATTCATGATTGCTTTACAGTTGACTCACTTTAATATTTTTATTTTTTTTCAAAGTTAAGTGGCAGAGCCAGTGTGTTCCTTTGCAGTCAGCCTTCCAGGGATGGGAGAAGCTGTAGTACCAGAGGTGCCTGTCTCCTGCAGGCTTATAAAAATCAACATGAAAATCGGATTACAAGTTAGAACTACTCTTTTGTTAATTGATCTTATAATTAGGAACTTTCTTTCATCCTCTTTTGGATTTTCTAGATTAGTTTTTATATTTAATTCTTTCTAGGTGAGCAAGGCACAGAATATTTCTCTAATCCAGTTATCTGACAAAGTATTTGACAAAAACAATGTCTGATTTTCCCTAGAACCAAATTCTCTTATTGATTTGAAATTGGACGCCTAGTGTGATATAAATGAACTCTTTCAGGTCATTTTTCATATTATTTAACCCACCCACCAGTGTCATATTTTGGTGATTTGAGAAAATTCATGTAACTCACTTTATCAGGTATCAATAAATATTAAAATAAATGAAGCAATGGTGATTTTTAAAATCATTATTACTTATAAAAGTAATATTAAAAGTCCTATTTATTTGTATATAGAAAAATCCCTAACTTTTGGGTATTTCCTGGGTTCTTCAAAATTGCCAGTGGAGAGCACACACATGTACACCAAAGGATGTATCATATGGGGTATCTAGGTTATCTTCAGCATAACCATCTGGGTGTCATCCTCACAAAAATACAAATCTGCATTATCTGTTTTCATATTAGACTATATCAAGAGGTAAGTGTTGAGAAAGTGACATCTCTACAACCTGCTCATGGCCTCCTTAAGCAGAATAATATATAAAATGAATCTTTGAGTTATAAAATTGGATATGCAATTTTATAAGCTAAACTGATGCCTCATAATTCTTAGATTTATTTTAAAACTATAAAATGATAGGTGATATCCTAATAAAACAGTATAATAATTATTTTTGAGTACCTACTATGAAAATTCCAGATGTTAGATGCTCCTGAGCACTCTAAGTATGTTAGCTCAGCTTCGACAGCCCTGAAATGTCAGGCCTATACCCGGAGAGATGTGTGTGTGTGTGTGTATGTATATGTGTGTGTGTGTGTCTGTGTATATATGTATGAGTGTGTGTATATACGTGTGTATATGTATATGTGTGTGACTGTATATATGTGTGTGTGCATATGTGTATGTATGTATATATGTGTTTCTGTGTATATATGTGTGAATGTATATATATACACACATATAGAGATACATATATATATATACCTCTATATACACATATACATACATGTATATACATATATACATATATATATGTTAACTGAGACTCTGAGGGGTTAAATAATGTGCCCAAGTTCATATAACTTGTAAATCTCAAAGCTCAGATTCAGTCTGTAGGCTCAGAGATATGTGTTATTCCAGTATTTGTGTACAAAAAGGAAACACACCAAACACATTCACTTCCTAAAGCACTCAGTCAGTTTGTTTCTCATACGTAAAATGGCTTTGGATTGGCCATCTACTTGCATGAAAAACCTGGCATGCATGCATGCACATGTGTGTATATGTTGTGTGTGCGCACTTGTCATACCCTTATTTTTGCTCACTCTAAAATTCTCTCCCTTTTTTCTTGTATGAATAAATATATAAAAGATATTTCACTTTGTCTCTTTCTTAGCATTTATTTTATTGATCTCCAAAAGTCTTTTGTAATTATTAAGAAAATAAAACTTTATGTAAAAGTTTCAAAAGCTTACAGTTGATTTGAATAAATAATGATTAATGGTACTACCAATCTGTTAACTTTTAGACATTTAAACAAAACATATCTAGATTTATGTTGCTAAATAAATATACACAATTTAATAAAGAGTAAAATTTATGAGTCTGCATTACTTTTAACTTCTATTTAAAAGTACTTTCAAAATGACATTGAATGCTGTGTGTGTGTGTGTGTGTGTGTGTGTGTGTGTGTGTGTGTATTTTTTCATCTCAGTGAAGATATTCTTAGGTCTTTCAGAATTGACCATTAAATATCCTTACTAACATTTTCCTTGAAATTATAGATGTTAAGAGTATTAATCTGTATGATAGCAATGTAATTTAAATTTTGTCAGACTTGGGCAATGATAATAAGCTAGTGCTCTAGAGTGTTGCCTAAGTATCAGCTATCTTTTTAGCTTGTAACCATGCATATCAGTTTTAAATCTGAGTCTCAGTATTCCCCATTAAAATTGAATAACAGCTGCTGAACTCTGCTTTATTAGAATGAAAGTAGGTAATACAGGAAAACATGATCTAGAATCTGTGAAGTTCTGTGGAGACTACTGTTATTACCATTACACATCTTAAATGTCATTAGTAAACTTGCAGCCCAGCATAGAACCAAGAGTTAAGAGTTAAGTCATCCTCATTCAAGCTTTCCAATAACTCTAAATTATAGTAGCCTAAGAAGGTTGACCATCTGGATTCGTAGAGCTGCTTTCTTGACTGTCATAAGAAAGCATGATTTATAAGAAGGATTATGTATAGAGATGACATCAATATACTTTTTGTATTTTTTTTTTTTTGCAGTTTACAGAATCCTCCAGGAGGAAAGGCATTCAGAGTATTTGCTGTTGTGTGAAATGGAATACTTGGAAGAGGATCATAAAGACTATTCCAAATGCAATATTTCTGAATTTTGTATAAAACTGTAACATTGTACATCAGCTATTTTCAGCCCAAAAAGGTGCCAAATGCATATAAATCTTGATAAAGTCTATAAAATAAAACATGGGACATTAGCTTTGGGAAAAGTAATGAAAATATAATGGTTTTAGAAATCCTGTGTTAAAGATTGCTATATTTTCTTAGCAGTTATTTCTACAGTTAATTACATAGTCATGATTGTTCTACATTTCATATATTATATGGTGCTTTGTATATGCCACTAATAAAATGAATCTAAACATTGAATGTGAATGGCCCTCAGAAAATCTAGTACTTTTAAAAATAATCGACTCTAAAACTGAAAGAAACCTTATCACATTTTCCCCAGTTCAGTGCTATGCCATTACCAACTCCAAATAATCTCAAATAATTTTCCACTTAATAACTGTAAAGTTTTTTTTTCTGTTAATTTAGGCATATAGAATATTAAGTTCTGATATTGCACTTCTTATTTTATATAAAATAATCCTTTAATATCCAAATGAATCTGTTAAAATGTTTGATTCCTTGGGAATGGCCTTAAAAATAAATGCAATAAAGTCAGAGTGGTGGTATGAAAACATTCCTAGCAATCATGTAGTAAATGTAGGGTTAAGCATGGGCAGCCAGAGCTTTCTATGTACTGTTAAAATTGAGGTCACATATTTTCTTTCGTATCCTGGCAAATACTCCTGCAGGCCAGGAAGTATAATAGCAAAAAGTTGAACAAAGATGAACTAATGTATTACATCACCATTGCCACTGATTTTTTTTAAATGGTAAATGACCTTGTGTATAAATATTGCCATATCATGGTACCTATAATGGTGATTTATTTGTTTCTATGAAAAATGTATTGTGCTTTGATACTAAAAATCTGTAAAATGTTAGTTTTGGTAATTTTTTTTCTGCTGGTGGATTTACTATTTCCCATAAACATATTAAAATTAATCATGTTTCAAAGTTTTATTTTCAGTTCCTTTTGCATGCCTATTTTGATTTAGAAATCACTTTAAGATAAATGAACAAAATTATTGTAAGTCTTCTAAATTTGGTTTATTGACATTAGTATAAATAACATACTCAATACCAGATGTCTACAAAATTGACCTAATTATTTAGGTATTTGTATGTGAAAGAGAAACACATATTTAGAAACATAGCAAGGGAGATTTTGAATAAAGAGAGATAAGAATTTATAAAGTAGGAAAAAAGAATCTGAAAGATACAAAGTGATTATAAAAGAATTGACAGGACAATAAATACTTCAAATACTTTTAGAAAGTAAATGAGTAGGAGTTTAGGAGGGATAAACGAGATAAAGTCCATGCAATGATCAAGGAAAGCAAGAGAGCAGATAATACAAAAGAAAAAGAAGAAGGGTTCACATAAATAGCTTCTGGAGTACAAATTATAAAGACATCAACATTTTTGATCATATAATAAGTATTGGCTTAGAGCTAAGTGGTTCCAAATACTCTTAATTAAAACAATGATGTATACGTTAAAGATTGCAAAACTTAAAAGCAGATTTTTATGGGAAAATTTTTTCAAAAGGATACATGACCACCTTTTTAAATAGTATGACTTTACATAGACTGTTTTTCTGGTCCTTCCTGCTCCTGCCACAACAGGGAAGCCCCATCAGTTCTGTCAGCATAAGGTTTTCTTCTATTTGCCCTTAGTTTAGATCTTCATCGTCAATTCCACTTACTATTGTAATGTCTTCAGCTGGAGCCTCTTTGTGTCTTTCTCCATTCCTTTTTAATACATTCGTATTTCCCAGCCCCAGAACCCTTGAAATTAACTCTTCCATGAGTTTTCATTGCTGAAGAAAAACCAAACACCCTTGTAAAAACATTTAAGAACTTCCATAGTCTTGTTCATATTGTTTACCTATCTTCTACACAAGGCGTGTCCTCGGGTAAGTTATTTAACTTCAATTTACCTTACCTGTGAAATGGAACAAAATATCTCCTTAAGATTGCTCTACGAATTAATTGACACATTATGTGTGATGTACTTAAAGGAATAATAAACACATAATATGTGGTCAGTGGATGCCATTTTCTATTATTAGAATCATTTTTGTTATTTAATTTGGGGAAACTATTCATCTGTCATATACTATTGATCCTTTGGCACTTAAAAAAATATGAAATCCTCCAGGAATTTTCCTGTGATTCTTGTAAGAATTAAATGCTCTCTAATATGATATCCTTTTAATTTGACCATTGTAATTATTTAATTTGTGTTTTATTATATTCTTTAAAAGATAAGCTCTTTGAGAATGGTAATACTCTTACTCATCTCTCTACCCAAGAGCACAATTACCTCAGTGATTTTTACTTCCTTGGACTCTACAAATGGTATATCAGTATTGTTGAGTGAGCATTCCAACAATTCCTAATTTTATTTTTGATGAAAATGAGTATTTTTTCCACATTATAGTGTGAGGTCAACACAAACATAAAGTGCTATAGCTAGTGAAAATAGTTTATTGATAGACGTGGATTTAAAACCGATCAATGCTTGTAGAATAGTATTAATATCATTATTTTAGCATTTAAAGTTTACCAGACCATGTGTTACTTTAATACTTTTCATATATTAAAAAAATAATTATGTATTTCAAGCATAGTATTATGAAAATAACTCTCCTAACCTTAGATAATTTGCATATTACAGGGTCCACTTTTCAATATTGTCCTCTAAAATCTTGACTGTTCTCTAGCTGTTCTAAAATGTTTTTAAAGAAATGTAAACTCTTCTAAATAGCATGGTGAGCCAAGCAAAGAAACAGCTATCATTTTTGCAAACATACCAAATTTCAGATTTGGACTTTAAGCTAATTCATTGCACAAAGAATTACATTGTTAGAGTTGATTTTAAAAACTTATCTGAGGTGACATTTCTACCCTGGCACCATAATATTCAGGAGCTAAAGAAATAGTTTAGTGAAATAATCTGATCCTCTTTTATTAATTTGTTGTAATTAAGTTGAAATTGTATCAGTTTGAGATTTAAAAAAAGCAGGCAAACTCGTTAGAACACTGCTCTTATACTTAACAATTAGATATTCTCTACTTCCTTTTATCCTCCAATCCTTATGTCACCTTGCACGGAATTATCAGAACGTGAAACAATGCTGGTAAGCAAACATCTTGCACTAGACCATTAAGTTATGAAAACTAATTTTCCAATGGTTACTAACAAATATTTTCTGATTAAAACCACAGTGAGTTGGCAATTATTACCACTGTACTGATGAAGATGAAAAGCAGAGGGCCTACACATGACTGTATCTGATAAGCTCAGTTTAAAAAAAAAAAACGTGTACGGAAGATGAAGTAGAAATTAGAGATAATTATTTAAAAGGCATGAACTGATAGCAAATATCATTAGAGGCTGGATGTGGTGGCTCAAGCCTGTGGTCCCAGCACTTTGGGGGGCCGAGGTGAGCAGATCAGTTGAGCGCAGGAGTTTGAGACCAGTCTGTGCATGATGAAACCCTATCTCTACATAAATTAGCCGGGCGTGGTGGCGCCTGCCTCTAGTCCCACTGACTTGGGAGGCTGAGATTGGAGGACCATCTGAGCCTAGGAAGTTGAGGCTACAGTGAGCCGTGATTGCACCACTGCACTCCAGCCTGGGCAACAGAGCAAGACCTGGTCTCAAAAAAAAAAATTTAATTAGAAATGCTTTTAAAAAGCCTAGGCTGATTGAATCCTTCTGCTAAGACAGATAAGAATTTTTTACAAAATGATATGAGAGCAGCATGATTAGGGACAATATAACAAAAAACAGCCCCTTCTGAAGCTTTCTGCTTTCATTCATGCAAAAATTACTGAGTTCCTACAATCTGCTATAGATTTGCGGTGATCACTGTAGATATGTTTATAAACAAAAATGCCCTCAGGAAATTAGATTCTCTTGAGGAACACATACTAATTAGATAATCATATGAATAAATATAGGAAACCATGGAGATTATAGAACTTTGTTACTACAAAGAAAATATTTATGGTACCATGGCAGTGTTGAAAAGAAGGACTTGACCTTGCAGGAAGAGTAAAGATGACTTTCCTGAGGAACTGACATAAAGTTTAGAAGAACTTAAGGATGAGTAGAAGTGACTTGGAAGGGGAATAATTTCTTACATAAATAAACACTATGCAAAATACCTTATGGCAGGAATAGTCTAGAAACAACAGCAACAAAAAGCTGAAGGCATGCTGTACGTGAGTCTGGACACGTAAGTGGGGGAGCAGAGGAAGGTTGAAAGAATCTCTTTAGGGTTAAAATGCACTGTTGGTGCTCTAACAGATGCCACATGAATAACATGACACATAACAGTATACTCAAAAGCCACTCAGGAATTCAGAGTTTGAGCACAGGAGCAAAGTATGAGATACATTCTGTATTAATAACAAACTTACAGTTTTATAGCCCCTTACAATAAAGTTATTTAATACTCCTGGGATCTAGAGTTTGATTCTTACATGATTAATATGTCTATAAGCAATGAATTGAAGATGATTGAGAGCAGGAAGAAGGATGACGTGTATTGAGAACCAACAATATTTTAGAAACACTGCTATACATTTAACGTATTTGGTTCTCACAACAAACTTGTGAGACAATATTATTTTCCCATTCTTATGTCTTAGAGTGTAGATTCTAAAAGATTAAGCAACACGGTCTAGGGCCTTGAGTTTGGGAAATGTGATTCATGTCTCCATCTCTCTAAATCTAAAGCCCATCTCTTGCTACTGGATCACTCCTGCTGGACATTTCCATGGGGACAGGGAATAATTTCACTAGTTCTCCTTACATCAGGTTTAGAAATACTCTTATACAGAATTCTGTAATCTTTGAATATGCCATACATTTGCTAGATGTAGAAAGATCTGTAGAAGAGGAATAGAGATTTAGCTTTCTTTAAAAGTAGACTATAAAAAATTTTAAAAAGAACACTGACTCAGGGAACACCAGGAAAGGATGAGGTTTGTGTTCCATAGATTTTGAATTAGTAAACTAGTTTTTCAAGAAAATAGACTGAATTACTTCTCTTTCATCAATTCATAAAAAGGGAAATAAAGACAAATAAAAATGTTATGCTCATAAAAGCATGGATATCCTGAAAGTGGATGGCAGTTGAAATCATATTGACAATTCAGAACACATGGTGCCTCAGCTCAGAGCCCACCCAAGAGAAGGGTGCAGTTGAGGAGAAGGCTTCTCTTTATGGTACAGCCATAAAGCAAAGTGATTGAAGAATCTGCCTTCTGATTTTCATTCAGGTGACCTCCTGGATTTCACTCTACCCTTCAACCCCACCCTGCCCACATACCCTCAAATGAGTCCACCTTATTGACATGCAATGATACACATAAAGAACTTTAAGTCAGACCTCTCTTATCCAGGTGACAGGTTGGCAATGAGAGATACCTACTTTAATCAATCCAGTTCTTCAAACAGATATAAAAACAGACAAAATGAACTGTCAGACATAAGCACAGAAAAGCAAGCATCACATCAGCTGACACCAGAAGAAGCAGATGTTTCAGAGAAAACAAAAGTACCTCTTAAAATCTTACCATCAATATCCTCAGGGGATACAGTACACCCATAAAACAAGAACAGACTAATATAGAAAAGAAACCATCAAAGAATAAGAAAACCATATTTTGGAAGACATTATAGTAGTTAAAACTTAGCCATTGGACTTCAGGAAGCAAGAATGATGACATGCTTGGTGGTTGTGCCTAGAATGTAGGAATTCTGGGAGAAGCATTGAAGTGGAAAACATAACAAAATTTCTTGTTAAAGATAAAAATACAAAATGCATATAGATATCCACATACATGATAACATTAGATATCATTAATAATTATGTAAAATTAGGCATAAACTGTGATATTGCATTTGTAGTGAAAAACGTTGTGTTTCCATGTCAACTTTGCTTCTTTCTAGTTGGCTAATGCCATTGAAGTTTCATTAAACTTTGCTTAAGCATAGTTTGCTCATATGTAATATGGGAATTATAATTACTTCCTCACAGGGTTGATAACAGAATTAAATTAAATGATAGAACATAGTTGAAATTACCTAGCATTTGTTGAACACTAACTAAATGATAGTTCCATTTGTATATTGCATTTTCTCAGAGGTTGTGTGGATTTTATTTCAGATTTTCATGAACCATGTTCAATCATTTTAAATCAAATTTATCGAGGTATAATTTAAATAAAAAAGATGTGTTTTCTAGAGTTTTATATTAATATATAGTATTACCGTCTTCTGCCTTGCCTTTCTTGCTCAGCATGTTTTTGAGATTTGTTCATATTGTTACATTTAGCAGTAATTTTCTTCTTTTTATGATCGAGTGGTATTTTATTATATGAATATCCATCAATTGTCTTATCTTTCACCTATTAACAGAAACTAAAATTGCTCCATCCTTTAGTTAATACAAGTAGAGCTGTTATAAACATTCACGTGCAAGTCTTTCAGTATACATATATTTTCGTTTTTAGAGTAAATAAGTAGAATTTCTGGGTCATATGGTAAATATACAATTAAAAGATTTTGCTGAACTGTTTTTCAAAGTGGTTGTGCCGTTTTACATTCTCACAGTAAATGTAACAGAGCTTTCATTTGCTCCACATGTTGGCAAACTCCTTTTTCTATTTTAATTAATCTTTTATATCTATTAAAATAATTTAAATAAATTAATTCTATTTGATATTTTTGATTTTAGTGATTCAACTGGTGTGTAATGCTATCTTACTGGGGTTTTATTTGGTGTTTACCTGATGAATAATACCATTGAGTATCTTTTCATGTGTCATTTGTATACCTACTTTGTGAAATACCTGTTTTAATATTTTTCCCATTAAAAATTGGTTATCTTTTTATATTTAGAGATAAATACATAAATACATATATAAATATATATGTATATCTTTTTAAAAGTTTATATATATATAGATGAACTATATATAGAAAGTTTGAATATTTTCTTCCAGTTAGTGGATTAACCCTTTTTTAATGACATCTTTTGAAGAGCAAAAGTTTTAAATTTTGATGAAGTCCAGTTTATCTTTTTTTTTTTTCTTTTTGGGATTTACGCTTTTTGTGTCATATCTAAGAAATCTTTGCTATCATCAAGTTGCAAGAATTTTTTAATATGGCTTTCTCTAAGAGTTTTATAAAGTCTATGATCCACTTGAGCTAACTTTTGTGAATAGTGTGAGGTAAAGGTGGAGGTTTATTTTTTTCCATATGGATATTCAATTTTTCAAGTACCGTTTGTTGAAAAGATGATGCTATCCTATTGAATTACCATTACTGTCTGTTAAAGAAGTCAATTGATCACTAGTATGTGGATCTATCCTTGGACACACTATTCCAGCACCATCCAATGGAAATTTAATATGAGCCACACACGTGATCTTAAATTGTCAAATAACTACATTAGTAAAAGAAAAAAAATTCATGTGAATAATACCTTTTATTTGATCTAACATATCCAAAATATTATTGTTTAGCATGTAATTTGTATAAAAATATTTGGTAATAATTTTATTCTGAAGACTATTTGATATTAATCTTGCCACTCCAGGATTCACATGATAGTGGCTGAATAATTTCCATCCATCCACTTACTTTTTTTTGAGACCCAATTTTTATGCATTTTAGTGTATACATTGCATAATTTGTAGTGTTATTCTCAGACTATTGGCACATGCATACAGTCATCTAGCAAGCAACACAATCAATTCAAAAATTCTTTGGTGCCCCATTATCTTCAATGCTGTCTCCTGTTCTCAGTCCCTGTAACCCCTGTTCTGTTTTGTCAGATAGTTTTACTTCTTTCAGAATTTCATAAAAAATAAAATCAGTGTAATATTTTGAGTCTGGCTTCTTTCACTCAGCACAAATGATTAGAGATTCATCCGTGCTGTTGTGTGTCAGTGGTACATTGCATTCTTCTTCCGAGTAGTATTCCATAATGTGGATGTACCATATTACATCATTGATTTACCAGTTGAAAAGCATTTAGATTAATTTCAGATTTTGGTGATCATAAATAAAGCTTTGTAAGGATTCCCTTATAAGGGAAATTGTATGCCTAACTTTAAAAAAAACAATATTCAATGTGGTTGTACCATATTTTGCATTCCTCCCAGCAATATCTGAAGGTTCTTCCGCATCCTTGCTAGCATGTACTGTTAGCATTCTAACAGGTGTGCAGTGGGATCTCATTGTTAAAGACTTACTTTTAATCTTATCATTTCTTTATATTTAACATAGTTTTCTTGTAGGTAGCAGAGTTGGGCCATTTTTTAAATCCTGTCTGACAATTTATCCTGTTAAATATTTATGTCATTTACATTAAATATAATATTGAAATGATAAGGCTTAAATCTCTCAGCTTGCTATTTGCTTTTTACCTGCTTTAACTCTTTCCTATATTTTTCTTGATTAATTGAAATTTTTAAATATTCTGTTTTATCTCTGCTTCTTGCTCATTTGCAAGTCCATTTATTTTAATTTTTTAGTGATTTTGTTACTTGAAAGGGGCCCAGATCCAGACACCAAGAGAGGGTTCTTGGACCTCATGCAAGAAAGAATTCAGGAGAAGCCCATAGAGTAAGTGAAAGCAAGGTTATTAAGAAAGTAAAGGAATAAAAGAATGGCTACTCCATAGGCAGAGCAGTGGCATAGGGTACTCAATTTAGTATACTTATAGTTATTTATTGGTTATATGCTAAACAAGGGGTGGAATATTCATGAGTTTTCCGAGAAAGGGGCAGGGATTTTCTGAAACTGAAGGTTTTCCCCATTTAAGACCATATAGGGTAACTTCTGAACATTGCCATGACATTTGTAAACTGTCATGGTGTTGGTGGGAGTGTCTTTTAGCATGCTAATTCATTATAATTAATGTATAATGAGCAGTGAAGACAACCAGAGTTCATTTCATTGCCATCTTGGTTTTGGTGGGTTTTGGAGGGCTTCTTTACTGCATTCTGCTTTATCAGCAGGGTCTTTGTGACCTGTATATTGTGCTGACCTCCTACCTCAGCCTGGGACTAAGAATGCATAACCTCCTGGGAATGCAGCCCAGTAGGTCTCAGCCTTATTTAATCTAGCTCCCATACAAGATGGAGTCCCTCCGATTCAAATGCTTCTGACAATTTCTTTAAGCTTATCATATGCATGTTTAAGTAATAGTAGTTATTCTGCAAAACACATTATTCTATTTGTATGTAACATAAAAGCCTTACAACAAAATGCTTCCATTTACCCCTTTTCATTCTTTGGGCTACTTGTGTCATAATTTTACTTTTGCATTATTATAAATTTCACAATTTATTATTATGTTTGTTGAAACAGTCAAGTGTATCTGAAATTTTAAATGATAAAATATATTTACACACAAACTTATTATTACAGGTATTCTTCCAAGGTTTTTATTTTGCTTTCACTTTTGGGAAATATTTTCACTGGATGTAGGATTCTAGGTTGATACTTGTAGCTTTTAGTACTTTAAAGATGTTATTTCATTGTCTTCTTGCTTATGTATTTTCTGAAGAGATATCTGTAGTCATACTTTTATGTATTTGTCTCTAGAAATGGTTCTTTTTACTTTGGCAGCTTTTAGGACTGTCACTTTATCATAATCTAGAGATAGTTTACTCTCATATTAAGATCTCTATTTACTGTTTCAGGTGATGAGCCAGGAATATCCATTCTTGTTGATCAGAGCTAGGTTGTCTCCTAGTCTGGGGTGAGCTCTAAAAATGGTTCTGTTTATTCTTCTCTTATTACTGTTTGTCAATCGTTTGGAGTATTACATTATGCTTGAGTTGCCTGGTATTCAGCCAAACCTGAAGGTGACCTCATGCAAATGTTTGGACTTCTTTCTTTGAATAGCCTCCTCTTTTCCAAAACTCTGCATTGCAACTTCTGATAGTCTCAGCGTTCTTGAACTTAATTCTTTGTCTGCTCAACTCACACAGTGATGCTCTGCTTGGGAACTTCCTCTCTGGACTACAGGTGGAATGATTCGCAAGACCCACAGGCAGGTGATCATGGGGATCACTTTGCTTGTCTCCTTTCTCTTAGGCACTACAAGTGTTGCCTGGTGACCAATATCTGAAAACAATTTTATCATAAATTTTTCCCTCCTTCATATATATGTATGTTGGGAAGAGAAGTTTGATCCTTGTTATTTCACTATAGTAAGAAACAGAAATCTTCAGTTTTTTTTAATAAAAAGAAAGATAATCTAAGAGAAACTCTCATATTTTTCACTTTGATTAGCTTAAAAAAATTAAACAATAGTGTCCAGATTATCTTTGAAAAATAGTATGATTTACAAGAAGTTTTGGTATTATTTCAGATATGTGGATTCCTAATTCCGCTCAAATGTTAGTGGCTTCTCACAGAATTTACAAGCTTATTAGATCCAATATTTTGATAAGAAAAGCAGGAATGCATGCTGGAGGCTTAAGAGCTTGGAAGAACACAAAAAGTATGCTCAACATGATAATTTGACCTCTAAACAATGAAAAATGTTGCCTTACAAATAAGCTAAAGGCATAAGCTGTGAACCACAAATGCTTTGAAATATTATAATCCTGAAATGGAAAAAATGAAAAGGGCAAAACTAAAAAGAGCTAAAATATATTCGATAGGGTTATTTTAAGAGCTTAGAAGTTGAGCTGATTTCTTTAATATGTTTTTGACATTTACAGTATTATTCCTTTATAACGCCATCTTGAATATTTGATACTATAGATATATTAATGTCTTTCCAAGTAATGCCGATGATGTACCTTTTTAATCTTGTGAGAATTTACCCAATTTTAGGTTTTTATTTTTTTCTATGTAAATGGTATCAGAATGGGTAAACATATGATCTAATTCCTAAGATAATAATAGGACAATTTAATATGTCCCAGATGAGTTATTTTTGCCAGGAGGATTTTTTTTCTTATAATCTAGAAAATATCTTCAAATAATAGAGTTCTCTGCTTTTAATGAAAACTTTATTTTTCAAGAATGACTTCCCAAATGAATAGGAAAAAGAATCCACTCCAAATGTTCTCTGGAAGCCTGCCTAATTATTTTCTATACGCCTCTTGTAATAATATTATATCTACAGAATAATAACACTTCTGCAAAATTTCACAATTATCTATGCACTGGAAACATAGACCAAATTGGATAGTTCATGTGGAGAACATTATTACCAAGGCATGTAGTCACTAGACTGTCCAAGGTCAACATTAAAGAAAAAAATCTTAAAGGTAGCTAGGGAAAAAGGTAAGATCACTCACAAAAGAAACTGCATCAGGCTAACAGTGAACTTCTCAAATAAAACCTTACAAGTCAGAATAAATTGGGGACCTATTTTGTTTTTTTAAAGAAAAAAATGCCAACCAAATATTTCAGATGCACCCAGACTAAGCTTCATAAACATAGGAGAAATAAAATCTTTTCCGGAGAAGCAACTACTAAGGGAATTTGTTACCACTAGACCAGCTTTACAATAGATCCTTCAGGGAGTTCTAAACATGGAAATGAAAGAATAAAACCTGATAACACATGAAAAAAACTACTTAAATACGTAGCCCAAAGACCTCACAAAGCAACTATACAATCAAGACTATGAAGAACTGATGGGGATAGACCCCCAAATCTGGCCATAAACTGGCCCCAAAACTGGCCATAAACAAAATCTCTGCAGCACTGTGACATGTTCATGATGGCCATGATGCCCACGCTGAAGGTTGTAGGTTTACCAGAGTGAGGGCAAGGAACACCTGGCCCACCCAAGGCAGAAAACTGCTTAAAGGTGTTCCTAAACCACAAGCAACAGCGTGAGCGATCTGCTATTAGAACATGACCTTAAGGACATGTTCCTGCTGCAGCTAACTAGCCAGAGTCCATCCCTTTGTTTCAGCCCATCCCTTTGTTTCCCATAATGAATACTTTTAATCTATAATCTATAGAAACAATGTTTATGACTGACTTGCTGTCAATAAATATGTGGGTAAATCTCTGTTTGAGACTCTCAGCTTTGAAGGCTGTGAGTCCCCTGATTTCCCACTCCACATGCTATGTTTCCATTTGTGTGTCTTTAATTCCTCTAGCGCCACTGGATTAGGGTCTACCCAAGCAAGCTGGTCTCAGCAAGTGGTGTCCATACGTGGGGCTCAAACCCAAGTCGAAGGGTTGCTGGAGCAATGGTTGGAGAACGTGGATCTAAGCTGGAGGACACCTGAGTACTCTTAAGCAATCCCTGTGGTGAGTAAGAAGTGGAGCTCTGAAGCATCAGGGTAACAATGGGACAAGTGTGGGCTCTGGCTTGTTCCATGTTGGAACCTTTTCACACTGATAATAAGGAAAAAGGAAAGTATAACGAAGTAACAGAAGAGGTAACAGAGCAGGTTTGTTTGCCAGCCAAAACTAAAGTGGCAAAGGAAGAAGAGGTTCATCTCTACCCTTCTGTACCCCCTCCTTATTATGAAGAAAAAGAGTGGCCTGTCCCTCCAGATCTTTCTTTTCTGGAGGACACTGGGTGAAAAGTAGTTGCTCCAGTGACTATTTAAGCAGTGCCTCTAGTGACCACTCTCAGTTCTATTCAGGCAGGAATCCAGTAAGCTAGACATGAGGGTGATATAGAGGCTTGGCAGTTCTCTGTTAGAATACATCCCCCAGATCAACAGGGAAATAGTATAGCTATGTTTGAGCCTTTTCCTTTTAAATTACTCAAAGAATTTAAACAAGCTATTAATCACTATGGACCAGGTTCTCCTTTTGTAATGGGACTGTCAAAGAATGTTGCTGTCTTCAGTCAGATGCTGCCAGCAGGGTCGATAGGATTACTTCTAGGTAGATCTAGTTTAAATTTGAGAGGAGTACAAGTACAAACAGGAGTCATTGATTCAGACTACAATGGGGAAATTCAAATTGTTATGTCTACTTTGGTTCTCTGGAAAGCAGAGCCAGGAGAGCATATAGCACAGCTCCCAATTGTGCCATATGTGGAAATGGGGAAAAGTGAAATTAAACAAACAGGAGGATTTGGAAGCACAAATAAACAAGGCAAAGCAGCTTATTGGGTGAATCAAATTACTGATAAATGTCCTACCTGTGAAATAACTATTCAGGGAAAGAAATTTAAATGTTTGGTAGATACAGGAGCAGACATTTCCATCATTTCTCTACAGCACTGGCCATCTGTGTGGCCAATTCAACCCACTCAATTTAACATAGTTGGAGTTGGTAAATCCCATGAAGTATATCAAAGTAGTTATATTTTGGATTGTGAAGGGCCCGATGGACAACCTGGGACTATTCAACCAATAATAACTTCTGTACCTACAAATTTATGGGGGAGAGATTTATTACAACAATGGGGAGGACAAGTTCTAATTCCAGAGCAATTATATAGCCCTCAAAGTCAACATATGATGCATGAAATGGGGTAAGTCCCTGGTATGGGACTAGAAAAAAAATTTGCAAGCTTTGAAGGAACCACTTCAAGTGGAAAGACAAAGTTCCTGCCAAGGATTAGGATATCATTTTTGATGGCAGCCATTGTTAAGCCTCCAGAACCTATACCTTTAAAATGGTTAACAGATAAGCCAATTTGGATAGAACAATGGCCACTGAGTAAAGAGAAACTGGAAGCTTTAGAGGAATTAGTTACTGAACAATTAGAAAAAGGACACATAGCTCCAACATTTTCCCCTTGGAATTCTCCAGTTTTCATAATTAAGAAAAAATCAGGTAAATGGAGAATGTTAACTGGCTTAAGAGCCATTAATTCACTTATACAACCTATGGGGACATTGCAGCCAGGACTGCCCTCCCCTGCTGTGATTCCAAAAAATTGGCCTTTAGTAGTCATAGATTTAAAAGACTGTTTCCCCTTAGCTGAGAAAGACTGTGAAAGATTTGCATTTACAATTCCTGCAGTAAACAACCTGCAGCCTGCTAAGTGTTTTCATTGGAAAGTGTTGCCACAAGGCATGTTAAATAGTCCAAAAATTTGCCAGCCTTATGTAGGGCAAGCAATTGAACCTACTCATAAAAAATTTTCACAGTGTTACATTATTCATTATGTGGATGATACACTTTGTGCTGCCCCCACTCGAGAAATATTACTCTGTTATGATCATTTGCAAAATTTGATTTCTCATGCTGGTTTAATTACAGCTCCTGACAAAATTCAGACTACTGCTCCTTACTCCTACTTAGGGACCTTAGTAAATGACACTACAATTGTGCCACAAAAAGTAACCATACATAGGTATCAATTGAAAACATCAAATGACTTTCAAAAATTACTAGGGGACATTAATTGGATATGACTTGCTCCAGGCATTCCTACCTATGCCATGAGTAATCTATTTTCTATCCTTAGAGGAGATTCTAGTCTCATTAGCCCTCGGCAATTAACAAAGGAGGCTGAGGTAGAGTTACAGCTAATTGAGAAGCAAGTCCATAAAGCTCAAATAAATAGAATAAATCCAAAAAAAAAAAAAAACCCTAGATTTGCTAATTTTTTCAACTCAGCATTCACCTACTAGTGTTATTGTTCAAGAGCAAGATCTTGTACAGGGGCTTTTTCTTCCACATACTAGTTCACAGACTTTGACTCCTTATTTGGATCAAATCACTACTATGATAGGAAATGGGAGAACCCAGATTGTTAAATTACATGGATATGATCCTGGAAAAATTATTGTCCCTATCACGAAGGCATAAATACAGCAAGCTTTTATAAATAGTCTCACTTGGCAAACCCATTTAGCTAACTTTGTGGGTATTCTTGATAATCATTTTCCTAAAATGAAACTGTTTCAATTTTTAAAATTAACTAATTGGATTCTCCCTAAAATCTCTAAATTTAAACCAATTAAAGTGCTGAGAATGTTTTTACAGATGGGTCTAATAATGGTAAATCTTCTTATTCTGGCTCGAAACGTAAAGTTTTTCAGACACCCTATACTTCAGCTCAAAAAGCAGAGCTTATAGCTGTAATTAAGGTATTGACTGCTTTTAATATGCCTATTAATGTTATTTCTGATTCTTCATATATGGTTCATTCCACAG
Source organism: Hylobates moloch (assembly GCF_009828535.3). Lineage (NCBI taxonomy): Eukaryota > Metazoa > Chordata > Mammalia > Primates > Hylobatidae > Hylobates > Hylobates moloch. Next base: position 55,385,309 of record NW_026652284.1, read on the forward strand.
AGTTAGTTAAAAATGCTCAGTTATAATTTCACACAGATGAACAACTGATGACTTTATTTACCCAATTGCAAACAGCAGTCAGGAGTAGAATGCACCCTTTTTACATCACTTACATTAGGGCTCATACACTCTTCCAGAACCTGTAACTGAAGGGAATCAAATGGCTGATCACCTAGTTGCTACTTCAATATCTAATGCTAGACAGTTTCACAATTTAACCCATGTTAATGCCTCTGGTATCAAACACAGATACAGCATTACCTGGAAAGAATCCAAAGCTATTATCCAGTGATGCCCAACTTGCCAAATGGTACATTCCTCATTTTTTACAGGAAGAGTTAATCCTCAAGGATTGGAACCTAATTCTCTTTGGCAAATAGATACCACACATGTTCCCTCATTTGGGAGACTAGCTTATGTACATGTATGTGTGGACGCCTTTTCTCACTTTGTCTGGGCTACATGCCAATCAGGAGAGTTTTCTGCCTGTGTTAAACATCACCTTTTGCAGTGTTTTGTGGTGATGAGCATTTCAGCTTCTGTTAAAACAGACAATGCCCCAGGCTATACTAGCCAAGCTGTAGCTACATTTTTCTCTATATGGAATATTAAACACATTACTGGCATCCCATATAATTCTCAAGGACAAGTCATTGTAGAATGAATGAATCTCTCTCTAAAACGACAATTGCAAAAGCAGAAAGGGGGAAACATGGACTACGGAACACCACATATGCAATTGAATCTAGCATTACTGACTTTAAATTTTTTGAGCCTGCCTAAAGGCCAGATGCTAACAGCAGCTGAACAACATCTACAGAAACCAGCTGCAAAGACAGAAGCAGAACAACTGGTTTGGTGAAGAGATCCAATAACAAATAGTTGGGAAATAGGTAAAAATATAATAACTTGGGGTAGAGTTATGCTTGTGTTTCTCCAGGCTAGAATCATCAGCTGATTTGGATACCATCAGGACACCTAAAACCTTATCATGAGCCAGCCAGACCCTGAGGACCCCCCGGTTGCAGCCATGTTGAGACTGATGCTGAGGAGGACCCCAAGTATCACAAGCAACACCTGTCAAACACAGCCACCTACCTGGGGACAGATTAAGAAGCTGTCACAGATGGCAGAAGAAAACCTGAGGAAAGCAGGACAACCAGTAATTTAATGATAGCTATGATAGCGGTGATTACCATTGCCATGAGTATTCCATCAACAAGGGCTGACACAGAGAATAATTATACTCACTGGGCATATTTATCAATCTTGGCTGGCAGTAATGCCTGCATGTAATCACTCTATGACACAATTACATATGCTTTCTGATCTCAGTATTTACCATAATAAATCTGCTCCTATAATTGAGGCATACCACCCTGAAAAATCTATTTGTAAACAGAATTGGACCTGGCCAGAAATAATGAACGTATTTATTTGGAAAGATTACATTGCAGAACAAGCAGAGGTGCTGAGCAACAATTCCTATGGAATCATTATTGATTGGTCCCCTAAGGGGATGTTTAGCTTGAATTGCACCTCTCAGTCTGCATGCCATGGCCACACTATGTTCAGCTGGTCTAAACAAAATGGTCAGACAGTAGAAATAGTAAGAAATACAGCTAGAGTTCCTGTTATCTGGAAACATGGTGGCATAGTGGCACCTCAACCTCAAATGATATGGCCTGCTGTAGGAGCTAAACATAAGAATTTGTGGAAACTATTAATGGCTCTTAATAAAATCAAAATTTGGGAAAGAATAAAAAAGCATGTAGAAGGACACTCTACAAACTTGTCTTTGGATGTTGCAAAATTAAAAGAACAAATATTTAAAGCATCCCAGGCATACATGACCTTAATGCCAGGAACTGGAGTGCTTGAAGGAGCTGCAGATGGATTAGCAGCTAGTAACCCATTAAAATAGATAAAAACACCTGGAGGCTCTGTGATTTCAATGATGACTGTGTTATTAACATGTGTTGTTTGTCTTTGTATAGTCTGCAGATGAAGATCCCAACTCCTGCGAGAAGTAGGTCACTGTGATAAAGCTGCCTTTGCTTTTATTGCCCTGCAAAAACAAGAAGGGGGACATGCCGGGGATAGGCCCTCAAATCTGGCCATAAACTGGCCCCAAAACTGGCCATAAACAAAATCTCTGCAGCACTGTGACATGTTCGTGATGGCCATGATGCCCGCACTGAAGGTTGTGGGTTTACCAGAATGAGCAGAAGGAACACCTGGCCCACCCAGGGTGGAAAACCGCTTAAAGGCGTTCCTAAACCACAAACAATAGCATGAGCAATCTGTACCTTAAGGACATGTTCCTGCTGCAGATAACTAGCCAGATCCATCCCTTTGCTTCGGCCCATCCCTTTGTTTCCCATAAGGAATACTTTTAGTTAATCTATAATCTATAGAAACAATGTTTATCACTGGCCTGCTGTCAATAAATATGTGGGTAAATCTCTGTTCAGGGCTCTCAGCTCTGAAGGCTGTGAGTCCCCTGATTTCCCACTCCACACTCCACTTCCCATATTTCTGTGTATGTGTCTTTATTTCCTCCAGTGCTGCTGGGTTAGGGTCTCCCTGACAGAGCTGGTCTCGGCAAAGAACTTTGGCAACCTTAAAATGTGTTACAGTCCAAACAAATTTATAACAACTTCTAGAAGCACTCTTCCTGGGTTTTATCTTGATTTCATTGGGAAAGAATGATAAGCTGTAACTAAGCTAGATTGCTAGTGGAAAACAAGGACCAAGTTTTTCCTAGGAGATCCTATCCACTCTCATGACTATTACCTAGCCTACAGTGACGTCCTAATCCGCTTCTGGCCAAGATCTCTGCAATAATATCCAGGCACATAAGTATAACCAACTACTGTATATCTTCACATAGTTGAGGCATCTTAAAGTCAACAAATCAAATATATTCTTCTCTTCCCTAACAAATTTGTGTTGTCTGTATTCCACATACAGCTGAATGGTAATACTTTCCTTCAGCAAAAAACTTGAGTTATTTCTGAATCAGCCTTTTCCTTTATTATGTTTCATCCACCAGAAAATTTCATTGATTCTATGTTATTCTTCTCTCTATTGTCCCTGCTGCTGTCTGACTTTAAATCCTCAGGCTTTCTTGCTTGAATTATAGCAGTACCAACCTAAATGATCTTCTTGCTAGTCTTGCCACTTCCAAATTCATTCTTTACAATATCATAGGAGTTATTTTTTACAATATGTATCTTATATAATTTCTATGCCAGAATTCATTAATGGCACCCCAGTATCTGTAGGATAAAAAAATAAGTTACTTAGAAAGATAAAGTATTTGCTTATCTGGACCCAGAATATCTCTCTAAACTCATCCCTCTTCAATCTTGTCATATATCTGTTCTTAGAATTCTATGTTCAGAAGACACAGCATAGTTTCTATCCACTTTGCGCTTTTATAATACTAGTTTCTTGCCTGTAATACTATACCATTTTTACAACTTGCCAACCCCAATTTGCCCTTCAAGACTCAATGTAGAACTTCCACTTCTGACTATAATAGTGAAACAATGCTTACCAAGAATTAGAATCGTCAGATAACATTTTTAACAACCAATCTGTTTGAAGACAGATTAGAATTGCTAAGGCAGCTAAGATACAAAAGGCCAGACTTCATGGGAAAAGAAAGATTACTGAAGTAAGACAAACTTTACATATATTCCTTTTTCTTATATGACAAGTCCCAACTTTCATGTTGAATACAAAGCTGGACAGCTAGGCAGAGAGTGGCTGTTGAGAGACACAAACTAACAATGCATTTTTTACTCATTGAAGAGAAAATTTCAAGCTTATGGATGCAAAAGCAGCCGAAGTCTGAGGGGTCATGTGTCACAGAGAAGAAAAGCACAAAGTAGTAGTAAACCCTGAATAGTGTTCCTCTTGAGGTCAGGGAATTTGCTGATTATACTCTGAAAGACAAGATGCTGAAAAACCAAAGATGGAATAACTAGAAAGAAAAAAGCTTTTGGCAATATCACAGTGATAGGCAATGGGACTCAAGATTTGCCAATAATGAGGGCCCTAGGAAAATTTGAGACACCAAAAATGCTCCATCCTAGGAGTGGAGATAAACCAGAGGTGGTGTGAGGCTGATGGAGCCAGTCCCTGACAGGTTTGAAATGATCTGCCTTTCTGCTCATTGCCAGAGGATATGGTGAATCATTTCTGAAAGGAAGTAAAAACATCAACAACCTCTATAATTTTAATGCACAACACCCAGCACTTAACAACAACAAAAAGAATGACAAGCCATGAAAAGAAATAGGGCTGGGTGCGGTGGCTCAGGCATGTTAATCCCAGCATTTTGGGAGGCTGAGGCGGGCAGATCACGAGGTCAGGAGATTGAGACCATCCTGGCTAACACAGTGAAACCCTGTCTCTACTTAAAAAATAAAATAAATAAAATAAAATAAAATAAAAGGCGCCTGTAGTCCCAGCTACTTGGGAGGCTGAGATAGGAGAATGGCCTGAACCCAGGAGGCAGAGCTTGCAGTGAGCAGAGATCGTGCCACTGCACTCCAACCTGGGTGACAGAGCGAGACTCTGTCTCAAAAATAAATAAATTAAGAAAAAAGAAAAGAAATAGAATAAAAGGAGAAAGACAGACATACAGCAGACACACAGGTGACTCAGTTAATAGAATAATTAGACACAGACTTAGAAGAACTGTGATTAACATGCTAAAAAAAATAGATGACAAGATGGAGAATTTCACCAGAGAACTAGAATCTGTAAAAGGTAATCAGGTGGCTATTCTCTGCAACAATGTAATAACTGAAGTTAAGATTTAGTAAATAGGTTTATAAGCAGATTGACCACATGATGCTACTGGTGTCTGCCCACAGTTGTAGATATCAGAATGGCTAAGTATTTTAGTAGCAGTAGTCAGCACAGAAGTAACTGGACCATCCATGGCATTTCCCTTTTCCATGTAAAAGTGACTTACTCCATGTAAAGTTCATCCACTTATGTTAAGAAGCTACAGGAAAGCTTGAGATGGAGATATTGATTCAGACTGTTATCAACAATAAAAACTGAATATGATATATTGATGCAAGAAAATACCTAATCATGTTATACCAGCACATGGTGCTATGTAATTGAAGCATAACTTTTGTTCTACGACCATTTCTTTAAAATGTGTTCAGTGGGGTAATTTCCCCTGCCAGTGGATAGAAACGGGAAGAGTTCATAATTTTTCTGCTCAGTCTTCAGAAATAAATAGTCAATGCTTGTTTTAAGTTGTAAGCAAGGACTTAATTAAAAAAAAAATAGGAGATGTTTAGAAATTACCTAAATGTTAGTCAATGTTTATCCAAAGGTAAGACTTTTTCTTTCTCTCTCATGTGCAAACACCAATAGTTGGTGACTATCCAACTTTATAACTGTGGTTATCTTCTGGTCTTTCAACTTACTTCTTATCCTACTTTCAAGTAGTTGTTTCCAACCCCATTAGGTGTGATTCTTTTTTGTGTATTCTATAGTTTTTCATCTTTGGGGTCTCTTTTATAAATGTGTATAAATAAGTACATATTCATTCTAGTAAATAGAATAAGACAAGGACTCTTTTTCATCTCAGAATCAGGAATCTTTTTACAAGTACTCTCACAGCCCTTGAGATAATTTTATATCTAAGGGGGAAAGAATTTAGATATTTCCTGCAAGGCCATACATCCCTTACACTGACAAATTCTGGGAATTCTGGGCTTTACCTCTTCACTTATCGCAGCAAAGTGGCGGGAACACCCAGTATGACCACACTCTCTCTAATGGCATCCCTTCACTAAATCTTCTGACTCTTCCTTGCTCTGACTTGATTTTATATCTTTGATCTACATCATAAGTGTTGTGGAGATTGTTCACGATACATGTTTTGTAAATTCTGCATATAAAGCATCTGATGAACACCCAATTTGGAAGCTCCCACAACATCACCATTTTAACAGCATATAAAATATATATACATAACATACATTTAACAGTTTTGAAAATTGAAGGAATGCCTGAAAAGTTATTATGTAGAATTGAATGGATTGTATTGGTGGAAAGGTAGTTTTTCACTAGTCAATGGGAATGGAAACTATTGCAAGTGTACATGCAATAATCAAAGTAAGTAAAATCATGTATTTGCACTTAACTGAAAGGTGTTTATTTATGGCTATTAAATAAAAACAGGCTTTGTTTTAAACTTAAAGATAACTACCAGAAGTCTTAAAATAACTGACTTCAATTATCATATATCAGAGGAAGAAAAGAATTAAAGGCTGTTATAACTGCTTAATAATAGAATTTTTGCTCCTAGTTGACTGATTGCTCTGGCACTGTGGAAATAATGTTTAATAGAGGGAAAAATTATGATAGTATTATCCAGAACAGATGTGCTAGAAATCATCTCATAACTTTGATATGGTTTTAATTGACAATATAAAACTAAAATCTTCAGATACTTTGAGAACTATGTCTGGACAACCTCTGTATATGTTGTGTGTGAGTTTCAGTAAGTGTATAAATTTACATTTTTCATAGATTGAAAGTGTATGAAAAAAATCTCTTAGTGTTCATCTAATCTACCTTTCATTCCCTTGGTTTGCAGAATCAAAAAAGTTGAAGATGCCCTGTTTTTGCCAAAATTATATAGAGCTGTGACTAATAAAAAGTAATTTATTTAGACTTCCAATCATATTTTATATGTCCTTGAGATAAAGCCAAGAATAAGACCTAAAACCAAATGTTAGAGTCCTGATACCTCAATGTTTTTAATACATCTTCACAAACTTCAAAAAGTATCAAAAATCAGTGATCAGAGTATAAGCAGTCTAAATATAATGGTGTGCACCTCATTAATGAGAAATAATCAGATAGCTTAATGTATCAACTTAGAAACTTTTGCTTGTTTCATCAGAAGTTATTTTCTAAAAAGTAAAAATCATCTTAACTAACATATACATTGTCACTAAGATACTAAAAAGCTGCCAGAAAACTGTCCGTGTGAAATACTCAGGAGCCTATCAAATGTGATTATAAGTAATATTAATGATAGCTGTTTTCACATTGTTCTTATTGTGTGCCAGGCACTGTCCTAGGCAGTTCATACACAAATTTACACAATCCACACCATAACTCAGTGAGAAGAGTATTGTTACTATCATGTTCATTTTATAGATGGTAAGAGGAGTTAAGTAACTTCCTCAAACCCACCCAGAAAATAAATATTGGAGCCAGGATTTGAACTCTTGAAATATGACTTTAGACTCTGTTTTCTTATTTAATTATTTCCTGTCCCACAGAAAACATCTTTTTCATCAGATATATAGACAGCCTAATCTAAGGCGCATCAACTCTCTATGACAATATGCTTTTTAGAATAAGTATAAAGGAGGCCAGTACTGGTCCATGGCTTGTTAGAAACAGGGCTGCACAGCAGGAGGTAAGCAGTGGGCCAACAAGCATTACCTCCTGAGCTCCACTTTTTATGAGATCAGCAGTGGCATTTGTTCTCATAGGAGCATGAACCCTATTGTGAACTGTTCATGTGAGGGCTCCAACTGCTTATGTGGCTCCTTGTGAGAATCTAATGCCTGCCTGATGATCTGAGGTGAAAATTTCATCCCCCAACCATCTTCCCCCCAACTGTCCCCTGTCTATGGAAAAACTGTCTATTTGGACACAAACTGTCATTTTCTTCGGCTGCTCTTAAAATTTTCCCTTTGTGTTTAGTTTTTGCCAACCTGACTGATAACTAACTGGTACTTAAAATATTAAATTAACTTGTAGATTTCTCTATATTGTTTATTTTATCTCTTGATTTTTGGTCACATTTTTTTCTTTTCTTTTTGTATGCCTCATGTGTTTGGATTGGATGAAAAATCACAGAGATTTTAAATGATGTCATCTTCCTCTGCGTGGGCTAAATTTTCTTGTGGAAAACAGATTGAGCACCAGTATATGACTTTGGTGCTATTAAGGCTTTCAGGCTTTGTTAGGGCTAGATATTTTACTTTTGTTCTTATTCCCAGGGTTTAGCCTTATTATTAGACCATAGCCTTTGTGGGCCTGAAAGCCTTAGGTACTTAGCAAAGGCACCCATGTGGCTGGGGCTGAACTCCAGCATCTCTTCCAACAACCATGTGGCTACTGCCATCTCTGCTTTGGCATTTTAATTTTTTCAGATGCTATTTCTTACTAAGTGGTTTGTATTTGTTTTCTTTTCTCTTTCTTTCTTTCTTTCTGCTTTTTGTTTGTTTTGAGTTTTTTTGTTTTCTCCTGTTTTCATTTGTTAATTTTACCTTGTGAATGTACAGTTTAGGTGTCAGCCAATAGATTAGAAGAGATTTGTAGACCAATTTTGGACTCTGTCTCTGAGGTTTCCTCCTCACCTGGTATTTGCCCTTGAAATCCCGGTCAGTATGGCAGTCCTGAAAGCAGATCTCAGTCTTCTTACCACAATAATATGTGCACTTGTGCTTGTGCTTTATTCCCCTTAGTCTAGGATGTGGAAAAGGCCAGAAAGAATGAGAGGTCAATGTACTCCTCCCTTCTCTCAGGGATTATAGTTCTTCAAGACTTCCCGACATGGCTTGAGTTTTCAAAACCTTCAAACATGTATTTTATAAATTTTTCCAGATTTTGTAGTTGTTATGTGCTGGAGAATTAGTTCAAATCAAAGTATTCTACTATGGCTGGAACCAGAAGGTCACAAATGTTTATTTTTATAAACTGTATTTTATAAAGAAAAGGTAATGTAACCCATGACAACAATTTAAAACATCAAGAAGGCTGAAGGATATGGGATGGAAAGCAAGTCTTATTATTACTCTGAATCCCAATTTCCCTTTATAATTCCAGCTAAACTTGGTATGCATTTACAATCACACATACACATATATTTGCATGTGTTTATGTAGGTGTACAAACATACGTATGAATTCTTAACTATTATGCTACACTATCTAGTTAAAAAATAAATACTTGCATATTAATTTCAAACACTTTCCCCAGTCATTTTTCTTCTCACTTTTAATTTTGTATCTGTATGTTGTTAATTAGCAAATATTTTAAAAGGTAATTTCTGAATTTTGTCTTATTTATGACCATTCTTACTCCAAGCATGCTTTAAAAAATCTTCAATTTTTTAAAAGTACTTTAAAGTTTGTATTGATTATATTCAAATGTTATCTCAATCTAAAACTTATTTTGGTAGAAGGACTGAGGGAAGGAGAAATTCAACTATATTTTTCCAAGTGACTGCCCATTTTTCCTAACGCTTTTTGAATAGTCTATCTTTTCCATATAAATTTGAAAATGTTGCCATATTTGAGCTAAATTTTCAGAAATATTTGATATAATTATTGGACCTGTTTTCTGATTCACTGATTTGTTACTCATCCAATACTAAAATTTTTTATTGATTTGCTTTGTGATATATTTTAACGCTTGATGTTGCTCATTACTTATGTTTCTAAGAAATTTTCTAGCTAGTCACACATGTTTATATTTCCATATAAAGTGTAAAGTTTTTTTTGTTAGTTAAATAGTCCAGTTTGAAAAACAGGTGTGATATTAGGTGTTCTATACTTTTGCCTTTGGTTATAACTATAGTTTCTACCTCCATAATTTTTGTACTTTTCATTAAATCAGATCAGTGGTATCTTCAGGGCCTATTACAATTACAAAAGCCCATGAAAAGTTCAGCAGCCCCAAAGATAGAAGTTAGACACACTCATGAATATGAGAAAGAATCGATGAAAAAACAAAGGCTGAAAACTCAAAAATCCAGAGTGTGTCTTCTCCTCTAAATGATCACAAGACCTCTCCAGCAAGGGCACAAAACTGGGCTGAGGCTGGGATGGGTGAATTGACAGAAGTAGGCTTCAGAAGGTGGATAATAAAAAACTTTGCTGAGCTAAATAAGTATGTTCTAACACAATGCAAAGAAGCTAAGAACCACGATAAAACATTGCAGGAGCTGTTAACCAGAATAACCAGTTTAGAGAGGAGCATAAATGACCTGATGGAACTAAAAACCACAACACAAGAACTTTACAATGCAACCACAATTATCAATAACTGAATAGACCAAGCAGAGGAAAGAATTTCAGAGCTTGAAAACTATCTTACTGAAATCTTGTCTGACAGGCAGACAAGATTAAAGAAAAAAGAATGAAAATGAATAAACAAAACCTCTGAGAACTACAGGATTAAGTAAAAAGACCTAACCTATGCTAATTGGGGTACCTGAAAGAGATGGGGAGAACAAAACCAAGCTGGAAAACATGCTTTGATATATCATCCAGGAGAACTTCCTCAACCTAATAAGACAGGCTAATATTCAAGTTCAGGAAACCCAGAGAACCCTAGTAAGATATTCCATGAGAAGATAAACTCCAAGACACATAATCTTCAAATTCTCCATGGTCAAAATGAAGAAAATAATGTTAAGGGCAGCCGGAAAGGCCAGGTCACCTACAAAGGGAAGCTCATAAGACCAACAGTGGACCTCTCAGCAGAAACCCTACAAGCCAGAAGAGAGTGGGGGCCAATATTCAACATTCTTAAAGAAAAGAATTTCCAACCCAGAATTTTATATCCAGCCAAACTAAGGTTCATAAGTGAAGGAGAAGTAAAATCTTTTTCAGACAAGCAAATGCTGAGGGAATTCATCACCACCAGGCCTGCCTTGCAAGAGCTCCTGAAAGAAATATGGAAGGAAAATAATAAATATGAATAAATATGGAAAGGAAAAACCACTACCTACACTTAAGTACAAATACCAACGACATTATGAAGCAACTACACAAACAAATCTGAAATATAACCAGCTAGCATCATGATGACAGGATCAAATTCACACATAAAAATATTAACCTTAAATGTAAATGGGCTAAATGCCACAGTTAAAAGACACAGAATGTCAAGCTGGATAGAGTCAAGACCCATAGGTGTGCTGTATTCAAGAGACTCATCTCACATGCAAAGACACATACAGACTCAGAATAAAGGGAAGGAGGAAAATTTACCAAGCAAATTGAAAGCAGGAAAAAAAGGGGCTGCAATCCTAGTTTCTGACAAAACAGACTTTAAACCAGCAAAGATCAAAAAAGACAAAGAAAGTCATTAAATAATGGTATAGGGATCAATTCAATAGGAAGAGCTAACTATCTTAAATATATATGCACTCAATACAGGAGCATCCAGATTCATAAAATAAATTCTTAGAGACCTACAAAGAGACTTAGACTCCCACACAATAATAGTGGGAAAATTTAATAGTAGACAGATCATCAGACAGAAAATTAATAAGGATATTCAGGACTTGAATTCAGCCCTGTATCAAGTGGACATAATAGATACCTACAGAAATCGTCACCTAAAAACAATAGAATATACACTCTTCTCAGTGCCACATGGCACTGACTATGAAATTGATCACATAATTGGAAATAAAATACTCCTCAGCAAATGCAAAAGAACCAAAATTATAACAATCTCTCAGACCACAGTGCAATCAAATTAGAGCTCAAAATTAAGGAACTCGCTCAAAACCACACAACTACATAGAAATGGAACAACCTGCTCCTGAATGACTCCTGGGTAAATAATGAAATTAAGGCAGAAATCAAGAAGTTCTTTGAAACCAATGAGAACAGAGGCAACATACCAAAATCACTGGGATTCAGCTAAAGCAGTGTTAAGAGAAAAATTGGTAGCACCAAATGCCCACATCAAAAAGCTAGAAAGATCTCAAATCAACATCCTAACACCACAACTAAAAGAACTAGGGAACCAAGAGCAAACAAACCCAAAAGCTAGCAGAAGACAAGAAATAACCAAAATCAGAGAGGAATGGAAGGAAATAGAGATGGTGAAAAAAGATCTCAAAAAAATCAATGAATCCAGGAACTGGTTTTTTGAAAAAATAAAATAATAAAATAAAATAAAATAAAATAAAATAAAATAAAATAAAATAAAATAAAATAAAATAAAATAAAATAAATTGCTAGCTAGACTAATAAAAAAGAAAAGAGAAAAGAATCAAATAAACACAATAAAAAATGATAAAGGGGTTATCACCACTGACCCCACAGAAATACAAACAACCATCAGAGAACACTATACTATAAACACCTCTATGCACGAATAAACCAGGGAGAAGTTGAATCCCTGAATAGACTAATAACAAGTTCTGAAATTGAGGCAGTAATAAATAGCCTACCAACAAGATGGATTTACAGCTAAATTCTACTAGCAGTACAAGGAAGAGCTGGTACCATTTCTTCTGAAATTATTCCAAAACAATTGAAAAAGAGAGAGTTCGCCCTAACTCATTTTATGAAGCCAGCATCATCTTGATACCAACACCTGGCATTGATACAACAACAACAAAACTTCAGGCCAATATCCCTGATGAACACTGGTGTAAAATGCTCGATAAAACACTGGCAAATCGAATCAAGCGGCACATCAAAAAGCTCAAATCAACGATCAAGTTGGCTTCATCTCCAGGATGCAAGGCTGGTTTAACATATGCAAATCAATAAGTGTAATTCATCACATAAACAGAACTAAAAACAAAAATCACATGATTATCTCAATAGATATAGAAAAGGCCTTCAGTAAAGTTCAATATCTCTTCATGTTAAAAACTCTCAATAAACTAGGTATTGATGGAACATATCTCAAAATAATAAGAGCCATTTATGACAAATCTACAGCCAATATCATACTGAATGGCCAAAAGCTGGAAGCATTCCCCTTTGAAAAATGGCACAAGACAAGGATGCCCTCTCACACCACTCCTATTCAACACAGAATTGGGAGTTCTGGCCAGGGCAATCAGGCAAGAATAAGAAATAAAGGCTATTCAAATAGTAATAGAGGAAGTCGAACTGTCTCTGTTTCCAGACAACATAATCCTGTATCTAGAAAACACCATTGTCTCAGCCCAAAAGCTCCTTAAACTGATAAGTGACTTCAGCAAAGTCTCAGAATACAAAAATCAATGTGCAAAAATCACAAGCATTCCTATACTCCAACAACAGACAAGCAGAGGACCAAATCATTAATGAACTCTCATTCACAATTGCTACAAAGAGAATAAAATGCCTAGGAATACAGCTAACAAGGGACGTGAAGGACCTCTTCAAGGAGAATTACAAATCACTGCTCGAGGAAATAAGAGAGGACACAAACAAATAGAAAAATATTCCATGCTCATGGATAGGAAGAATCAATGCTGTGAATGAAAATAACCATACTGCCCAAAGTTATGTATAGATTCAGTGCTATTCCCATTAAACTAGCATCGAGATTCTTCACACTAGAAAAAAAGAAAAGAACCTACTTTAAAATTCTATGCAACCAAAAAAGAGCCTGCATAGCCAAGGCGATTCTCAGCAAAAAGAATAAAACTGGAGGCATCAAGCTATCTGACTTCAAACTATGCTACAAGGCTATGGTAACCAAAACAGCATGGAACTGATACAAAAACAGATGCATAAACCAATGAAATAAAACAGAGATCTCAGAAATAAGACAGCACATCTACAACCATCTGATCTTCCACAAGCCTGGAAAAAACAAGCAATGAAGAATGGATTCCCTATTTAATAAACGGGGCTGGGAGAACTGGCTAGCATATACAGAAAATTGAAACTGGACCCCTTCCTTAAACATTACACAAAAATTAACTCACAATGGATTAAAGACTTAAATGTAAAACCCAAAAGTATAACAACCCTAGAAGAAAATCTAGGCAGTACCATTCAGGACAAGGCACAGGCAAAGATTTCATGACAAAAACATCAAAAACAATTGGAACAAAAGCGAAAATTGACAAATGGAATCTAATTAAACTAAAGAGCTTCTGCACAGCAAAAGAAACTATCATCAGAGTGAACAGACAACCTACAGAGTGGGAGACAATTTTTGCAACCTATCCATCTGACAAAGGCCTAATATCCAGAGATTACAAGGATCTTAAACAAATTTACAAGAAAAAAACTGTATTAAAAGTGGGCAAAGGACATGAACAGACACTTCTCAAAAAAAGATATTTATGCGACCAAGAAACATATGAAAAAAAGCTCAGTATCATTGATCATTAGAGAAATACAAATCAAAACCACAATGAGTTACCTGTAATCTTATGCCAGTAAGAATGGCAATTATTAAAAAACCAAGAAACAACAGATGATGGTGAGGCTGTGGGGGAACAGCAATGGTTTTACATTGTTGGTGGGAATGAAAATTAGTTCAACCATTGTGGAAGACAGTGTGGTGATTCCTCAAAGACCTAGGACCAGAAATACCTTTTAACCCAGCAATCCCATTAATGGGTATATACCCAAAGGAATATAAATCATTCTGTTATAAAGATACAGACACATGTATGTTCGTTGCAGCACTATTCACAATAGCAAAGACACAGAATCAACCCCAATGCCCATGAGTGGTAGAAAGGAAAATATGGTACATATACACCATGAAACACTATGTAGCTATAAAAAGGAATGAGATCCTGTCGTTTGCTGGGACATGGATGCAGCTGAAAGCCATCATCCTCAGCAAACTAACACGAATGGAAAACCAAACACTGCATGTTCTCACTTATAAATGGGAGCTAAACAATAAAAACACATGGACATAGGAAAGGTAACAACACAAACTGGAGTCTGTTGGGGGACAGGAGGTAGTGAGAGCATCAGGATAAAAAGCTAATGCACGTGGGGCTTAATACCTAGGTGATGGGTTGATAGATGCAGCAAACTACCATAGCACATGTTTACCTATGTAACAAACTTGCACATTCTGCACGTGTATTCTTGAACTTAAAATAAATTTAAATTACCTTAAAAAAAGAAAAGAAAAATATTTTCACATTCTTTTATATGTGTTGTAAACAAGAGACATACAGAGAGGTACGGCACTTTGTAAATTGACAAGAACTGACATAACTGAAGTTGTTAAGACTGTCACTTATCCATAGCCTATTTGAAACTTCTAACATAAGTGGCTTCAAAGCAAATACATCAAATCACACACTGACTTGTTGATTTTGTTAACTGTGCTATACAAATAAGCTAAATCATGCACTTCTAGGAAATGGAAAATCTAAATAAACCAATACTGTAAGTATTATATTAACATAAAGTTATATTTTTCTGTCACATAGTTGCATGAAATTTTCCCAAGATTTTAGAAGAAAAGATTTAAGGCTTTAATTTAATAATAAATATAGCATAAGATGTATTACTCCAGTGATAAATTGAAACAAGAGTAATAGGT
Organism: Hylobates moloch; assembly: GCF_009828535.3. Classification (NCBI taxonomy): domain Eukaryota; kingdom Metazoa; phylum Chordata; class Mammalia; order Primates; family Hylobatidae; genus Hylobates; species Hylobates moloch. The sequence goes on from NW_026652284.1 coordinate 55,400,636, forward strand.
TAAAATGCTGCTTTTTGCATAATATTTTAAATGAAGCTCTAATTTATTGTTTACAGTTCAAATAGAATTGGTCATTTATGTTAACTAAAGTCAAATTTTCAATGTGTAAAAGTTACTGTAGCTAGTAATTCTTTACACAATTATGTATGTCCTCAACCTTAAGAGCTTTGTGGCTCACATATCTTTTAAATTATGATCTCAACCTTTATTCTCTGAAAGAAATGAATATTATAATACTCACTTGATATTAACACAAACTTCCTTTATGTTTTAACATACAAAATTATTCTAATTTTGTTATACTGATAAAAATTTCATATAATTCCTGAAGTGCTAATAAATGTCTTATAATTTACAAACTTATTTTATATAGAGCATTTAATTTGCGTTTGACAAAAACTTCATGAAGTAGGTGTTTATATTCCCATTTTACAATTGGGAAAAACAAAAGGAAGAGATGTTAAATGATTTGTTTTAGACTCACAGTCTATTCCGTATACTCCAGAATAATTTGAAAATAAGACACTATTGCTTTAAATATGATTGTTAATAATTTTTAATATTTTATGAAAAATATTTATTAAATAAAAATATTTTATTAAAAGCTTATGGAGATGCTATGGAAGTGATTCTGAAATGTAAATGATTTTTCCAGCATAGTTGAAATAGTAAAATGACATACCAATTATTTTACCTATTGCTAATATCAGACTATTTTCTTATGACAGGAGGTTCAAAATTATCACTTGATTTTCCTATCTAAAGCCTATGAAATTTTTCACATCCATAGAATAAATTGCCGATCATCACAAGGACATGGAAAGGTGTTATGATCATATATTCCAAGAGGGAAAACTAAATCCTTCTATTGTTTAATATTTTATTTGAAATATCAAACAACTTATTAAGGAGAAATTTCTAACATATAATTTAAAAAATTGGTGTTCAACTTTGGATAAAATTTCTGGTCTTGACTCATGTTCTAAAACATTATCATGTAGGCAAAAAGTTTATATGAGATCCTAGTTCAAATTTTATTTTATGCCTATTATATAGAGTTATTAGAAATGTTTTACCCACAAATGGTTAAATGAAAATTGTGAATAAAAAATTAGCAGAAGACAACTTTGGAGAAAAGAGAGGGAAAGAGAATTAGAAAAGAATACTTTTATAAATAACTGAAAGACAAAGGACTCTTAGAATATCTGGTTTTTCAGATTTATAATAGGATACTGTGTTAAACATCATCTATGCTTGGAGGGTAATCCTTTATTCATTTGGTCCATGCCAAACTGAAACACTGGGCTATTGTAGATTCTTAGCTAGACACCTAGACCCTTAGGATAGAATCAGTGAGTCAGCCATGAAGTTTTTCTGGCAGCAGTTTAAGATTTGAGCACTTTCATGTTGTCAGGGCTTTGGGCAAAACCAAAATTTGGAAGACACACACAGAAAAAATGGTGAGAATCAGTTCTTGGTTGACAAATTAGGTTGGAGTCTAGAATATCTAAAGTTAATAGAATAAAAAACAATGAAAATGAGAAGGAATTAAGTCTAGACAGAGGTATTTGTAATGTCAAATAAACCTAAGAGGTATAGTGACCCTGGAGGCTTGTGTAGGATAGATACAACAAAGATAACGGTATTAATGTGCATATTGGGTACATTATTATAAGAGAGGTTATTTCTACACCTTTCTTTTGTTGAAATAATATAATCAACTGAAATGCCTGACCTTCTAATTGTTTTAAATTAAAAAGGAGTAATTCATGTGTTCTGGCGTGGAATCCACCTAAGGTCATCTCAAAGGAATATTGGTTCACTGCAATGCAAGATCTACTTTGAATTTGTTACAGTTTTTAAGAGACTTGTTGCATTATAAATCATGTCTTTGAATAATGATATATTTTAATCACTTAATTTTTTATTTATTTACAAGATATTGTCTGGCTGGTGTGGTGGCTTATGCCTGTAATCCAGCTTACTGGCTGGGTGTAGTGGTTCACACCTGTAATCTAATGTTTTGAGAGGCCAAGGCAGGAGGATTACTTGAGGCCAGGAGGTCAAGATCAGCCTGGCCAACAGAGAGAGACCTCATCTTTACAAACATAAAAAAAAATTAACCAGGCATTCAGTGCACTCCAGTAGTCCTAACTACTTGGGAGGCTGAGGCAGGAGGATCGTTTAAGCCCAGGAGTTTGAGGCTATGATTGCACTACTACACTCCAGCATAGGCAATGAAGCGAGACCCTGTTTCTAAAATAATTTTTAAAAGAAGACATTGTCCACAAATACTTGTGTATTTTATAATTTATGTCCAAGAATACATACACATATAGTTTGAACATATTAAGAACCATTTACATAGGATCACTAGGCAAATAATTTCTTATATATGCAGTATTTACTTTTATATTCACCCACTCTATTCCCTTGCAATACCACCAATGATACAGTCTTACAGTTACAGCATTTGGCATGTCTTACAATAAATGTGAGGCCTTTGCAAACATTTAAATACTTGAATATGAATTTGAAATTCTTTATGTGATTTTTACTAACAGGTATAACTAAATAATAAACTTTATTGGATAGGTTGCATTGTTTTTCCTTCTTTATACATGTTATCTTGTTTAAACATTTAAGCATTTTTCTTAAGTCAATTGAAGAAATACAGCAATCCTGAAAGGAAAGAAAGAATATTCCTTCACAGTGAAAAAAAAAAAAGTAGACCAACCCACAGATAATTTCCGCTGGTTCCAATGGCTCTTCCCCAGGTCTTTTGGTCAATATGAAGTTCTGTTTGACAGTAGTCTTCAGTGTAGCCCTGCCAGAGAAAGCTAGGCTAGGCATGCACCAGCCAAATACTCCTCCACGTCCTCACACGCTGAGTAAATCTTTACTTACTGGCAGCCTTGCTAACTGGTTGGAGCACTCAACTGGAAAGGAGAAACAGATATAGATGTGAAAACCTGGGCTAGGGTAAAAGTAGAGAAATGGAAAAGTTCAGGGAAAAAAAAAACAAAACATGGGGAAAGGATTTGAGAATTCTTTTCCTTAAAAATAAAAAATAGGAATTTTTAGAATGATGAATGAAGGTGAGAAATGTTCATACGTATTTCACAACTACTCATCTGTTGCCTCTATGGATTTTGAAAACGATGCAATATAACTAAAAAAGTGTTTAGATAAAAGCGTCCACAATATTGACTTGCAATTTCTTTACATTTAAAAGAAACACAATTCTTAATGCAAAAGCAAGATAAACATTTACTTCTAGGGAAAAATGTCGCCGTGAAAGACAAGGAAGTGCTGTTTTTGCTCTCATTAGTTTGGAACTAGATCTTAGCAGATATGTTCAAGTTCTTCTGAGTCTTCCTCAGATGACCACAGATAAATCTATACTGGCCATCATTTCCTTTCATACCTATACGAGAATTAAATTTCTTATTTAACCTTGTTAAAAAGTGTCACACGGAGACTTGATAGTTCAAGAAATGTTGAAGAATATTTTTTTTCTGTCTTTCGAAAGCCTGACAGGCATAGAAGAAATGAAAGAAAACCTACGTATTAATTTTAAAAAATAAGGATTTAAATTAGCTTGCATTGAGAATATTTAATTGTAAGATAATAATCTAAATAAAGCACAATTGAATTCTAAAAAACAATATGACCATAGCATGAATAGTCTAATAATAAATGAAATTTATTGAGTATTATGTTCTACATGCATATAAATTATTCTATTCTTTACATGATAAGATAGATGAAAGCTAAATAATTTTTTCTTGAAAGAGAGCATTGAGCATCAAGAGCAAATAATTCCTTTCAAGAAACGTGTATTTTCAGGTGCGCCATTGAAAATAATTACAAGCAAAATATTTAAGATAATGTCATCATATTTACTATCCTGCAGTCATTTTTAAGTAGGCCCCTTCTATAGATGGAATGTATATAGGTAACTGAATTTGTGTAAGGATAGAACAATGAGCCACTGTCTTGCAGTATTGACAGATGGCTAGACATTTACGAATGGAGAACAAATAAAAAACTCACTGATAACAAACTTTCACCTAGATTTTTCTATAAAGATGTTAAATAGGAGAGGATAAATTATACATTTTCACAAGTATCAGTTGTTCAAAAAAAGGTTTAGATATTTAGAATAGCTGAATGTGTCATGTGAAAAATTAGCAAGATGATACATAACAGGAAGAAATTAGGATTAATAGAAAAATAAAAATATTAAAAGGATACCCATGATGCAGGTGAGTGCAACCCACTTTAAATGTAAATTCACAAATATATTAAAAGTAAAAGAATGGAAAATGATATGTTACATAAACACTAATTAAAAGATAGCTAAAATGGTTATATTAATATCAGACAAATAAGCCTTTGAACAGGGATATCAGTATTCACATGGGATAGAAAAGACATTTCATGCTGATAAAGGATAAATTCATGAAGATAATATAGAAATCTTAATTATACATTCACCTAATAACAGAGTTCAAAATAAATGAAACAAAAACAGATCTAATGGTAAAGAAAAATACATACATTCAAAATTATATTTGGTAAAAAGAAAAAATCTTTTTCCTATAGTCAGGAGCCAGGCAATATCTGCTCTCACCACATCCATTAAGCATTACACTGTAGCTTCCAGAATAAAATAAGGAAAGAAAAGGATATAGAAGGGATTATATTTGGAAAGAAAGAACTAAAACCATCTTTATTCACAACAGTCAACTTCTATGCAAACAACAACAACAAAAACTCTGCAAAAACCTAATGCAGAAGATGAGCATACTAACCTCCTGCACACTGAAAGCTACACAAAATATTGCTGAGGGAAATGAATGACATAAGTACATAGAGAGATGCTCCCATCCTCCACATCATCGTGGTATTCATTCTGGGGCCCAGGCTGACAGGACAGTATATGGAACATAGCTGCTGATTTTGCTTGAGGGAAAAGAAAATGTAGGGACATAACTGACTTTTTTCACTTCCAGCTACAAGTGAATAGTGTTTCTTCTATCATATTTCATTAGCCAAGATCATTGGCCAAGTTTATTTTCAAGAGGGAAGGAAATATAATCTTTCCCCAGGAAGGGTACCAAGTATTGTTGAACAGTAATAGTCTACCTCATTATTCAAGTTATTGATTAAAATAAAAAGAGGAAATTGCTCTGGGATTTAAGGGTTGGACTTTTGGCATTGTAAACTGTAAACTATGTTTTTATTTTGGAGGAAATAATCCTTTAGGTTGACTTTCAACGCAGTATGGCCAAACAAGTTTCTTTTCCTAATTTAAATGCAGAGGTCATTTCACGAATGAGGACAAATTCCCAAGGAGTTTCCTTATTTTTTTCCCATAGATCACAAGACATTCAGTCAACTTTTCACTCCTTACTTGAGTTATTTCTACCTTTCCAGTTATATAGGAGTTCTCTAAAAATCCCTATGCTATTGAATAATTTCTCTTGGTTCTTTGATTACTTCCTGTCTCCAAATATGCACATATTTATTTTTACTTTAGAGTTTTATTGCTATTTATCATAGAATATTTGTTTCATGAGGGCAGAGAACTTTGTCATTTGTTTGCTACTGTATCCCCAATACATAGAAGGTACTATGTGTTCAATAATATTTGTTGAATTAATAAAAAGGTCTGAGTGAATAATGGCAACGTGTTTAAATGATAATCTTACTGTATAGCTGTTGAAATTTTACCGTATTTTATTATCTTTTGTAGAAAATTCTCTTTTTTTTTTTCTATAAGAAGCTACTAAGAAATTCTACACAACTGTCACAGGTTGAAGGAGACTAGTGAGACATCGTAACAGAATGTCATATCCTGGATTAGATCCTAGAACAGAGAATGGACATTGGTGAAAAAATTTGGGAAATGCAAATGAAGTCTAGAGTTCAGTTAATAGTACTTTGTCAATGTTAATTTCTTAATTTTTATTATTACACTGCAGTTATGTTAGACATTAACATTAGAGGAAGCTGGGTACAGAGTACACAGGAACTTCTCTGTCTTATTTTTGCAACTGTGCTGTAAATCTAAAGATTATTTTAAAATAAAAATTTAAAGACATTTCATGACCATTAAAAATTTTGGTACAAGTTGGTTATATTTATGTTTTTAATATATAATTTGTAATGCCATAAGAGTATTGTTAGGCTTTTGAATATCTTCACTTATAAAAAGACAAAATATTTTAGAATGAAACATTATGATTTTTCAATTTCCTTTAAATAATCCCACAAAAAGGGTGAGTTATAGGTGAAAAAAGATTGGCAAAATATTGAAAATTGTGAAAGTTGGCAGGTTGATACTGGGCAGGGAGAGTCATTGACTTATTCACTTTTAGTATGAGATTTTCATAATAAAACTTTAACAAGTAATTTAAAAATACATACTGTTTATCTTTGTCTTCTGATAACTATGTTTCATGAATACTCTGCCAAATGATACCATTAAACCTATCCAGTAGTCCTTATTATCTTATGGAACCTCAATTTTTAGGAGCCAGAATGCTCAAGAAAAACAGGACTATCCCTACTCCCTAGGGGATAAAGCATGGATAGCTGACCTAATCATGGCCACCATATTCATTCCACCACAGATTTTAGAGCGTTAGGAAGGTAATTCAGTTATGAACAAAGACATTTAAGGAGGCATCTGCTTGGGGACAAGCTGGGTCTGGCAAGAATTTTGCTCCATAAATGAAAAAAAGAAGATAGAAGAATAGATACCCTTTTACCTTAAACAAAGTTGTGTGAGGATACAATGGTTTGGGGCTGTGATTTTCACTATGTGACCAACAAGGGACAAGCATTTATTTTAATGAAGCTAGTACGCCAAGGATGGCAAAATGGAAAAAAAAATAGGTATGCAGGAGTTCAATAATTTTATGGTGTTATAGAATCATAACTCAACTTCCTATCTCCAAAGCTTTAAAAGCCTTTATTTCATATGCCAAAATTATTCAAGTCTTCTATAATATTTCCTGCAATCAAAACCATTTACAACTGGTACAATTACACAAACATTACTGATGATGGTTTTATGATCACCTCTGAATTTTCTTTCAGTTCTATAAAATCTAATTTTTCTGGGCCCACACACTTGAAATGTTTTGAAATGGCTAAGTCCTCTTAGCACCTTTTCACTGATCTTGGGTTCCAATTTCCTCTTAATCACTTTTTCTATCTGCTTAGATAAGTTGAAAGAAAGCAGTGTTTAAACTTCTTGAACTAGTAGGCATTTCTTCTTCTTGTTTCTCTTACCTCTTTAATTGTGATTTAAAAGCTCTCTTTTGCATAAGGAATTTTAAGACCTCATCTTTTTCTGTTTCTGTGCTCAATTTTGTCCACAATATTCTTATTTATTTGTGATTTTCAGATTATCATTGTTTAAAGATTCTTCTTTCTATCTTTTGAATACATCGAACCACATTATTTTTTCATTCTTCTTGTCTGGCTTTCTCAATTATCAACCTCCAAAAACATTTTTATAAGAAAATTTAATTTCTGTAACAAAATTCCAAAAGCAAAACCAAGTAATTATTCAAATACGAATTTACAGATTGTGGGCTTCCCCAAAGGCTGTCTTTTAAAAAGTGGGGCTTGTGGGGAGAACTTTGGCAAGAAAGCCCCATGCAAAGCAATTCTTTCTTCCTGGAAAACTGTGGGCATTAGCAATTTCTGATGTTTTCACTAGTTAAAAGAAAATACCAAAGTCATCCTTCTGTGGTTTTGTCTTTTTAACTTGAATCCGAATTTCCATTTTTCTAGGCAACAGTTTCTTGCTCCTGAGTGCTTTACACTGGCAGGAATGCTAGGCCTCTCAAGAAAATCTTGAATGAAATTGGTCAGGTATTAGATAACTAATCCTGTTACTGAACTGACTCATGAGTAACCTTTTTAACTATGTACCTGATCCCTTCATAGCTATGTTATCCACAATGCTAAATGGTCTTACTGAGTCATAAAGCTGATCTGTCACTTTCTTGCTTAAGTCTATGTCTCTCTATTGCCTGTGGGATGGATCAAGCTCCCTCTCAACCCACAGAAAGCTTTTCATTTCCATGAAATTGATTCTTTTCCTCAATCAGCCTCATCACTTGCTACTCTGTTCTTGGAATTTACAGTCCAACAATGCTGAAGGACCTACAGATCTCTACAGTTTGCATGATGCTTTTTACTTCTGTATCTCCGCTTGTTGCTTTAAAAATTTTCTTCCACTGGAATAAACAACAAACAAACCTCAAACTCTACTAACCAAAGTAACCCACGTAAAACTACATGAGATTTGAATAAACTTGGCTCAAGCTCACAGACCTATATTCTGTTTTGGCATGTGTAATGTGGAAGGAGGGGGCAGTGTTTTAGTGTTTTCACTTAGATTACTGTGCATTCCTTGGGTCTTATTTTTTTATGGTGACACTTGATCCCAGTATCTGGTTCTAGTGAATAATAAGTCTCTCTTCCCAAAACTATTCTTGTCTGTGCCATACCAATACAGACATAGAATAAAATCACTTTACTTGAGTTTTCCAAAACCCCACAATTTGTGTAGCAGACCTTATTTTAGTCTAGGTTAATTTTAAAAAAGCATTTAACATGAAACAACAGAAATCACTGAAAAGTGATCTTAAGTTCCTGTTATTTAATAGTCTTTTAGGTACCCCATCACTTGAACTCCTCAATATGTATCTTTTTCTCCATGGACTTCAATACTAGCCATTTTGCTTTACACTCTTTCCACATAATTCTTGATCAAAAAATGACTTTTCATGAGTCAACTTAGTTGAACAAAATGAACTTGGAGGTTTTAGAGTTTGGACCCATTTTCATTTTTTCTCTCAAAAATCTCTGTATATGAAAGTCCAGAGGTATACATTCCATTTGCTATGAATTAGCCAGCCCTCATAAAATTGTGGAGGGGAAACAGTCGATTTAGGATTCAGAAAAATCTCCTCTCTCCACACTCTTAAACATACCTTCACTCTCTAAACACACACTTTCTGAAATATCTGTGAGCAAGATTGTAAACTTCTTGAAGGCAGGGCATTCTGTGTGTCTTGTTCACCGTATTTCAACTGTTTGAATATTGTCTGATATGTAGTGGCACTCAATACATTTTTTAAGTTAAATTTAATTTAAACTAGTTGCTGCCTCTTCCTAAAACTGTTCCTTCTTAAGGTTATTCAAGAACTTGCTGTATAATGTCAGTTTAATTGTATGACTGAATACCAGAACACCTTTTATTTATATGCTACTTTAGAGTTCTAAAAGAATTCTGATGTAAATTAGTTTTAATTAAATCATCATATGTACCCTTTGGGGCAGATAGAAATAGGTAATATTATTCTGGTTTGCAAGTAAGGACACTGAGATGCAAAGATACTACTGCTTTTCTAAGATTAGTAAGTTTGGGCACAAAACTTAAATCCACATCTTTGTCCTATATTTTTCTAATAACAAAGCATATAAACAAATACAATTTGTGTTAAATAGAAACGTCTCATTTCTGTTTCTAAATTGCTCTGATAGATGAGGAAATTATCAATAGAGCTATTTTATAAAAGCACACATCAAAGCATAAATACTCTTTTCAATTAATATTTAAAACTAAATTTTCTAAAGTAAGTTTTTAAATTTGTGTTCGAAGACATGTAACATAAAATTAACCATTTTAAAGTGAACAATTTAGTGACACTTAGTACATTCACAATGTTGTGAAACCACCGCCTCTATCTAGTTCCAAAACATTTTCATTACTCCAAAATAAAATCCTGAATATGTTAAACAGTTTCTCCATATTAGCCTTTACCCTCAGTTCTCCCCTCAGGCAAGCACCAATCCTCTTTTGTAACTAGGAATTCACTTATTCTAGATAGTTCATGTAAATTGAATCGTACAACATATGATCTTTTATGTCTGTTTCTTTCACTTAGCACAGCCTTTTCAAGGTTCATCCCCCTGTAGCCTGCAGCATGTATCATCAGCATTTCATTCCTTTTTGTGGCTAAATAATATTCTACTCTGTGTGTGTGTGTGTGTGTGTGTGTGTGTGTATGTATATGTTCATATGTATAGATGAACACTTAGGCTATTTCTGTCTTTTTGCTATTTTAATAGTCCTGCTATGAACATGTGTGTACAAGTATTTGTTTGAGTACCTGTTTTCAATTCTTTAAGGTATATGCCTAACAATGAAATTTATGGATTATGTGGCAATTCTGTATCTAATTTTCTGAGGAGCTGACAAAATATTTTCCACAGAAGCTGCGCCATTTTATATTTCCTCCAGCAATGCCCAGGGGTTCCAATTTATCACATTTTTGCCAATCATGCAATGTTTTTGTTTTTCTGAATATAACCATCTTATTGAATGCGAAGGGGTTTTGATTTACATTTCCCCAATGACCAATGGTGCCAAGTAACTTTTCCTGTGCTCATTGGCCATTCATATGTATTCTTTCAGAAAATGTCTATTCAAGTATTTTGCTCATATTTTAATTGGATTATTTGTCTTTTGGTTGTTGAATTGTAATAGTTCTTTATGTATTCTGGGTACTAGACTCTTATCAGATGTATGATTTGCCAATACTTTATCCCACTCTATTCTGTTTTTCTTCACTGTCTTGACAACATTTTTGATGCACAAAGTTTTTAATTTCAATTAAGTCTAGTTTGTTGTAAGCTTCAATTTTGGGAAGGAGAAAGATTTGTGAATTATAGTTTGGAAGAACAATTAGCTTACTTCGTTGAATTATACAGAACCTTGCTGAGATGGCAATAAAAGTCTCTTTAAACTTTCTTGTTAATTTTTAACTTTTAAGTTACTGCTAAAGAAAATAAAATGATTTTGAAATATTAACATTATTCTGTTTCAACATTACATTAGTCGAAATCTTCAGCTTTAAAAAAATCCAAGGCCTGTAATCCCAGCACTTTGGAGGCTGAGGCTGGTGGACTGTTTGAGCCCAGGAGTTCGAGACTAGCTGGGGCAACATGGTGAAACCCTATCTCTTCCAAAAAAAAAAAAAAAAGAAAAGAAAAAAAATTAGCTAGGTGTGGTGGTGCGTGCCTATAGTCCCAGCTACTCTGGAGGCTGAGGTGGGAGGCTGCCATGAGCCAAGATAGTGCCACTGTACTCAAGCCTAAGCAGCAGAATGAGACCCTCTCTCAAAAAACAAACAAGCAACAACAACAAAAAATTCTAAGAATTATTGTCTGTCTTCTGATTAAGATTTATTTTTGGTTACAGTAAGCCATATATTTAAGGCTGCATTCGAATAAACTGGAAGCTGTTAAGTATATACAACTATATTAAATCTTGTACAATTTAGCCTTATTTTCTTCTTTGAAAAGAAGAAAAAAAATCATAGTTGATTGCCTCTTGCTGCTTCACAGATATCAGGTTATGTCTTTGTATTGATAATTCATTAATTTCATGGAATGCATAAGTCAATTTAGAGCAAAACTATTGTTAAAAATTTATTACTCTGAAGTCAAGCACTTCAGTTTGCATAGGTGCATGTATCTATGTGCACAGCTCTTCCTTTTTATGAAAGTGTTTATTCTACAATTATTATGTGTAGGCATTCTGTTATTCCCTATAAATACACAAAAGCTTTTTACTCTTTTTGTGTTCTCATTCTAATGATAGAAGATAAAAAATAAATTAACAAACTAAACTAGATTAGAAGAAAATAAGTTTGGAATATGTTCTAAAAGTGTTGAAAAACAACTTTCAAAATAAAAATTAAACTGGTCTCATTTTGAGGGAGAAGCTGTAGATCCCCAGTTCAAGCTACGATTTAGCAAACTTAACAGTGAATGACTTTCAATATACAACTTGTTTTTGGCATAAACCTCTTAACATTGAACTGAAACTCAATGATGTGACATTATTAGACACAAAGGCAACAGCATTATTTTTGTGTTTCATCCTAGTGACTGGTACTCCTGGACAAGGGAGTGATATGTGCCCACTTAGAACTGAATCACCTTTTGTCAAGCTAGGGAGGAAAGCACTGGTGTAGCCAGGAGTTCCTCTGGGCAGACGTCATTTCGGTTCTCTAATTTAATAGGGTGCAAATAGATCCTAAAATTAAAAACCCAGTCCTCTGTTTATTTCTTCTGTTTTGGAAGCAGTCAATAAGCTCCACAAAACATGAGCTCTGTGCTGTGTTTCCAATGTCAGCTGCCCCTGTGGCCAACTTTTGCTTGCTATGAAAGGATTCCATTGACTTTTACCAACCAAAAACACAGGAGACTGACTATCCAGGAACCCCACTTTATTTTCAGTTATGGCTCTTCTGTTTCCATATTTAAAAACAAAAAGTCTTTCTTCCCTCTGGTTTTCCAGTTTCGCAAGGTCTTCAATTTTACTAACAATAGTGCGTCTATACAGTATTTCAAGGCAAAGGAAGCCCCAATTCCTTATATGAATACGTGTACATACAGCCTTTCCCTCTTCTCCTTGCCTTCCCATCCCCCAACCTTATGCATACAAATCACGTCATTCCTGAAATATGATCACTCCAGGGTGGAGTACGTTGGATGCTGAAATAGCATATAACATTGGCTAATATGACTGACTTCATATAGGGCTGCTGAAAGGCCGGCGGGCAAGGGAGAAACAAACATTTTTTTAAAAAGAAAAACAAATGCCTATTGGAAATAAAACAAGCCAGGGAACTAAAGGGAAATATATATTTTCCAGTCCAGAATTCAGAGGAAAAATTATTCGCTAAGATTTGGAAAAAACAATGCAAAGAAGAAATCGTCTCATTGATTAACATAAATCACATAGCAAGTGTACCTTTATCATTGTGACAGGCAATATAAAATTTGGAGAAAATATATTTTGTCATGAAATATTTACTGAAAGATTAAGTTGATGGATAGTATGTCCTTGGCTTCTAGAGTAGTTGAATTAGATTCTAATTAGAATTTTAAAAATATGAAAGAGAACAATTAGTAAGAGAGATTATAAAAATCAACAAAATTTGTTTAAATGCTAGTAGAAAATCATACTAGATTCCTAATTATAACATTGATCTTGGATTTTTGTGGTGAAGGCATTAAAAGAGATAGAGGGCCTGCTGCCAATTTTACAAATAAAAGTTCTTAGGGCCCAACATAGAGACATAAACACACAAACACACAAGAGTACACACAAACACACACACAAATGGGTATCCACCAAACACTGTCATTAAAAAGTGACAAAGCCACAATGAGAAATCACTCCTGTATACTTCCATGCTCAACAATAACAAAATAAAATGCACCGCCCTACAAAAAGACAAAGGTGGAAATGAAATTTAGATTTATCTTCCTTACATACAACTCCAGTTACATCCACATGCTTTGTCAAAAAACATAAATGACTGCTTACTGTGTATTAAATTGAATGAAAACTTTTTGGTCCAGCATTTATGGTTCCTTATATTATAAAACAATAAGAAAAAAATCTTATCCTGTTTGCTAGTAAAATCAATCACAACATTTCTACTCACTATTCTACTCACTTTTTACTCACTTTGTTTATAGTTAGTTGCTCTGTTTCATAATTCACTTTTACACTTGGTATCTATTTTATTATAGCTTCAGCTAATACTTTTTAGCATTTTGCAATTTAACAGGAAGTCACAAGCCCATGGCACCTTAGTTCTTTACATGTATGCCAGGCCTTAGAGGACATTAAGCTCCACTCCATTATAAGTGACTAAGGTCCAAAGAGACTAAACACGTTTTCCAAGTTCACACAGTAAGTTCTGGCAACAGAATAAGGACTAAACTCAGATTTTCTCTCTCTCTATTCTGGGCTCATTGGCATCCACACTTAATATGGCCGGTCATTATTTTCTTTTGTTAAATGTTTGTTACAAACCAAAACAACATGAGGACCCAACAAATTCATAGGTAGATATGTTAAGATTTATTAAGCATTACATTGAAAAATGTAATGCACACATATGTGTTTTCATATGAATATTTATATTCTCTGAACTGGTATAAAGAATAATTTTATGTACTTGATAAATATAATGAGGCTTTTTTCTTCTTTAGACTTCTGTATTTTTGACATTTTCTGTCTTTATTAAAAGAACATTAAAAATGATTTATATTTTTCTACAATATGGGAGAAATAGCAAACAGAAACATTAAATCTTAGTTTGCTGTTGAAAAAAACTTATTTTTAGACATTCTATTTGGTGTGGATCTTTTCAAAATCTGTGTATTCAGGGCTTTGGGTCATGCAAGGACCTTAACAGTAAGCCAACGAAAATAGAGGAAATAATCTGTTTTCCTAGCACAAGAGGGGCTTCATATGGTGTAAGATTGACTCCCATTGAAGGGCGATTCATAGTATGCATGGGACTGTAGGAAACTCCCATTTGAACAGGCCTGAGATTGATAGACACTGGTTCCTAATTTTGTTTAAGGTAGCAGGAGTTCTGAGCTGCAGTAATACTAATAATTACACATTTGACACAGTCCTGACCCCAGGCAAGTCTCTCTGAGTGAAAGTGGGATCCAAACCAGTGATTTGTAGGACAGTCAGGCAATAGAATAATGCATCCTAAGAGATGGAGGGGGAGGGCGAGAGTGAAATGATAGAGGATACAGAGATGATGAGCACGGCTCAGTGCAAACCATGGATTTAGGGCAGGCCTCCAACTCCAGAAGGTGGCACAATCTCAAGGTTCAGACAAACATTTTGAGGTGTGGGGGAAGGGTAATGGGGAAACAGGAGTGGAGGACTGCAAAACTGGAAGTTAAAACCAGGCCAGGGAGCCACAGCAACCTCACCAGATGGTAGATCTCAGTGCCAGACTTTACCTGTTAGAGAGCATGCAGGTCATTTTGCACTGATAGGCTGAATTATTTTGGTTCATGTTCTGAGCAGAGCTTTTGCCTGCAGATTGAAGAATTTCATTTCTTGTAGTCTCACAAAAATGAGGAGGTAGAGACTTAACAGATGTATATGAGATTGTTTCCTAAGTGCGAAGGCAGGCTAACCAGTGACTAAGTAGATATTTTTTTCACTACATATAAAAGTAGAACATTTGAGAGGAAAGAGCTTTCTTAATAATCCCAGCACTTTGGGAGGCTGAGGCAGGTGGATCACCTGAGGTCAGGAGTTCAAGACCAGCGTGGATAACATGTTAAAACTGCGTCTCTACAAAAAATAAAAATAAAAATAAATTTTAAAAAATTTAGCTGGGCATGGAGACATGGGCCTGTGATCCCAGCTACTCAGGAGGCTGAGGCAGGAGAATTGCTTGAACCCAGGAGGCAGAGGTTGCGGTGAGCCGAGATTGCACCACTGCACTCCAGCCTGGGCGACAGAGCAAGACTCCATCTCAAAAAAAAAAAAAAACAAAAAAACCCAAAAATGGCCTTTTACTCCTTTTATTCATGTAGTGTACATCTCCTTAGAGTGTGATATACGTATATGTGGGAAAATATAAATTTACCCCAAAAAAATTGTCTTTAAGCAAAGTTCTTTCTGTTTGAAGCTCTAAAAGAAACAGTTCCTAAAAGTATTTTTAAAATTTATTTATTTATTTTTTATTATAGTTTAAGTTTTAGGGTACATGTGCACAACGTGCAGGTTTGTTACATATGTATACATGTGCCATGATGGTGTGCTGCACCCATTAACTCGTCATTTAACATTAGGTATATCTCCTAATGCTATCCCTCCCCCCTCCCCCCGTCCCACAACAGGCTCCAGTGTGTGATGTTCCCCTTCCTGTGTCCATGTGTTCTCATTGTTCAATTCCCACCCATGTATGAGAACATGCGGTGTTTGGTTTTTTGTCCTTGGGATAGTTTGCTGAGACATTTATGCAGCCAAAAGACACATGAAAAAATGCTCATCATCACTGGCCATCAGAGAAATGCAAATCAAAACCACAATAGATGCCATCTCACACCAGTTAGAATGGCCATCATTAAAAAGTCAGGAAACAACAGGTGCTGGAGAGGATGTGGAGAAATAGGAACACTTTTACACTGTTGTTTACAACTGTAAACTAGTTCAACCATTGTGGAAGTCAGTGTGGCGATTCCTCAGGGATCTAGAACTAGAAATACCATTTGACCCAGCCATCCCATTACTGGGTATATACCCAAAGGATTATAAATCATGCTGCTATAAAGACACATGCACACATATGTTTATTGCCACACTATTCACAATAGCAAAGACTTGGAACCAACCCAAATGTCCAACAATGATAGACTGGATTAAGAAAATGTGGCATATACACACCATGGAATACTATGCAACCATAAAAAATGATGAGATAATGTCCTTTGTAGGGACATGGATGAAGCTGGAATCCTAAAAGTATTTTTTAACTTAGAAAAAATTTTTCAATCTGAGGTGTGTTTAAGTGAGATCATATTGAATGTGATATCATAAGCAAGGTTAAAATAGTTAACATTTGTAATATCCTAACATTATACTCATTTGTGCATATTAACTTATTAAATCTTGGCAAATATACTGTGAGGTAATTATTCGTATCATTGCTTCACAAGCAAGGAAAATGATATTTAAAGAGGCTTATCAAGATTATACGGCCAGTTTATCCTGAATTTTAAATTTCATTCATATTCTCCTGCCTCTAAATAACAATTTAACAATAGCAACAAAAATCAGTCTTTCTACATATGCAACTTGTCTTGCTAACATCTTCTTTTCTATTCCAGATAGAATCCTCCATTTAAAACATCAACAGATAAAAGCACTTTTAAGTAAATACAAGTATATTTCCATCTTTGCTTAGTTTCTAAAACTTGAACATGTTATTGAAGGAAGACAAATTTAACCTGAATGTGCTCAAACTTCACAAAATTGTAGGTACAAATAAGCCTCTATGAACAAATTTTCCTTGTTTATTATCCCTTCAGTTTACCAAACATTTTAAGCCATTAATCCCCATCCCTACATTTCTGAGATGTCCCAGAAATATACTCATGAGCAAAGGCTTGCATATCTGGTGAAGCTATGCTCTCCTCTGCGCAGAAGCCATTCTGTACTCTGCATAGAAATGAGGACAGTTATTGTTCTCCCGTCCTCATTATTCTCCGGCTAGGCTCAACCTAGGTCACCCTGCTATACATGTTTATAACAGCATGTTTTGTACTTTTGTAAATTTGAGATAGAGTCTTAATTTCAACCTAGAAACAAAGAAAAAGTGTATGGTGAAAAAGAATGTTACACTGGAAATCAGAGCATTCAGGTAAATTTGCCATATTTTCCCCATGAGATCTTAAGCAGGGTATTTTATCTCTTTGAGCCTCAATTTATTCCTCTTTAAAACTGCAGTATTAATACTGCCAATAACAAGGGGTGATCCTGGGATTCAAAAGAGAATGTATATGAAAGACCTATACACTTTAATGTAGATTTATTGCATTAGATGTGGCCTTTGGGATCCAAGGGCTAGAATACATATTCTTCTAACTGAAACAAAACAGAATATGCATTGGAAGCCCGAGCGTGGCGCACCTGGGTCTGATGCTTGCATTTGCCTCTCCTGTTGGCTGTGTTCTCTCCTGCTTCACAAATGCTCTCCCCACATGGAGGACAAGGTAGTGGCTTGGAAAATTAAGTGGACAGGCTTAGTCTGAGATCTAAAAGGAAGAAAGAGCCTTTCTCACTCCCCATCTATGTGGCACATTTCAAGAAAAGGTTCTGATCAGCTGTAATTGAGTTATGTGTCCAATTCTTTGAATGACTTCTATACACGAATTGAGACACATGGCTATGGTTTAGAGAATGCATCCCAGGATCACATGGGATGAGGGAGGGACAGTTCTGCTCTGGAAAGAGGGAGTGCTAGGCAGAGTCGAGAGAGTTATTCATTATAATCTTTTGCATCCCTAAAGACTCAGGTTAAAATCCACATCCACTTCGTACTTTTTCCTTATGTCTTTAGCCCTCCTAATTATCTTTCCCCACTGATGTCATCCAAACATTTATTGAGCTTCTACTCACTGGCTACATGGCCCTCAATAGCTCACTGCCTAGCTGGAGAAACAGTGATGACACAGTGTGACCCGCTGAGGCTAGACATAGGCATAGAGTGTAATAAAATACCAACCAGAGCAGTATGGGGTTAGGGAGATGGAGGTGGGGCTGACTGGGGCATGCTTCTCAGAGGAGCTTATGTGTAAAATGGATCTTAGAAGATAAATACAAATCAGCCAAGCAAAGATGGCGAGAAAGAACATTATTGTACTGTCTAAAATTACAGACCATCTTGTGTGTTTCTTGATACATATTTTAGGCTTCTGTCTTCCATTTTGATCATAAGTTTCTTTTTTTTTTTTTTTGAGACAGAGTCTTGCTCTGTCTCCCAGGCGGGAGTGCAATGGCGCGATCCCGGCTCACTGCAAGCTCCGCTTCCCGGGTTCACGCCATTCTCCTGCCTCAGCCTCCGGAGTAGCTAGGACTACAGGCGCCCGCCGACACGTCCGGCTAATTTTTTGTATTTTTAGTAGAGACAGGGTTTCACTGTGTTGGCCAGGATGGTCTCGATCTCCTGACCTCGTGATCCGCCCGCCTCGGCCTCCCAAAGTGCTGGGATTACAGGCTTGAGCCACCGTGCCCAGCCATAAGTTTCTTGATAGTGATCATGTCTTAATTCTTCTATACTGTTGACAACGCTTACACAATACTAACCAGCTTATTGACTCTCACTAATATGTTTCATGTTGGCAATTATTTATTTTTATCACTGGCCATCTGGAACATTTTTCCCCCTTAGGAAAATGAGCTAATCATCATAGTAATGGAAAGGCTTATGAAACAGTATCAGTTTCCCTGGAGAGCTTTTTAGATTTCACCAGCTTTTCACTTTTTTCACCCACGGATTCTTAATACTACTCTAGTAGTGCCATTTTAGCCAATTTAAGAATCTACAGCCATTCATACATGACACCTCCAAAGCTATGCCCCTTCTAAACCACCCCTTAAACTGAAAAATAAAATTTGACTTTTGCCAACGTCTTTGGTCAAACTTTTGTTCAGAAAAATATATTACTTAGGAAAATAACCTCATGTAGCTATGCCATGCCAGCAAAAATATCACCATGTCCAGAAAATACACCGGTGGGTGGCTTGATTTGCCTAGAACACCTAATTAAGTTTTTTTCTCCCTCCCTGAATGACATTTTCACATTCACTGATTGGTTGCTGGTTATATATGTGCCTCCAAAATCAGTAATCTCCAATTTACCTCATGTGCAAGACTTAGAAGCCAAAAAAACAGTATGAAAAACAATACTGACTTTGAGTGAACCTAGGGTCAATTATTTTGCTCTGAGCCTGTTTATCTACCTACATATGAAATGAGTGGTCATGAATATATGCACCTATAGGCTAACCAGAATATTTATTCTTAATAGATTGGATATTAGGAGTATTTTTATATTTAAATATGTCAATCAACTCAACACCACAAGTGGTTGGGAGAATACAGATATGTTCTTTGTGAGTGTGAGGTAATCCTCACTTTTCTTTGGATTTTTGGATATGAGAATGGAATGAGCAATAGTGACACACCATCTCTGGAAACGATCTGGCAATGTTTGAATTTTCCAGGCCTGCTTTATTACCAATTCCACTTCTAATCCTGTGAAATTTATTGTATGTATTTAGTTTTCATACAAAGAAATATGGACACAATCATAGTCATTGACTCCAAGAAGTCAGTGGTAGGAAATCTTTCTTTTAAATCCTCATTCAGTTCAGTTGCATTAGAGATCTTTTTGGAAATGGGAAACAGCATTTCTTTTAAACTTACGTACTTCTCTTCTTTGGAGCAGGTAGGTGGTCCAGTGGTGTTTACTTGGCTGGGGTGTAGGGATAGAGTGACATTGACCTTTTGAATATGAGCACAAGCTGAAAATATAAACGGACGTGTCCTTAATAAGAAAATGTGTAGTCTACATGACTCTGGAATCCAAAACAGGACAAGCAAAGAGACAAGTTCTGAAGCAAGAGGACAGCCTCTGGTTCAGGACAAAACCGAGTGAAATGCTCTGGACAGACAGGCTTTTTTTTTTTTCTTGGGTTGCCTGGGGTACATCTCTGAATCGGGAGGATGTTATTAAGAACATTTTAGTAGTACAGAACTTGTTTCATGAATTGAGTGGGGTCATATTTTCTCAGATTGGTGAATTCTAATACACTTGGCATCATTCTCAAGACAGGAAGCCTGTTACCACAACTGCTGTTCTGGGCCAGGCTCTTCCCAGTGGGATAGGCAATATGTTAGCAACAGAATGAGAGAATGTTTTACAGAGGTTCCCTCAGTTTGACCTTCCAGAAAGGTGACTAGCATTCAGAGGAAAGAGTATGGTCTCAGGAGGCTAAGAGCAAGACGAAGAGTTAAAATATCTAGTGGATTTTCTTGGATAGAGGCTTTGGAAGCAAGAAAACTGTGGGAGAATGGTCTCCATCACAATGAAAACACCTGGGATGTCATTCCCCTCTTCTCGTTGGTTGAATTACACATGTAATGCAAAGAAAGTTAGAGGGTACCTTCCACGTATGTCTTCCAAAGGGTCTTATGCCAACAAATGTGCTTATTATGTGGCATTTGCCCCTCCCTGCTAATTTTCCAAAAATAATTCTGAGTGACCTACATTTTCCTTGGTTTTTGACTGGCTGCCAATGTTTTAGGGCTCATGGAGAAGTAGCATAGAGTAGAAGCTATTAGTGCTATTAAGCAGGGATTTTTTGATGGAGAAGGCAAGTAAGACAAGGCTAGAAAAGTGAAAAGGTTTTTCCACTGATAGGAAAGATGTTTTAGAACAGTGATGGAGTTCTCTGTTTTGACATCTTTTCATGGATGATGAGCAGCAGAAACTGGACATAGATTTGAAGGATATGAAGTTTTTCCAAATCCAGGAGTCTATCAGGATCTGTGGTTGGGGGATTAATTAATCTAGGAGTGGTTAGTGTCCCAAATAGAGACTGTTTGAGTTTATAGTAGTCATCTCAGAAGGAGTGGCTCATGAATCTGCACTTAAGTTTGTGACTTGGCTGGAAGCTTGGAAAGAAAATGTGCCTACTTTGGGAGCATTCAGGCAATGGGCTCTTGGAACCAATTTAATTGCAACCTTCCTCACAAAAATATATAACTGTTCTTTGCACATAAATATGTCTTGAATTTTATCAAAACTAAATAGAAATCTAGACATTTTAATCTAAACCCTACGTTTGTTCCAACACTGAACCTAGTTTCAAAAGATAATTTTAATCACTTTTTATTCATCTCTTACATTTACTTGCCTATGATGCTCTTTGTAAATTGCCCTAATTCCCTCTTGTTATCTCACAGCAGAGTGAGATGTCAGCAAACAATGTTGGGCTTATTTCTTTTAGCATATTGGCCCCAAGATAAACAGAGCCCTCCCTGCTATTATTTCTAGTAGAAAAGTTCTCAGGGGATCAAGAGTTGGGTAGACTTGTAGTCAATGACCATTTCTGAGCTGGGCTACTCTAGCTGGCCAGATTATGTAACTAGGCCTTTCTTATGGCTGCTGGGAGATGGAAGGCATATTACCATGATTGACAACTCCACCTAAACCTCATGGAATGTGGGAGCAGTTCTCCAAAAGAAAGGTCTTACTTTTTCTAAGAGAAGCAGAATGATGGGAAATCTGCCATAGTCCACTTCACAAGAGTTATCTCTTAAAATTAGGAAATTTATATTTAGAATAAAGTAAAGGACATTCAGGTGTTCTCTTTATGCAAAATTCTAATATAAACAATTTTACTGCTGTTTATTTCATCAGAGCCATTATACACAACTGGTAATCAGTACTCTTCAAGACAATTTAAATTGGACTAGAAAGAAAGTGGATAAGCCCAAAATTGAGCAAACATCACAGGATGATGAAAAAAGTTAATGAAAATGAGGGAAAGTAAACTAAGGCTTTGCATTCTTACCATATTAAGACTCAAAATCTGGTACATCAAACGGTAGAGTAAAAGAGATGGAAATGGGAGATGAAGCCTAGCAGACAGCAATATTATGATTGCAGAAGGAAAGAGTCAACAACTCAGAGATCAGAGTCGCCCTAGCTCAAGCCCTGATTGTCTTTCAATTGTTAATGGAAATAGCGTTCTAGTCTCCTTGCCTCCAGTTTGTCCTCCGTCCAATCAATTTGTCACTCTTACCATTGCCATCTCTCAAATACAAATTTATGATCATTATAACACCTCCAAAGAATGCAGAATGGAAATATTATCATAATGAGAAATATCAAAGTGGTTTGAGCTACAGACTGAGTTTGAGGGGCAGAGGAGTGATGTAAAATTGCTGAAGATACAACATGATATTGAGATGATTGGAGTGAGACAAGTCTTTCTAAGGCAAGTGGGCGGCACTGGGCGGCCCACAGAGGGCTGTATGCCCCAATAATGAAATAGATAAAGTTACCAAGGGGGATATTGAAATGACTATATCGAAGAAGTTTGTAAGCAGGTATTGGGTATTATAGTCTTATGGCAAAGTAAACATTATTTAATTAATGTCTGAAGCAGGGTTCATAATCCATAGAGGTTCATGGAGAGATCTGGAGAAGCCCATAAAAATTGTATATAGAATTTAATGTGTATGTGGTCCAGAACTTTTACCAGTTTTTTTCCTTTTTTTTTTTTTTTGAGACGGTGTCTTGCTCTGTCACCCAGGCTGGAGTGCAGTGGTGCGATCTTGGCTGACTGTAAGCTCCGCCTTCTGGGTTCACGCCATTCTCCTGCCTCAGCCTCCCCAGTAGCTGGGACTACAAGTGCCCGCCACCATGCCCGGCTAATTTCTTTTTGTATTTTTAGTAGAGACGGGGTTTCACTGTGTTAGCCAGGATGGTCTCAATCTCTCGACCTCGTGATCCGCTTGCCTTGGCCTCCCAAAGTGCTGGGATTACAGGCATGAGCCACAGCACACAGCTACTTTTATACCAGTTTTTTTAATGCTGTATATAACACCCCATGGAAATGCTCATACTGAAAACAAATTTCTTATTCTATTTGCTCTTAATGTATAGAATTTATTTAAGTTAGGAAATATTTTTAAGAGCCATTCAAATTACAGACATAATACTTGTTCAATGTTTATATATAATTTATACTTTTAGCCTAATTAGATTAAATTTTTGAAATTTCATATTTCAGTCTGAGTGACAATAACAATTTTATATCATGTTTTTTCTACTTTATATTTTATTTTGTTCTCTAATTTTGACTTGTTTGGAAAAAATAAACATTTTTATACAATGCATAATTAATCATTCTATTTGGAAGTTTTTATATTTAAATCTATTCTTTCATGTATCTTAAAAACATTCTAGAAAACGTACTTTTTCTTATGATAATAAGATGGTGCAGCAAAATCTGCAGTTTTTTAACCTTAAATTTGTTCACATTGCTAGGCGCCTTTTAATGGCAGGAATAATAAATTCATCTTTGTGCTTTCACACTGCAGTGGCTAGCACAATGGTTGGTATGTAGTAGCTGTTTCAGTAAATATTTGTTGAACTGAATTGAAATGAATCAAGTTGTAAATATTTTCCGGTCACATGAGTAAAATTAAGTAATATACAATTTTTCTTGGCTGAGTTTAGGAGCTATTCTGACACTAATAATTAAACATTTGCCTTTGGACCAAATTTTGAAATATGAGTTGAGATCACTAACCACATATAACCTGTTTCTTTCTGGAATAGATGAAGAAAAGTTTTAACTCCTTGTGAATTCATTTTTGGAAAAGAAATATGTACATATAATAAATATAGAGAAAGCAGTATTTTATGCTCTTTGAAACTTTCAATTCCTAATTAAAATGTTGGGTATTAAAAATTGTCAGAATTTACTCACCCTAATGCAACAACATAAAGCACTACCTGGAAAACACATGCATTCTTAAAACTAAAATGCTGTACTTGACAGTGGATCAAAGATAATCTATAGACTTGAACCTAATGAGAGTAAAACACTCCTCCAGAGCATTCAATCTCATTTGTTAATTCCATATTCAATAAGTAACCCTACGTTTACTCATTTTGTTTCTTAGGCACTTAGTTGGTGCTTGAAAGGGCTATCTTTATTACAGAAATAAATGTCCCAGTGGTTAGTATGGCATTATGAATTAGAAAATTAAAATTTGTTCATTAGTTTACTACTAGAATATTATATAGATTTATATAAATCTGATCATCTGTGTTGTATAATTTTGGAAAAAAGAAACCTATAAAGCTGAAGATCAGATCCTAGACCAAAGTTAATTGCCCAAGAGAAAATTACTGGGACAAACAGAATTTGTAGACATTAATATCCTTTCTTGATATTTCTGAGTTACATTGTTTTTCTTATAGGATGATTTCTACCTAAATTTGAAAGTTAAAAAAGATGAGTTCTTTGTGAGGAATCATTCTTCTCTACTTGTCTCTATACCTACACTAGTGAATTTAGAATGAGGCTTTCTCTTGTTAGCTGTTGAAAAGTTAATGTCAAAATCTTAGGCTATATTGTTGTCAAGTAAACATTTTTCTTTCTTCTTAGCTCAACCTTGGCAGGTTATATGTATTGAGAAATTTACCCAATTCTTAAACTAATAATGAGTAAAGAGATCAAAGCCATAATAAAAAGGGTGGGACGGAGGATGAAGGAAAAAAATATAAATGTATTTATTACCACTGAACTATACACTTAAAATTGTAAAGATGATAAATTATTTATGTGTATTTTACCTCAATAAGAAAACATTTTTAGATGAAAAATTTAATCACAACCTTTCAAATAGAGCACTCATGTCTTTAACTTGTCTCTATTCAGAACATAAATAGTAAAACAATCTAAGCCAAGTGCTTATCCAGTTCAATCACTGAACTTAATATAACTCATGCATAAAAAAAAATCCATTTGTTTACGTGGGGAAAAGAGTAGAGCAATCTAATACAAAATTATAGAATGGAAACCTTGTAATAGCCTCAGCTTTATACCAGCATCTTGGCATAAGGTCAGCTTTGCTTATTATGATTGGGGCAGGCCGTACACTAGCAAGTTAGCCTAGTGAGACTGAAATAAATCTAGCTGTTTACATCATTAAATTTTGAATGATGGCATATTTTTATTTTTTTCTGCCAACTTTACCTCTGATAAATAATTCTCAAGATCAATAATTTCTCAGCTATGACAATCAGGAATAAATCCAGAAAAACGAATCCCACATTATTTATTTTACACCACATTCTCAAGCTCTCCTAGGGGGATTCTGAGTTATTAGAGTGTATTGAAAGCAAAAGCAGAATACAGTAGGTTTCCAGTGAGCACTGAGTTCACTCCAAAAGCTTATATAAATGTTCTCATTTTGTTGCAACTCTACCGCTGTGCTAGAGAACTGTTTTATTTCATTCCAAAACAACCTTTCCAAAGGTTGGCATATCTATTCCCAGGCTAATGCCTTAAGGTCAATTTTACACCTTTAAAAACATAATTAAATATACAAAAAAGAAACCCCACATCCTACAAAATCATTAATTAAAACAATCAGTTCTGTAGCAACTGTGAATTGGATTGCTATCCCAAAGGTGAGTTTTACAAGGAGAACCAAAAATTGCCTAATAATCCCAAATCTGACTGAAAAAAATTGTTGGCTTTAAAAATCCAATAAATGGAAGTTTGAATCCTAGCCCTGGAACTTCTTGACTGTGTCATTTTGGACAAATTACTTATTCACTATAAGCTTCAGTTTCCACTTCCCAATGTTGTTGTGACTATAAGAAAAATAGAGTATGAAATTACCTAATAGAGAACATGGCATGGTATAGGTATTTTATTTTGTTTACCATCTGTCCTTCACGATAATACTGTGATTTACTTAAGGACAAAAATCCTTGTCTTTCTTTCTGGTTAAATGCTGCAACAGAATGCTACAAATATTCTTCCACAGAGAAATTCTTGGTAAGTATTTACTGAACAAACCAAGTCTCAATTTCTTCATTGCTAAAATGAAGGAAGGAAATAATTTGTTCACATATTCTAATTTAAAGCTACATTATACTTTTCTTTTCCCCATTATGAGCCATTTAAGTTGTTTCCAAAATTATAGCATGTGTATATGTGTGTGCATGTTCATATTTTGTGGCTTAAAGTTTTAAATTCTATTTTACTTGTTTACTTAAATGTAAATTATTTTATGTAGAATTAAAACAACAACATGAATCAATATTTCAAGGCTCCTACTACATGGAACCAAATGTATTTCCAAAAAATTTTATATCAATTTGTGACCTCAAAATATTGCATGAAAATAACTGTTTAGTGATACACTCATTAAAAATGAATATTTTTGTTTTTTGAGTTTTTCTACCTTTAAAGACAAATTCACTTTCCCTAGCTATCTTTGATTACATGAAATAACTGTGCAATGTTACTAAGAAGTTTCTGAGCTAACTCATGAGTTGTGACTACTTGGAATTGGAAGGGTTCTGTCCAGTCAGTGCTCAGTAAGCATGTCCCGAATGGGTGGGAGAAGGGAGTAGTATAACCCCAGCATTGAAGTCTTATGTAAGCAACTTTAGAACACTGGGTTTTTACGCATAACCATCTTCAATTAGACACAGTTGTTGTTTTCCAAGCAGACCCATCAGAAGATACACACACACACACACACACACACACACACACACACACACACACATATTTCTCATGAAAATGGGGTATGAGAAATCCTGTACTAGGAAGGTGAACAACATACTGTAGAGTAAAGGAGAGGCCTAAGAACATGCGAATGTGATCTTTGATCAGGATCTTGAAATAAGGTCACAGTGGTAAAGGTATTCCCTAGTAGAGAAAAGACTTCCTTGAAAGATAAAACAAAGCCATCAGATTAGGGACAGTTTATGAAAGATTTAATTGTTAGAGTAAATATATAGTTTTCATTTTTTAAACATTGAATATCATAAAAGTTATTTAATTGCTATGTGGACTCAATCATTTATGGTTTTCCAAATCTAGTACTGGCAATAGTATATAAAAAGATGCAGGGCTAATCATTGTTAAAGAAGAGAGCCTGACTGCATAGATGAAATACAGGAAACAGATTTAAGCAGGCTAACTAAAGTGAGTGTCTTCTCCCTCTTAAAACAACCCTTCCTTGCCCCATATCCACCTGTACCTCTGCCCTGTCTTCTCCTTTTCCATAGCCAAACTTCTTAGAAGTTTTGCTTACATGCCCCATTTTTATTTCTTCACTTCTTTCTCATTCTTTAATTTATTCCAATTCTCATCAGTCTCCCCCCCCAAAAAAAACTACCAAATTTGTATGTTCCAAAGTGAATTTATGTCTTCCTCCCTCTTTTCCCAGCAAATCTGGTCTTGTATCCTATGGCTCCTTCAGTTCACACACCACCAGCCATCCAGGGCCCTGTGGTTTACTCAGAAGTCCAGAAGTCTCTCTTTGCACCTCCTTCTCCCTCAGCAGTTATGTAAAATCTCTGATTTACTTTTAAACCTTGCCAATTTGACCTTCTACATACTTTCATATTGAGTCATTTCATTTCACTTCCACATCCTGCTTTAGCTGAGTTATGGTTGTTAGGCTCTGCAGTGGATGTTTCTATGTATTTCTCTCATCCCTTTTCTCACTCAGTGACATGCCAAACACCTTACTTTCAAAAGCATTCAAAGTCCTAAGTACCAGAGTTTGCAAAACAGATTTTTCTGTCTAAGGGATTAGACAAGACTGAGCATATTGAAATCAGAGAAAAAGGGAAATGGTGATGGAAAGAGGGAGGCTGATAGAAAGAACATGGGACTTCTTAACATGGAAAAGAGAATCCTTCTATTGAGAACAAACGAATGATTTGACTGACCTACAGTGTGATGCCACCAATTGCCCATCATCCGTGAGTGTTTTCCCTGGCTGCTTGAAAGTACACAGAACTGGTGGACTTAGTTTTGGAAAGCCATGGAGGGTTTTTAAATAGAGGGGGCAAGATCAGAGGATTGAAGGAAATGGGGTGAGATGTGGGCATAGATTAAAAGCAGGGAGGCCCTATAAAGTGTATTTGCAGTAGTCTAGGCAAAATAGACACAAGTCTGAATCGATAAGCAGAAATGTAGAGAAGAGAGTGGGACTTATGGAAAACATATTTGTTGTAAATTTGGTAGATCTTTTCACTAAATTTTAATATAATCTCTAAAATGAGTATATAATATTTATAAAACACCTTTTGTTGAGTCACTCAGAAAAGAATTAACTTTGTATCTTTTATTTCTTTGAAAAATTATCAATTGATAGCACTTTAAGTTGTTTCAGAAACTTTTCTAAAATGAACCAAAAACTTCATATTTAGTCTGAACAAAAAAGCAGTCATCATTAATAAATAGAAACTCTGTGGATCTATTGGCAATTTTATTATTTATGAATGTCATTTGATTATTAAAAATTGCTATTGCTGTTGATATGCATATATATATATATATACATATTTAGAATGCTAAACTGTGCTGGAAATGAAAAAATAATGTAACAACTGATCCCATACAATGTATTCCAGGAAACATAGTGAAAATTAAAGTATTATTTATTCTGCTCATATTATTTTATGATATCACTTACCCCTGTGTTAGTTAAAACACTTTCTTCACTTGTAATCATGCCACATCTTGTAGCCATAGTTTTATTCATGTGACAATATAAAACAGAGGTTACTGGAGTTGACTAACTGCCTTTAATCTGCAAGATTATTTATAAGAAATATGCAAATGTTTCATCCTTATATCACATTGCTATAAAGTGAGAGGATATTCTGAATTTGTACCTGAAACAGAGTATAGGCAATATATGATTTAAGCTCTCTGTCACAACCACTGTATTTTATTTTATCTAAAATTACCTGTTTGTGGGGCAATAATATATTTTCTTTTTTTCCTTCAACTTTTATTTTAAGTTCTGGGTACATGTGCAGGAGGCACAGTTTTGTTACACAGGTAAATGTGTGCTAAGCTGGTTTGCTGCACAGATCAACCCATCACCCTGGTATTAAGCCCAGCATCCGTTAGCCAGTCTTCCTGATGCTCTCCCTCCCCGTGTCCCCCTTGACGGGCTGCAGTGAGTGTTGTTCTCTTCCATGTGTCCATGTGTTCTAATTGTTCAGCTCCCACTTACAAGTGAAAATATACAGTATTTGGTTTTCTGTTCCTGCATTTGTTTGCTTAGGATAACGGCTTCCAGCTCCATCCATATCCCTACAAAGGACATTATTTCATTCCTTCTCATGGCTGCATAGGATTCCATGGTGTATATTTACCACATTTTCTTTATCCAGCCTATCATTGATGGGCATTTGGTGTGTTTCCATGTCTTCACTATTGTGAATAGTGCTGCAATGACGGCAAAAGAGGGCATGTATCTTATAATAGAATGATTTATATTCCTTTGGGAATATACCCAGTAGTGAGATTGCTGGGTCAACTGGTATTTCTGCCTCTCCGTCTCTGAGGAATCACCACACTGTCTTCCACAATGGTTGAACTAATTTACACTACCACAAAATGTAAAAATGTTCCTTTTTCTCCACAACCTGACCAGCATCTGTTTTTTTCACTTCTTAGTAATAACCATTCTGACTGGTGTGAGATGGTATCTCATTGAGGTTTTGATTTGCATTTCTCTAATGATCAGTGATAATTAGCTTTTTTGATATGTTTATTGGCCACATGATGTCTTCTTTTGAAACTGTCTATTCATGCCTTTGCCCACTTTTTAATGGGATTGTTTGTTGTTTTCTTGTAAATTTGTTTAAGTTCCTTGTAGACTCTTGATATTAGACCTTTGTCAGATGGATAGATCACAAAATTTTTCTTGTATTCTGTAGGGTGTCTCTTCACTCTGATGATAGTTTATTTGGCTGTGCAGAAGCTCTTTAGTTTAGTTAGATCCCATTTGTCAATTTTTGCTTTTATTGCTGTTGCTTTTGGCATTTTTTTGTCATGAAATCTTTGCCCCTGCCTATGTCCTGAATGGTGCTGCCTAGATTTTCTTCTAGGGTTTTTATAGTTTTGGGTTTTACATCTAAGTCTTTATCTTCAGTTAATTTTTGTATAAGGTGTAAGAAAGGGGTCCAGTTTCAATTTTCTGCATATGACTAACCAGTTCTCCGAGCACCATTTATTAAATGGGGAATCCTTACCCCATTGCTTGCTTTTGTCAAGTTTGTCGAAGGTCAGATACTTGTAGGTGTGCAGTCTTGTTTCTGAGTTCTCTCTTCTGTTCCATTGGTCTATGTGTCTTTTTTTGTACCAGTACCATGCTATCTATTTTGGTTACTGTAGCTCTGTATTATGGTTTGAAGTTGGGTAGTGGATGCCTCCAGCTTTGTTCTTTTTGTTTACAGTTGTGTTGGCTATTTGGGCTCTTTTTTGGTTCCATATGAATTTTGAAATAGTTTCTTCTAATTCTGTGAAGAATATCAATGGTAGTTTAATGGGAATAGCACTTAAGCTATAAACTACTTTTGGCAGTATGGCCATTTTCACAATATTGATTCTTTCTATCCATGAGCATGGAATGTTTTTCCATCTGTTTGCCTCCTCTCTGATTTCCTTGAGCAGTGGCTTGTAGTTCTCTCTGAAGAGGTCCTTCGCTTTTCTTGTTAACTGTGTTCCTAGGTATTTTATTCTCTTTGTAGCAATTGTGAATGGGAGTGGCTCTCTGCTTGCCTGTTTTGGACAACCATTATATTTTTTAACAAATTACAGCTTAACTTGAGAACTCAATTATTTTCTCTTTTTAGTTCAAAAAAAAACTTTTGAAATCCCATAAATATGTAATTTATAAAATTGATATAAGCAGTCATATGAAATACTTGTTTAGATATTATCATTCATATCATGCAAATAACTTTTAATAAAATTCATTAAAGTTTTATATTCAAAACACTTACAATTTTATCCTGCTCTTTCTCTATATATGGTTAAATAGATTTTATGTATTTAACTGTCTAGGTGGTTAAATATGTATAATTAATAAGGAGTAAATTTGAACAACTTGTCATTTTGGGAGGAAATCATTTTAAGCAGGTTTAGTGTACATTACTATACACATAAAAGTAGGCTACATGCTGCTGTGCAAAAACATATTTTGGTAGCTTGTCAGGTGGCCACACAGGTTGGTCTGTCTTAAATGACTAGAAAATAAAGCCTTCTTGTTTTGCACTGATCTACCTTGGTTTGGGCCAATAAACTAATTAGTAATACTGAAACATTGAATAAACTTTATAATTTATCATCTAACCTGATTTAGAGTTTTCATTGCTCTTTAGTTTCTCTCTTGGGAGGGTGCCTTTCCTTTTGTTGATATCCAAGTCCCTTACTTTAAAAAATATGTGGGTAAAGACATTCCTGTACTGCCTTTCAAATAAGGATTCTCATGAGCCTCATGCCAAATCCTCAGAGGCATCTTTATAGTACAGGAAATGCAAGCAAATGGAGAGGCTAAATAAATTTCTCAAGAACATTCAACAAGCTGGAGTCAGAGCCAGGAATAGTAAACAGGTCTTTTCACTCCAAGTCTTTGGCACAATTGCCAGACATAGTCTCTCTCTGATGGTGAGAGAATGAGTCAGCCTGGCATCATTCATTAATCTTCCTAATTTAGTTAATATTGCTGCTTAAGACAGTAAGTGTGTAACAATGGACTTTAAATAGAAAATACAGCCCAGAGCAGAAGGTGCTATTAAACTTCAATTTAATTCTTAACCTTCCTTCATAGGAAAAATAGGTGAAGATTTAGATCAAGGACAATTTGGAATGGTGCAAGAAAGATGTCAATAGAAGTTAGTATCGTTACTTAACAGGTATTCCTGAAACATTTATCCTGCTTCAGGAACTGCATGAAAGCTGTAAACATGATTTGGACATTGTCTCTACCTTTGAGGAGTTGACAGTCTAGCAGGATAGACAGACATAAACACGTGTCAACAAAGTTTGTGGGATATTAATGCAGAGCATTGTAGAAGCTCAAAAAAGGGGCTCAGAATTTGAACTAAGATGAAGAGTCACAAAATCTGTCTTAGGAAAAGACTGAGCTTTAGAGGGTTCTAGTTTTAGCCAAAGAAAAAGTCAGAAGAAAATTACAAGCAAAAGGAATATTTGTGAATGCAAAGTGATGTGAATTGCAAATATTGTGCAAGAAGTTATAATTCAACAATTCTATAATTCAGTAATCTCAGTATGTAGAGGAGAAGAGTTATGAGAACTGAAACCAGAGAAGGAATAAGACAGTGCTAAAGACACTGTTAAAGATCTTGCTAAAGTCCTTTTAGGAAGGGGAGGCAAAGAAGGTTCTAAGCTGTTAGCTGTTATATGATATGATTTGCTTGTTAGGTAGATTGTGTTTGTTGCAGGGTGAAGAATGAGCTTAAAGGGGGCGAAATTAAGTGACTAATGTAATAATCCAGAAAGAGTTGATGAGGCAATAGCTAAGAAGATAGATTGTGAAGAGACACAGTCCTAAGAATGTGGTGACTGGTTGGGTATGGGCTGTGAGGTAAAGGTTTCTGGCGTTAATAACTGCTCCCAATAGCACTCAAGCATATAGGGAAAAGGGTGTTGGGAAAGATGAAAAATTAAACATGCATTTTTAGGGACACATCAGTGACGATATTCTTATTTTATTATATTTTTTAACTTTTATTTTAAGTTCAGGGATACATGTACAGGTTTGTTATATAGATAAACTCGTGTCATAGAAGTTTTTTGTGCACATTGTTTTGTCACCCAGGCATTAAGTCTATTGCTCACTGGTTGTTTTTCCTGATCCCTCTCCCCCGTCCCAACCTCCACCCTCTGGTAGGTAGGCCTTCATGTCTGTTGTTCCCCTCTATGTGTCCATGTGTTCCCATCATTTAGCTCACATTTATAAGTGAGAACGTGTAGTATTTAGTTTTCTTTTCCTGCATTAGTTTGCTAAGGATAATGGCCTCCAGCTCCATCCGTTCCTGCAAAGTACATTACTTTGTTCTTTTTTATGGCTACACGGTATTCTATGGTGTATATGTACTACATTTTCTTTATTCATTCTACCATTGATGGGCACGTAGGTTGACTTCATGTCTTTACTATTGTAAACAGTGCTGCAATGAACATATGTGTGCATGTTTCTTTATGATAGAACAATTTATATTTCTTTAGGTATAAACCCAGTAATGAGATTGCTGGGTCAAATGGTAGTTCTGTTTTTAAGGCTTAGAGGAATTTCCACACTGTTTTCCACAATGGTTGAACTAACTTACACTCCCATCAACAGTGTATAAGCATTCCTTTTTTCTCTACAACCTCTCCAGCATCTGTTGTTTTTTGACTTTTCAATAATAGCCATTCTGACTGGTGCAAGATGGTATTTCACTGTGGTTTTGATTTGCATTTCTCTAATGATCAGGGATGTTGAGCTTTTTTTCATAGGCTTGTTGGCCATATGTAGGTCTTCTTTTGAAAAGCGTCTATTTATGCAGTGACAATATTCTTTAGGCAGCTCAAAATATAACTTTGAGCCCTAGAAAATAAGTCTGAGCTGGAAACATAGATTTCACATTGCTGAGTATACAGAAGGTGGTTACAGTCTTGAGAGTACACTAGATATGACAAGCTATAGGACTGCAGAAAAAGAAAAGTGAACCAGGAATGAATCTTGACATATGTATCTGAGATTAAAGTTCAGACAGAAAAAGAAATGTGAAAGAGACAAAGAAGGAATGGTGAGAGAAGTGTACAAATTAAAGTCACTTAAGTAACATAATAATGTTTTATGTTTGTCTAGTAACTAATTTTTTCCTGAAGCATTTTCTTATTAGAAATTATAAGTACATCTCAAATTGAATATAGGAAAGGTGAAGTGAGTATGACACCTCTGATAGGTCATTCTTACAAATTAAGAAATTGATTCTTTCTTCATAATTTCCTTCCAGTTGTTTTCATTTAGTGCAATCTTACATGATGTATTCACTTTCTTTACTGTTTCCTACATCATTTCTAAATTGTGTTAATCTATTTTGTTTTCATTTTGTCTATAAATTGTTGATCTAAATTGCTCTCCTTACTACAATGATTTGCATATTCAACTATATATTGATCATCTTTATCTGTATTCTATATACTTTTCCTTCTGGGTGTTCATCTCTGTCAACATCATCTGTCATTGTTAATCCAGTTATTGAAGTCAGTAACTAAGAAGTCATCCTTGGCATTCTTCTTTCTCAGTTTCCCTATCTGATAAATCACCAAAGCTATCACTTTTCACTTTTCCCTCCCACGTTTCAAGTCTTTCGATTCTTCCATTTCCTCCATTTAGGTTAGGACGCTGTTTTTACTTTTATAAACTATTATAACTATTTCCTGATTTGCCACTCTGCTTTCAGTTTTTCCTCTTATTTCGTCTGCTGCCAACACTCCATACAAAGTGGAGTTTGTTACTCCCTGTTACTTAAAACCTTCCATGCTTCTGCCTATTCCTTCAGGATAAACTCTAAAGCTCTTTCTATGGTATATATGATTTTTAAAAATCTGGTCACCCTAACTCCTCTAAATTCCTACCTCATCTCTTTCCTATCCTGTGTTCCCACCAAATTGAAGCACTTGCAAATCTCTGAACAAATATGTTCACTCCCTCTCTGCAGGGTCTTTCTATTCTATTTGCCTATCTTGCCTTACTCTTTTCTCATTTACAACTTCCAACACACACACTCTAGTAGCGGATACACTGGTACTTCTACCAAATTTTCTCTTCAGTAGTACTCACCAATATATCTTCTCACATAACTATCATAAAGTGTGTTTCCAGGAAGCCCAATCTAAGACACAGTGTTTGTCTTTGCATGTCAGTTAGAAATTAAATCTTTAGGAAGCCTCTCATAACTAACCAAGATTTAGTGATCCTGCTTCAGATATTTTAGATGCTATAATTAGTCTTATCTGGTATTTATGTGATTGTAATTGTTTTGCTTACCCAGTACTAAGCAACTCAAGAATAGATTTTGTCTTTAATTGTAGTATTTGCAATGTCTAGCACCAAACCACTGGATAATTTTTTAAAATAAATTAATAGTTTCCCTAATGGCATTTGAATATTTGATGACATAAATGTGCCTAAAATATACGTCTTCTGAAAATAAACCCCAGTGTATTTACCAGCTAACCATGTAACTCTAGATACTCAAAAATATATGGGATGAAAAGCCCTAGAAAGTATTTGTTATATTTTTAAAACATGCTTATCAGAGGCCAGGCGCGGTGGCTTACACCTGTAATCCTAGCACTTTGGGAGGCCAAAGCAAGTGGATCACCTGAGGTCAGGAGCTCGAAACTAGCCTGGCCAACATGGTGAAACCTCATCTCTAGTAAAAATACAAAAATTAGCCGGGGGTGGTGGTGCACACCTGTAGTCCCAGCTATTTGGGAGGCTGAGGCAGGAGAATTGCTTTAACTTGGGAGGTGGAGGTTGCAGTGAGCCGAGATCACACCATTGCACTCCAGCCGGGGTGACAAGAGTGAAACTCCATCTCAATAAATAAATAAATAAATACATAAATAAATATGCTTATCAGGTGTTGCTGAATTCTTCAACACTTTCTGAAAAAAAAGAATAAAAATACACGTATTAATTAAACACAGAAAAGATTGCACTAGAGATCTGTCTTCCAAAAAACTCAACAATATTATGATAATAATTAATTACAGAGACAAATCAGAGTTAATACAAAGACTATTTTATCATCCTAGAATGTTACAGCTGTAGTCCCATATACAAGAAAATCAGATAATAGATTTATTTTCAAAACATATATTTTCTGGCATAGAGGTCATTGCCCAAAGTTGAATCTGAGCATGGCCTTAGCATTTCCTTTTACTTCATGTCTACAATAAGTAAACATACTTTTCAATTCAAATTCACTTATCTAAGACCAGATAGGGTGTCATTGAGAATGAAAGTTAAAATTTGCAATCCTATATTTTCTGTCTGTAGGCCAAAAAATTATCCTTATATTAAAAAAATTTTATTAGTTTTGCTGAATGAAAAATGACAAGAAGATACAAAAAAACTGTATATAAAAATTAAAATATTCTAATAGAAATGAGGAATGTTTAAGAGGAATGTGCTGAAAGTAATGTAGTAATACAAATTGGGGAAAGGCTTAAAGTGACTGCAGTTAAAAATAGAATCATTCGCGGCCGGGGGCGGTGGCTCACGCCTGTAATCCCAGCACTTTGGGAGGCTGAGGCGGGCAGATCATGAGGTCAGGAGATCGAGACCATCCTGACTAACACGGTGAAACCCTGTCTGTACTAAAAATACAAAAAATCAGCCGGGTGTAGCAGCGGGCACCTGTAGTCCCAGCTACTCGGGAGGCTGAGGCGGGAGAATGACATGAACCTGGGAGGCAGAGCTTGTAGTGAGCGGAGATTGCACCACTGCACTCCAGCCTGGGCAACAGAATGAGACTCCATCTCAAAAAAAAAAAAAAAAAAATAGAATCATTCGCAATGAAGGGAACAACAGACACTGGGGTCTACTTGAGGGTGCAGGGTGGTAGGAGGGAGAGGAGCAGAAAAAAATAACTCATGGGCACTAGGCTTAGCAGCTGGATGCTGAAATAATCTGTATAACAAACTCCCATTACACGAGTTTACCTATATAACGAACCTTCATGTGTACCTCTGAAGTCAAAATAAAATATTAAAAAGTCATTATTTTCAGTTTTTGTTTTATATAAATTTTATATAAATCCATCAAAATTTTTCTTTTTGACAATTTGTATGCATATATGATATTGCCTAAAAATCCCAACATTAAGATGATTTTTAAAATATATATACATATAAGAATCACGTTTTTGTTTTACTTTTAAGTATAGTTACTATTTTTATAGGCTGTTGCTATTTGCAGCTCTATTTATTTCCTCATTCTCTTATTTTAACATGCTGGTTGGTTCTTCTAGTGTATCTCAGAAACAGAGGTTCATTACCATGGTTCTATGATTGAAATCATCCTGAACATAAGAACCATGTGCATATGTTCGGCATTCTGACACATGAAACTTACAGATACCAATCTCATTCATTGTTTTCCAGCCACAACAAGCTTTTTAAATGATTTTCAGGGTTTCTAGAGGTAGATTGAGAAACATCTGATAATAACACTAACTTTTTTCCTTGAAAACTTAATGTAGTTTTTAACAAAAAATGCTGAATATATCATCTGTGGTCATTTGATTTACAGATGTTGTTAGAACTATGAACCTTAGATTAGTCTGAAGCTTTATTATGTGTTGCCATCTGCCTTATTGTCCTGTGTCTAAGGACATGTTCATCTCATTTCCATTATTTTCCAGCTTTCCTTCTATCAGTTTTTTTGTAATATTTTGACTTTTTTGGCAACATTATGGTTTCAGGTATATATAACTGGACTATAACTTATTTTTTAAAGTTGTTCTGTTTTTATTTGCCTTGGTGTTTGGATTAATTTATTTGGATATGTCCAGTAGTTGCTTAAATTATACTTGTTGAAATAATATGTGAAATAGTCCATTGGTAGACAGCATTATGAAAAAAAGGTTGAAATGTTAACATAGTTGAGATACAAGAAACTTTCCAATGCTTATGATGAATTATAACTAAAATTAAACCTATTGTCCCATGATGGTCCAATAGTGTGGCTAGGCAGTAGTTCTCAACTGAGAAGTTGTTTGAGATGCAAATTCTTATGATCCGTCTCATACCTACTGAATCAGAAACTGGATATATTTAGAAGTGGGAAGGTCTAAATGAAAGCAATGAGCCTAGCAACCTGTGTTTTAATTAGTCCTCCAGGTGGTTCAGATGCACACAAAAGCTTGAGAATTACTGTATTACATTATTCATCATTGTAAATCTATGGAGGTCTTGAAAGACCTACATCAGAATAAAAGATAATTAATTCACTTAGACATATTCTAATGCCATACTGTTATGCTCACACTGAAAGTTACCCAGATACCTTTTTATATTTATACTTTATACATCATTATGAGTGTTAGCTTTTTTCATGATAAATACGGTTTTTTGTCTTGCTAGATTGATCCTTTCATCGTTATATAATGTACCTCTTTGTCTCTAATAATTTTCTATGCTATGAAGTCTACTTAATCTGACATCAGTAAACACTTCTTTTTGTTTTAGTTAATACTTGTTTGGTACATGTTTTTCCACCCACTTACTTTCAGGCTACCTACCTACCTATTGTTATATTTGAAGTGAGTTTCTTGTAGACAGCATATTTTGGATTATTTTCTTTAATATACTCCAGCAATTTTGTTTTTAAACTGGTGTAGATGAATGTAGGTGAATTCAATTTAAGAAAATGGTTGAAATTGTTGATTTAAGGCATAAGTCTGCCATTTTATTTTGAATATATCCCGTTGTAAAGTTTTCTTACTGGTTGCTCTAGGTATTACAATACACACTCTACTGGTATCGACGTCTTGCCACTTTGAATAAAGGGTAGAAGTCTTGCTTTCATTTAGGCCTTCCCGCTTCTAAATATAATTGTCTGAAGTATTTCCTCTACATTCCTTGAGTACCACATTATGTGGTGTTATAATTTTTGTTTCAACGATCAAGTATTATTTTAAAAACTCCTAAGAGGTAGGCTAGTCTGTTTTATTTATTCCTATGTTTGCCATATCTTTCTGAAGTTTCAAGCCTTTGTTAGCATTTCCTTTCTGTTCAGAGCACTTCTTTAAGTGTAGATTTGCCAGCAACAAATTACCTTAGGCCTTTTATTATTGGGAATGGGGGCTTTCTTTGAAAACAATTTCATGGGGGAA
This sequence comes from Hylobates moloch, assembly GCF_009828535.3. Classification (NCBI taxonomy): domain Eukaryota; kingdom Metazoa; phylum Chordata; class Mammalia; order Primates; family Hylobatidae; genus Hylobates; species Hylobates moloch. The sequence goes on from NW_026652284.1 coordinate 55,439,564, forward strand.
ATTAGAATTATGGTTTAATGTTGCTTCAACAGCATTCACAAATATTAAATTGATGTGAGACAAAGGATTTCAAAGTCAGACTTGAAAGGCCTCTGAAGCCAGACTGCCTGGTTTCTTTTTTTTTTTTTTTTTTGAGACTGAGTCTGGCTCTGTCACCCAGGCTGGAGTGCAGTGGCGCAATCTCGGCTCACTGCAAGCTCGGCCTCCCGGGTTCATGCCATTCTCCTGCCCCAGCCTCCCGAGTAGCTGGGACTACAGGCGCCCGCCACTACGCCTGGCTAATTTTTTTTTTTTTTTTGTATTTTTAGTAGAGACGGGTTTTCACCGTGTTAGCCAGGATGGTCTTGATCTCCTGACCTCATGATCCGTCCGCCTTGGCCTCCCAAAGTGCTAGGATTACAGGCGTGAGCCACCGCGCCCAGCCCAGACTGCCTGGTTTCTAAATCTAGCTCCACCATTTATTAGCTATGTGACCCTGAGCAAGTGATTTAATTTTCTTGTGTCTGTTTTCTTATCTCTAATGGATACTAATTGTACCTACCTCAGAAAGACTGAGTTAATACTTGAATAGTATATGGATAAAGGGCTGGCATGTATGAGAAATAAATGCCAGCCATTATTTTTACTAGGGATTATGGAGATAGATACAGGATACCTTACTAGAATTATTCAGTTCCTTCTGTTCTGATTTTAGGCTGGCATATAAATTTGCTTTATATCTAGAACTAACAAATTATGATAATGTATTAAGCACGTGAAAACATGTTTCAACGTAGTAGAACATAACTATTGCCCAGAATTTTGCTTTAATTCCCAGTTCACTCCTCAATAGAACTTTGGCAATTTAATGTCTCAAGCATGGTCATCTTCAGTAAATGGATATACTAATTCTCATCTCCTAGGGTTAATGTGAGAATTATATGAGAGAGTTCACAGAACTGCTTAGCCCAAAGCCTGGCTCTTGGTGACCACCCAACAAACAGAAAGTCTTGTTTTTATTACTCACACATTTATTTCTCACACATGCCAGCCCTTCATCTAGGATGTCACAGATGCTTAAATAACAGTCATATGTGATATCCTACTTTAAGATTCTTACTATTCTTAATATGTTTTTAAAATTTTTTCATTAACATTATTTTAATTGGCAAATCATAATTGTATTATATTTATAAGGTACAATGTAATGTTTTCATACATGCACACTGTACAATGTGAAATGATTAAATCACACTAATTGAAAGATCCATCTCACTTATTTAACATTTTTTGTGATGATACATTTGGAATGTACTCTCTTATTTTGAAATATACAATACATTATTATTGATGATAGTCACCCTGCTGTATAATAGATATCACAACTTTGAATATTTTCAGTTAAACTCTCAGGTTCAGTCAATTCTGGGAAACTAGAAAGATGAAATGTGTTGATCTACAAAGTTAAGAACCAGGCCACAGACTATGAAAATTTTATTGGGTAAAATGCCACCATGCCGGATATTGTTTGAATCTCACTACCATCTTCACATGTCTCGTTATTAGACACTCCATGTCTTACTGAAGATGAAAGATTGGAAACTAGGCTCTGCCAGCAGGATTTCAATTAGACTTCGCCAATGAGAGACACTCATGAAAGCTGAGGGAAACAGCATTATTCTCCAGTAGCAGCTGTAAGCAGGAATGTGGCAGACAGCAGAAGTGAGATTGTACCAGAAGCTCCCAAAGTTCTCCTGAGAGTCATTCATTTTGTATTACAGTCAGTCACAATTATTGGTGGTGGTTTCTATGTGATTTCTTTACTTTTAAACTTTTTGAAAGTACTTTTCTTGATCTTAATTCCTTAGTTCTGCCAGTAGTTTTGTAGATAGCAGATTTCCTGTTTTGCACTACTTCTCAGGCATTCAGAGTGGCTTCTGCTGTATTGACTAAACCTATCTGACACAGTCACCAACGAGTCTTCTTGGTAGACAGTGCTATGTGATTTTCTGATTCTACATGCTTCAGGTAGGGATCCACCAAACTATAATACAACAATAGTAATTTCAATGTAACAATATTTTCATTATGATACTATGGGGATGCAGAGCATGTTATTTTGAAGCTGGGATCTTCACAGCAGCAACCAAACAAAAGTATGTAAGTGCCTATTCTGCACTCATCCTAACCTTCTCATTGTAACAAGAGACAGGCTGCTCTTCCTATCCTTCTTTGAATTTTGTTTCAACATCTCCTTTTTTCTTTCTCTTTTCTTTCTTTTTCTTTCTTTCTTTTTCTTTCTCTTTCTTTCTTTCTCTCTCTTTCTCTCCCTTCCTCCCTCCCTCCCTTCCTTCCTTCCTTCCTTCCTTCCTTCCTTCCTTCCTTCCTTCCTCCTTCCTTCCTTTTTTTTCTTTTTTGAGACGGAGTCTCACTCTGTCACTCAGGCTGGAGTGCAATGGCATGGTCTTGGCTCACTGAAACCTCTGCCTCCCGGGTTCAAGTGATTCTCCCACTTTAGCCTCCCGAGTAGCTGAGTGCCACCACACCCGGCTAATTTTTGTATTTTTAGTAGAGATGGGGTTTCACTATGTTGGCCAAGCTGGTCTCGAACACCTGACCTCGTGATCCACCCACCTTGACCTCCCAAAGTGCTGGGATTACAGGTATGATGCCTGGCCCTTTCTTTCTTTCCTTTTCTTTTCTTTTCTTTCCTTTCTCTCTCTCTCTCTTTCTTTCTTTCTTTCTTTTTCTTTTCTTTTTTTTTTTTTTTTTGAGACCATTTCGCTCCAGTCGCCCCAGGCTTCAGTGCCATGGCCCAATCACAGCTTATAGCAACCTCTGCCTCCCGGGTTCAAGGGATTCTCCTGCCTCAGCCTCCCAAAATGCTGGGATTACAGGCGTGAGCCACCACGCCCGGCCTCACTTTCTCTTCTCTTAAACAGTCATGGAAATACAGAACACTTCTGCTCACCAAAGTGTGTGGTGCAGTTTTGTTTTTTTGTGTGTGTTTTTGTTTTTCGCACATATCAATCAGTTTTCCTACTGCATGTCTACATACTAACTCAATTAGTATGTTATAATTTTTGTTTCAATGATCAAGTGTTATTTGTGGGCACCTACTGCATGTCTATATACTAACTCAATTCTGATACTATCTACCTGAAGTTAGAGTCAGATCCCATAGGTTAAGGTCTCAGTCCCATAAAACTGCCCCCACTTCAGATCCCAGTCACAAGTTTCAGGTTGTGACTTATGCTTCAAACCTTCTAACCAACTGGCTATAAATCAGGGGTCTCTATAACCCCCTCTCTGGGTCCCATTAATTTGCTAGAGCAGCTCACAGAACTTAGGGTTACACTTCACTTACCTTTATTGTACAAGATACAGATGAATAGCCAGATGAAGGAATGCACAGGACAAGATATCTGGGAAGGGGCATGAACCATCTGTGCCCTGGGCATGCCACCCTCCTAGCACCTCCATGTGTTCAGCAACAAACAAACTTCCTAAATCCCTAATTTTTACAGAGTATTCATCACATAGGTGTGATCAATTACTAATTCAATTTCCAGCTTCTCTTCCGTCTCCGAAGAAGGGGGCTGGAGGTGAAAGTTCCAAGCTTCTAATAATGCCTTGGTTCTTTCTGGTGAGCAGTCTGCATCCACGAGCCCATGAAGAATTACCTCATTAGAATATGAGCTATTCTGGATAAGGTAATATCTAGAAAAGATAGCCAAACTACGTATTTGAGAAATTACTATCATTAAGAAAACTCTAAGAAATTAGGAGCTCTATGTCAGGAACCAGGGTCAAAGACCAAAAATATTAGAACAAATAATGCTCCTAGAACCCCCATCACTCCAGAAATTAAAAGAGTTCTAGGAGTTGTGCGCCAGGAACTGGAGGCAGAGACCAAGTATATATTTCTTGTTATATCACAATATGACATCTCCCCAGAGGGAGCTTACTTTCTAGAACGGGGGGCAGAAGTATTTCCTGTCTCTCTCCCAGTGGTAGCCATCATTTTTCTTAAAGCGTTATCAAGTCTGACACTCGGGCATGGATGGGCTTCTCCAAGTTTGCCTGCTTCACCCACCAACCAGGCCTTGCCCATCTGCACCACTGACTCTGTCCAGTGTTTTGCCTTGCCCTTCCTCCCGTGCACCTGGTGGAAAGCTGTGGAGATGGCTGGCAGTCGGTGTTGGCTCTTCCTGCATCTGGGACATCCAAAGATTCTAAACTATCATGTGTGCCTTTAAGAAACTTAGCCTTTAAGAAACTGTTCAAAGTTTTAGATTTTCTCCTTACTTTTATGGTTGCCTCCTCTTTTTCACATATTCTGTTCAGGTGAAATAATTTATATGTCCCATTTTCCCTTAGGGGGGCTTGTCACACTTTGAAATTTGAGACACTTGCTTAATTTATGACTCAGGACTCTGATAGGCTCCAAAATTATGATTTTGGTGACTATATGAATCTTTCCATAGGGTTAAAGTGAATTCTCAGATGGCTGTTTAAGTCTTAAGCCACGGGATACTATTTGGCTCTGTGTCCCCACCCAAATCTCATGTTGAATTGTAATCCCCAGTGTTGGGGGAGGGACCTGGTGAGAGGTGATTGGATCAGTGGGGCAGATTTCTCCTTTACTGTTCTCATGACAGTGAGTGAGTTTTCATGAGATGTCATTGTTTAAAGTGTGTAGCACCTCCCCTTTCACTCTCTCCCTCCTGCTGGCAATGTGAAAATGCACTTGCTTCCCTTTCTCCTTCTTCCATGGCTGTAAGTTTCCTGAGATCTCCCTAGTCATGCTTCCTGTACAGCCTGCAGAACCGTGAGCCAAGAAACCTCTTTTCTTTAAAAATTACCCAGTCTCAGGTAGTTCTTTATAGCAATGTGAGAATGGACTAACATACCACATGAGCTTGTAGTCTATTGTCTCCTTTAAAAAAGCATTTTCTAAGTCCTATATCTTCTAGCTACAGACCTACATCTTTCGTCTCCCTAAGTTAGCCATATTTTTATTGTTTTGTGAAAATTAGGAGAAAAGAAAATTTGTAAAGGTCTAACAAGCAGTAAATCATAGCTTTTAATATCACTGTTACAATTGATATACATTAGATTTAAACAAAGGTAACCCTACTAATAGAGTCTTTTCATTTCAGAACATAGAATAATTATTGTTAAAAGTGAACATTTGGCTGGGCACGGTGGCTCACACCTGTAATCCCAGCACTTTGGGAGGCCTAGGTGGGCGGATCACAAGGTGAGGAGTTCAAGACCAACCTGGCCAATATGCTGAAACCCCATCTCTACTAAAAATACAAAAATTAGTTTGGTGTGGTGGCGGGCACCTGTAGTCCCAGCTACTCAGGACACTGAGACAGGAGAACAGCTTGAACCTGAGAGGTGGAGGTTGCAGTGAGCTGAGATTGCACCATTGCACTCCAGCCTGGGCAACAGAGCGAGACTCCATCTCAAAAAAAAAAAAAAGAAAAGAAAAAAAGCAAATGTTTTATTACTGCTATACTTGCACACAGATAAGTAGATTGAAATGTAGCAGTTCAGGAAAATTTAAAATAAAAAAAATATAGTATTACACTTGATCTTTATAAGACATCATCAGGCACTGTTGGGAAAATATTAAAATCATGAAGATATATGGGCTCCAACAATATTCATACCGATAAATGATGTATACCTTTAAAGATGAAGTTTTGTTCAGATATCTCAGGACATAAGGGACATATTTCAAATAGAAGCTGGAAAAATGTGCACTATTAAAGAATTGTTGAAGAAAAATATTTTCTTTGGAATTAAAAGATAGTCAAACTATATATCTCTGTGAACAATGCTCAATATGCGATAATAAATGCGAATTTCACTTTTATAATCCATTCAGGATTTGGAAGTTTGATTTTGAACATATTCAATTGTTTAATTAGGAAAGGAAATTTTCAAACATCAGCTTATTGTTTTTTATTAGCCATTTCTATTTCAATTGGCAACAGAGAACATTTTTTCCCTTTTTCATCGCAGCTAAATCTGGTTTCCAAACTATAGTCCAAAGAATTATTTTAGGCATAAATTCCTGTAACTTTTAATTTTTGTTTAATAAAAAAGTACCAAAACAAAGTTTAGAAAGCTAGCACAAAACATTTGCATTTTTACTGGGCATATAAATTCTGATAGATATCTCTAAGCTTCTGAATTATCAACCATAATCCCATAGCTCTCAGTTCAGAGATTATTGTCTTAATTTATGGAAATGATTACATCTCTCAAACTTGAATGAAAATTATGGTTTTCTATAGTTTATTGAAGGATAAAAATAATTCCATTTTTTTTGCTGGAAGCATATAAGGAGCATATTTATTTCCATAATGTCAAATTAAAAACTATAGTTCAAACTAAATATCCTTAAATGAATTTAAAAAGAAAGAAATCTATGTCTGTATGACTTTTCATAAACTTGTCTCAACTTAGTACTTCTGATCTTCTAAACATCATCCACAAAGTAAAGTCTTATATACTAAATGAAATGATTTCTTCCTTCACTTAGAACTTTCATAATATAAATGAAATAAATTATTAAATGGGTTATTTTATATTTCTTGTTATGTTTGCTGCTTTCTTTTTTTGCCTATTGAGATATAATTGAAAAGTAAAAATTTTATATATTTAAGGTGTACAATGTGATGGTTTGACGTAGGTATGCAAGTTAGCTAACACATTCATTACCTCACATAATTTTACCAATAATTTTTTTTGTGTGTGTGGTGAGAATACTTAAGATATATTCTCTTGGAAATTTTCAAGTTTATGACATAGTACTATTAAATATGGCCACCATGCTATACATTAAGTCCCCAGAAGTTATTCATCTTATAACTGAAATTTTGTAGCCTTTGACCAAGATCTCCCAATTTCCTTGCCAACCCTCTGCCCCTGGCAAATACCCTTCTACTCTCTGCTTCTGTGAGTTCAACATTTTTAGATTCTGCATCAGTGAGATCATGCAGTATTTACCTTCCTATGTCTGGCTTATTTCACAAAGCATCCTGCTCCATAGGCCCATCCATGTTGTCTCAAAGACATTATTTGTTTTTCTTTTTTAAGGCTGAATAATATTTTATTGAATATATATATCCCACATTATCTTTATCCATTCATTCAGCAATGGACATTTACGTTATTTCCATATCTTGGCTACTGTGAGTAATGCTACTGCAATGAACATGGAAGTGCAGATAGCTCTTTAAGATACTAATTTTATTCTCTTCCGATGTATACCCAAAAATGGGATCGCTGAATTATTTGCTAATTCTATTTTTATTTTTTTGAGATAACTCCATGCAGTTTTCCATGATGGCTATACCAGTTAACATATCCATTAACAGTGTGCAAGGGCCCCTTTTCTCTACACTCTCGACAACATTTTTTATCTCTTGTCTTTTTAATAAAAGCCATTCTAATAGATGTGAGGTGATATCTCACTGTCGTCTTAATTTGCATTTTCTTATAATTAGTGATTATCTTTTCATATGATTGTTGGCCATTTATTCTTAAGTTTTCTTGGCAAACAAATGTCTAGTCAGGTCCTTTGCCTATTTTTTATCAGTTTTTTTTTCCTATTGAATTGTATGAGTTTCTTATATATTTTGGATATTAGCCCTTTATCAGACATATAGATTGCAAATATTTTCTCTCATTCTGTAGGTTACCTTTTCATTTTGTTGATTGTTTTCTTTGATTTCCAGAAGATTTTAGTTTGATGTAGAACAGTCTTATTTGTTTATTTTTGCTTTGCTTATATGTGCTTTTGGTGTCGTACACAACAAATCATCGTCAAGACCAACGTTAAGGAGCTTTTCCTCTGTTTTATTCTAGGAATTTTATAGTTTCTGGTCTTACAGTTAAGTCTTTAATCTATTATATATGGTGTAACATAAGCCTTCAATTTCACTTTTTTGCATATATATATATATCTATCTATCTCCAGTTTTCCCAATACCATTTCTTAAAGAGACGATCCTTTCCTCGGTATGTATTCTTGGCATCCCTGTTAAAGATTAGTTGACTATGTATGCATGGGTTTCTCTCTGGGCTCACTATTTCATTCCATTGGTCTATATGTATGCTTTTATGTCTGTATCACACTGTTTTGATTACTATAGCTTTGTAATATAGTTTGAAATCAGGAATTGTGGTGCTTCCAGCTTTGTTCTTTCTCAGGGTTGCTTAGGCTATTCAGGGCCTTTTGTGGTTCCATATGAAATTGAAGACTTTTTCCCTATTTCTGAAAAATGCCACTGGACTTTTGAAAAATTGCATTGACTCTATAGATCACTTTGTGTAGTATGGACATTTTAACAATACTAATTCTTCGAATCCACGATCACAAGAGGTATTTTCATTTACTTGTGTCTTCTTCAATTTCTTTTATCAATGCCTTATGAGTTACAAATCTTTTATGACCTTGGTTAAGTTTATTTCTAAGTATTTTATTTTTTTGATGTCATATGAATGCAGTTGCTTTCTTAATTTCCTTTATGAACAGTTTGTTCTTAGTTTATAGAAATTCAATGTATTTTTGTATATTGATTTTTGTGTCCTGCAACTTTACCGAATTTGCTTATCAGTTCTAACAGTTTTTTTGTGGAGTTTTTAGGGTTTTCTCTGCATATGATCTTGTCACTGGCAAATAGAAAGAAATTAACCTTTCTTTCTTATTTGGATGCTGTTTATTTATTTTTCTTGACTATTCTGATATGACTTCCATTACTGTGCTAAACAGAAGTGGCAAATGTGTGCATCCTTCTTTCTTGTCTTAGAGAAGGGAAAACTTCCTGATATTATAGAAGAAACTTGCAGGTTTTCACCGTTGAGTATAATGTTAGCTGTGGGCTTGTCATATAGATCTTTAGTATGTTGAAATATATTCTTTCTTTACTTAATTTGTTGAGAGTTTTATCATAAAAGAATGGTGAATTTTGTTAAATGATTTTGTTCTTTTCTATTAATAATATAATTTTAATCCTTTATTCCATTAACAGAATGTATTTACATTTATTGATTTGCTTATGTTGAACTTTCCTTGCATCCCAGAGATAATGCCACTTGATCATGGTATTATCCTTTTCATGTGCTATTGAGTATGGCTTGCCAGTACTTTGTTGAGAATTTTTGGATCTGTGAAAATCAGGGATATTGGCTTGTAATTTTCTTTTTCTGTAGTGTCCTTTTATGGCTTTTATATAAAGATGATGCTTGCCTCGTTAAATGAGTTGGACAGTGTTCCTTCATTTTCAAGTTTTTGGAAGAGTTTGAGAAGGATTGGCATTAATTTTTTAAAGGCTTAGAAGAATTCACTATTGAATCCATCAGCTCTGTTCCTGGGCTTTTTTTGGCTGGGAGGTTTTTCAAATTTTTGTAACTGCATCTATCACTTTACCTGTTATTCACCTTTTCAGAGTTTCTACTTCTTCATGATTCAGTCTTGGTAGGTATTTATTTGTCTCTTCTCAGTTAACCAATTTGTTGGTGTATAATTGTTTATGGTCGTCTCTACTGTATTCTGTATCTCTGTGGTATCAGTAATAGTATCTTCTTTTTCATTTATAATTTTTTTATTTCAGTATTATCTTTTTCTCTTGGTTAATATAGCTAAATGTCTGTCAGTTTTATCTTTTCAAAAAAGCAACCCTTGTTTTCATTGATGTTTTATTTTATTTTTCTACTCTCTGTTTGATTTATTTCTGCTCTAATCTCTATTATTTGCTTCCTTCTCCTAACTTTGGGCTTAATATGTTCTCCTTTTTCTAGTTCTTTTAGGTATAAGTAAGATTGCTTATTTGAGTTTTTTTTTCCTTAATATAGGAATTTATGCTATAAACTTCCTTCTTACTACTATTTTGCTGCTTCCCGTAAGTTTTGGTGGTTATGTTTCCATTTTTATTTGTCTCAAAATGCTTTTTGATTTTCCTTGTGATCTTTTCTTTGACTCATGGGCTATTCCTGATTATGTTGTTTAATTTCCACTCTATTTGTGAATTTTCTAATTTTTCTTTAGTTATTGTTTTCTAGTTTCAAATAGTTGTGATCAGAAAAGCTACTTGATATTATTTGAGTCTTAAATTTGTTGAGGCTTGTTTTGTCACCCAAGATATAATCTATCCTGGAGAACGTTCCATACGTGCTTGAAAAGACTCTGCATTCTACTGCTATTGGATGAAATGTTCTGTGGATGTATGTTAGGTCTATTTGATCTATACTGTTATTCAAGTCTGCTGTTTCATTATTGGCTTTATGTCTGGATAATCTATCCATTGTTTAAAAATATAGTAAGATATTGAAGTCTCTTGTTTTTTCTCTAGTATGATGGATCAATTTTAAAATTATTATTATTGAAAGTTTAGAAACATTTATTTAGGCCTCACAAATCATTTTTAGCTATTTCCTGGAAATTGTTATTATTGTTTTAAACTTCGGGAAAACCTCAATTTCTTTCACATATGTCTTACCAAACCTAAACTAAATGTCTTTTCATCTTATATTACCCTTAGGGGAATTTCAAAAATACTTACAGCCATTCTATTATATCCTGACAGGAGGGGAAATCTGATAAAAAGTTTAGACTAGAAGGGACAGTGTTCTTAATTGTATCTTAAATATCTTAGTTTTGCAATTTTGCAACAATATGTGACTACGTGGGCACATTTATTAGGGTCTCTCCCACAGGCTTGGAAAGAACCTAAGCAACTGAGAGGCTCTGAAACTTAAGCATCATTTTCTTCACAATAAACTACCTCTGATAAGCACTGTGCTAGGTGAATAACGTTACAGTGATGAACAAGACGAGTCTCCACCCTGCACACATTTTGCATCCTACTGGAAGAAAGAAAATAAACACATAAAAATATAGGTTGTGGTAAATGTAGCGAAGAAAATAAAAGGTATACACAACAGAATTATTCTATATAGGATGATCTGGAGAATTCTCAATGGAGGTAAAGTTTGGCTTGGGCGATACCACAGTTTTTGAAGCAATTCTAACAACTGCATGAGCACTTAGAAAAATGGCAGTTTTATTGAGGTATAATTCACATATCATACAGTTCACCCTTTGAAAGTATACAGTGATTGATTTTCAGTATATTCACAAAGTTTTGTTAAACAATGACCATTATGCAATTCCAGAATGTTTTCATCACCTTTCCGCAAAATCCTCGTGGTCATTAGCATGCCCATCCACCTTAACCACAGTCTCTGAAAACCATGAGTACATTTTCTTTCTTACGGTTTTGCTTATTCTGAACATTTTATATAAATTGAACGATATATGTCTTATTGTGTTTGGATTCTTTCACTTAGCATAATGTTTTCAAGGTTCATTCATATTATAACATGTATAAGAACTTTGTTCTTTTTGCAGCCAAATAATATTCCATTGCATGGATAAACCAATATCCATTAACCAGTTGATGCAAATTTGTGTTGTGTTGTTTCCACATTTATACTTTGAATAATGTTATAATCACTTACGTACAAGTTTTTATGTGAATATGTTTTCAATTTTTTTCAGCACCCAAGCAGAGAATTACTGGGACATATGTTAACTCTAAGTTCAACATTTTGAGAAAATGCTTAACTGTTTTCCAAAACAGTTGCACCATTTAACATAATCCTTGCTATGTCTGAGGGTTCCAGTTTCTCTGCTTTCTCACCAAAACTTATTATTTTCTGACTTTTTAATTATAGCCATGCTAGTGGATATGAAGTGTTAACTCATTGTGGTTTTGATTGTATTTCCCTGATGGGTAAGCCTTTTCTCATGTGTTTGTTGACCATTTGCATGTCTTATTTGAAGAAGTAGGTATTCGAATACTTTGCCCATTTAAAAAATTGGACTTTTTGTTTTGTTTTGTTTTACAATTGTTAAGAATTCCTTATATACTCTGGATACAAGTATTGTTTCATATATATAATTTACAAATACTTTCTCCCAGTTTGTGAGTTGTTTTTCACTGTCAGTGGTGTCTTTAGAAGCAAATCATTTTTAAATATTGATGAAGTCCAGCTGAGCTTTTTGTTTCTCTTGGTGTTTTGTTTTATTTCCATTTCATTTCTATTAATCCTTGTTCCTAATTCACTTCATGTTTCATATTGTTAAAGAAACTTATGTGGACTTACTGCTATATATTTAATGCTATCTGTACATTTATTCTGCATGTTCAAAATATTTTACAATATTCGCAAAAGTTAAAAAGATGGCTTATAATAAGATTCTCTTAGAAAGATTCTGGGAAGACTTTCAAGAGTTATAAGGATAGGTAAATAATATTTGTATGTATACAAACAAACTCGAGGCAGTATTGCATAGAATAGCTGTAAAAGGTTTACTATACAGTTTTGAAAAAGACATCACTTTGTCCTGTTTGGTGTGAAAATAGTTTAATTATTGTTTGGATAGGAGTTTATTATTTAATGCTTTGCATACTTGCAAAGTGTTAGAACAAAGCCTTGCCAATGAAATTCTGTAGAATGAATAGAGGAATGTTAGAGAATTTTTCTGTCTTTTAGTGTGTAGTGATTAATATGTGAAGTTTCTTTTGTCTTTTTTTCTAAATAGTTTATTATTATTATTATTATTTAGAGACGGAGTCTCGCCCTGTCACCAGGCTGGAGTGCTGTGGCGCGATCTCGGCTCACTGCAACCTCCACCTCCCAGGTTCGAGTGATTCTCCTGCCTCAGCCTTCCAAGTAGCTGGGACTACAGGCACGTGCCACCATGCCCAACTGTTTTGTATTTTTAGTAGAGACAGGGTTTCACCACATCGGCCAGGATGGTCTCCATCTCTTCACCTCATGATCTGCCCGCCTTGGCCTCCCAAAGTGCTGGAATTACAGGCATGAGCCACCACATGCAGCCCATTATTTTTATTTTGAGTCTTTTCCATGATTTTTCTACTTATTATTGACTTCAATTCACCAACTTTTTATTCATACTAATTTAACATTTTAAATATTATTATGAAAATTACTTGTTAAACAGAATAAATACTCTGTTCAACAAACATTCATCAAATAGTAACCATTTGGCAACCCTAAGCATTAAGGATGGAAAGAATTATGGCATGGTTCCAGCCTTCAAGATTGCCACAGCCTTCCATGAGATATAAATATAATACTAATTATAAGCAGTATAATTATAGCTATGAAAAAATTATAGACTATATTAAAATTTATATACTGTAGGCGTGCAGAAGAGGAAGTAATTCCTTCTTCCAATGGTAAATATTAGGATGGGTAAAATGTTAAAAACTTGTTAATGAAATAAATTTGGAAGGAAAAAGATAAGTTTCTCCATGTCCAGAGTAAGTGCAGAGCAGAGACTTTATATGGTGAAATATGTAGGCAGTATGCAGGAAGGTACCAAGTTCCCAGACAATGATGTGTTTGGGAATGGCTTGACTGTGCTCCCTGATATTCAGTTCTTCGTCTATTTATCCTTTTATTATACTTGCTCTATTTGAATGGGTTTTTGAATGGTTTTTATTTTGTGTCAGTTGTTTTTACTACTGTTGACATGATAGTGGTGCTAAGATCTATATGTGCAGCCTCTACTTCTCTCTTTAATTTCAGCCACACGACTAATATCCAGAATCTACAATGAACACAAACAAATTTACAAGAAAAAAACAAACAACCCCATCAAAAAGTGGGCGAAGGACATGAACAGACACTTCTCAAAAGAAGACATTTATGCAGCCAAAAAACACATGAAAAAATGCTCATCATCACTGGCCATCAGAGAAATGCAAATCAAAACCACAGTGAGATACCATCTCACACCAGTTAGAATGTCCATCATTAAAAAGTCAGGAAACGACAGGTGCTGGAGAGGATGTGAAGAAATAGGAACACTTTTACACTGTTGGTGGGACTGTAAACTAGTTCAACCATTGTGGAAGTCAGTGTGGCGATTCCTCAGGGATCTCGAACTAGAAATACCATTTGACCCAG